>NC_135549.1:30206081-30557331 GCF_964340395.1 Glandiceps talaboti
TGAGGCTTCGAACGTTCGGGACTGTGAGCCAAATAGTGTGTTTGATAATTTTAGCCTCGAATGACTTTTTGCTCGTGTGTGCGGCAATCCGTGAGCATAATGCTCATAACTTCTCTAGATCTCTTGAGCGTATGCGTGACAATGACGTAAACAATGGAGGGTCCTATGAATTCGGCTACACACTACATGTATGTTCTTACAGTGTGTGTATACTAAAGTCACGTAACAAATAAAATTCACAGGTCTTTTTTTTTTATATTCCTGAAAATTTCACTAGAATTGTTTCCAGTTATCATCTCTGAAGTTTGAATTGGTAGTATTTATATCTTACTTCAATTGCAAGAAATTATGATGAGATTTAATAAGTATACTATCATACATCTGATACAAACTCTCAGGACTACACACATAGGAATAAATTATTTGCAGCCCCAAAATAAATATCAATATTGGTTGAATTTGTATTGAGATATACCAAACTAAATATGTTACAGATGATTTAAATAAAACTTCCAAATACTCTCTACTAATGTCGCCTATTTTCATGAGGCCCGTGAACTGGCATGACATATAACCCCTTGACCTTTGACATAGAGACGGAAATCGATCGTGTTGGTGGATTGAAAGATATAATCTTATCATAATGAGGTTATAAATGGTCCGCTCGGGTATTTGGTAGCGGATATAAGACCTCTTGGAGGAAAATTAGCATATTTGGGTGAAATAATCACCTCGCTCCGCTCAGTGGTTATTTCCCGCCAAATATGCTTATTTACCCCCAGAGGTCTTAAGTATCCGCTACCATATACCCTCGCGAGCTGTGTATAACCTCTAAATAATTTATGTGTTTAGTGATTTATCATGTGATCCTGCCATGGAACAGATCCTAATCCAGAGAAGTGGGTTGTAAGAAGTTGACACTGTTCCTTTGCAATTCTTGTTGGATTCCTATATCCACCGTGAGCCAGTCCAATCAGGGTTGGGTCATTTCTCCATGCTCCAGAGGTGAATCTGCAAAGATTAACATCTTCAACATCACAAACACTTGTGTATGCATGTTTGTTTTTCTTTACCATGTAATTGTGTAAACAACATGCTGCTAAAATTATGTCAGTAACCTTGTCGAGACTAAGGTTGATTGTTGTTAGAAATACACAAAATGTATTGGCCAAAATACCAAAAGCATTTTCAACAACACGCCTGGCCTGAGACAAACAATTTTTTTCTTTGTCTAAATATCTGTGAGGATATGGTTTCATCATATGTTATTGCTCAGAGCAAAAGCATCATCACCTACGATGTGATCGTTAATGTCAGACTCCAGGATTCCTTGAATGTTTTTTGCTGGTGGTAAATTGAGTAAGTTTTCATCCAAAGCATTCCTAAGAGTAGAATCATTGTAAACTCCAGCATCCCCCGCACACCCTACAGCTCCAACATCTACATAAATGAATTGATAATTTGCATCCACTAAAGCTAACAATAAATCACTAAAAAATGCTTATAGTTGAAGAATTCTGAACCAGTGTTATTTGGCTGTTTGATAGCAATATGTTTTCCATCGATTGCCCCAACACAGCAGGGATAGTTCCATTTTCTTTCAAATTCTTCAGCTACTTCTAGCCACTCTTCTGTGGATGATGGAGTCTGCAAAAGATTTACAAAATCAAAGATTATTTATTTACTTTATTTTTTATAGCCGTCACCAATGATGCATGAAGACTCATCACTTGATGGCAGTGAGATGACAGGGAATATAGATCATGATAATGAGGATACTATTGATACTATAGAGCAACTGAGCCAACAAGATATTAATGATGATAGTACAAAGCCAACTAAGCCTATACAAGTAAAACCGAAATCATCAAGGAAAAGGGGAGCCGATGAGGAATACAATTTATTAAAAGGGTTAGTGAAATCAATATCCGAAAGAGAGAGCAGAAGGCAAATGAGCACTAACAATGCCCTTGATACATTTGGTACGTTATGTATCAAAAACACTTTCTGACTTGGAACCAAGAATGAGGCATTATGCACAACATGAAATAAATGAGATACTGTTCCGTGCTCAAACTAGAACATTGACAATCCAACACCCGCAGATGTATATGCCTCAAGTGAACCACTGGATGACACCACATCGGCAAATACCAACTGGTTCTCCTAGTTGCTTATCACATTGGCTACCACCAAACCAGCATCCAATACACCAGCACAACACGACATCACAAAACCAACAACAGCCAGTTTGTTTTGCTACCTACTCAACACATCAGCAAAATAACTGGCTATCAGTACCACCCAACCAAGAACTACGAGTACCACCAAATGAAGGACTACCAATACCATCAAACCAAGAACTACCAGTTAGTTTAACTACTCACCAAACATAACATGATCAATCTGTCTGATTCTGAGAGAAAGAGCACCAAAACATACTTCCCTCATTTCCTATTAGAATAGCATAGATAATATTGTACATTGTAAAACAAGCAATCTAACGATTGAAAGAACTCCTCTGGTTTGTAATAGAATAGAATAGCCTTATTTGCATTATATGACATTGTTGCATTCTCATGAACAAACTTATATGTGGTGATACTAAGATAGTTTCACATCAAATTTTGGTGAAATTGGCTTAGTATGGATGATGTCTACCCAAGTTAGCGGTATATGATTATCGCCTGTATCAAAATAAAATGTATAATTTGTGTTAATCGTCATTGTCACGCATGCGCTCAAGAGAGAAGTTGTGAGCATTTTGCTCACGGTTTGCCGCACACATGAGCAAAAAGTCATTTGAGGCAAAAATTATCAAACACGCTAGATATTTGGCTCACATCCCCGAACGTTCAAAATCTCATGAAAATTTACACGCACACATGAGCTATCTGCAGAGCAAAATGGCATGAATGACTTTTTGCTCAGCACTTTGCTCGTGTGTGCGCCGGGCTTAAGGGCATCACGTACTAAGTAGAAGTGCATGAACTATTATTAGAAATACAAAACTGGGTCTTATCGTATGAAAAGGTCAACGAACGTACGAACATCTACGGTGAAATATACAACACGTCAAAAGTAACTAAAAGGCCTAAGTATAAACAAATTGTAAACGGCACTTCAGTTAACGCGGTGTTTAGCATAATAAACACTGTATCCGTTGTCCAATCTAGAACTACGCAATACGTAAAACTGTCATATTAGCCCCGCTCTTGACAATGAAGTGAAGTCCCAACCATTGTCTCGAAAAACTCCTAAAAATTGAACGATGCTTAAACGTTGGCAAAAATTGTGAAATCCTACTATAGTAAAAATATTCTGACGAAACTACTATCACAAGATTTCATATTTCTAAACATTCTAACATGAAAGTGAAACTTCTACTATAAATCTTACCTTCTAAAAAATGTTTGCGATGTTAATGGGTCCCAACCTCCATCGTACATGTACACATATAATTCAATAAATTAAATACATCTATTTAAGTAGAGTTTGTATAGTTCATAAAATAGTGTCCTTATAAAATGTCTTCTTTCTTCTTAACACAAAATTAATTAGGCCTAGTACTGTACGTACATCCTTCTATGTAGCCGGTGCGCGGGATGGTGCTACCGGTTCCTAACTCTTCAGAGATCTACATTCTTGCCTTGGGTAGGCGGACTGTCTAGTTCTTCATTGAAATCTTCAGTTTCGCCCGGGGGAGATAGCTCAGATAAGATAACTGCAGGGGTCTTGGTTTTCTTGTTCTTCTTAGCTCTCTTTCTTGGTGGCGATGTTTGCGTCCCAGTTTGCGTCGATTCTGCAGCTACAAGTCGCTTTACATTAAGTGTTGTCTTCGCTTGTTGTGGTGATGCTTGTCGTTCCGTGTACACCGTATGCATTGCCACCTGTTGCTTCAGATGGTAAACTCTTTTCGTGGTTACTTCCTGGTCTACTTCAGGACTTGCGAAATGTATTTCTTCAATTTTCTCTACATCCTTAGCATGAAGTTGAATCAGCGAAGAGAACGGAAACCCTTCTTACCTACGTTCGTGAACCATTTCTTCTCATCGAATTTTCTTGACCTTGTACACATGGGTGACAATTGTATTGGTAGGTGTGGTGAAAAGCAGCCTTACACCGAGGGCAAACCCTACGGTTGTGTTGATCTAGAATAAACTGGTTCATCGTCGTTGTGCTAAAGTATGCATTACCTCTTTCGATGTAAGTGCCGGGTTTGGTTTTTGGGGGACTAAATTTGTAAGAATCACAGTAATTCTCGGTAGTGAACTCACCATATATGGGATATCTCCTTGGCAACCAACTGTACACGCCTCTGTCATGTGGGCGAGGTGCTTTACCATGTACCAAGATACCAATATTATTTATGGGGTGAATGTCTGCTTTGTGGGAGTTATTCGACTTGTAGACAGTCATATTTCTAAAGTCTTCAGAAGTCACTATACTACGATGTAGTTAAAGCAGTTTACATTCAGAACACTCATAGAAATCGTACATGGTCCTTTGGTTGGAGTCACTTTCTTTCTCATGGAGTGGGACATGATGTAACGGATAAAAGAAAATAAACAAAATATCGGGGAATATTGGCTTAAATATATGCAAGGGCATTTATTTCGTAACATAAATAAAAAGTAAAAATATTTACAAAGCAGGCTGCACTGGGCAGAGATCGCCAATGTCTCTTAGAAGTGTCGCACAACACTCCTGTGTACCCGTAGTCATCATGTTTGGCGTTTTAATCAGTGTCTGTATTGATTCCTAATTCCCATTTGCCGTATCGTTTTGGTGCTTGTCTGCGTCTTTTGGGATATCAATATGTTGGCAGAATTGTTTCCTCAGTTGCATTGGAGCAATTACTCTGGTCGTCGCTAACCTTATTTTCATTTTTATCGACGATAGATGCAGGGGTTGGTTCATTGTTGGTCGCTAAATTTCCCGTTTTCTTCTGCCAGTCCTGGTTCTCTTTGCCCTGGTATTGCTTAAGTCGATCAAAATGGACAGTCTGTGGTCTGCTATGTTTTCTACGTTGGATCCTATATGTGATGTCGGTCAATTTATCCGTAATAAGAAAGGGTCCATCCCAATGTCGGGCGTCAATTTCTTTGACATTCCTCTTTTGAACCACTCATTACGCAGCCACAGAAACTGACCGACTTTACTTGGATCCTAGGGACGTTCTAAATAGGTGAACGTCTGAGAAAACACTACTAGATACATCTGAGCTATTGGGTCAATCACAAAAAACTAATTTGCATAACTCATCGCAACTATAGAATACAATGTTGCAAAACCTGTATATGTTTACATAGTTTTAAGGGTAACATCACATACTAAGTAGAATTAGAAGTGCATGAACTATTAGGCTGCGCAATTTTGTTTGACGTCACCCCAAGACCCTAAAACGTAGGAGGGGGGGGGGGGTTTACAAAACAAACTAATTATATATTCCAAAATATGCAAATGAGATAATATAAGAAAATTGAAAGCAAATATCCATAATAGAAAGCCCTTATCTTTCGCATTTAAGCAGATTTCATACATCAGATGTTTACAGTGTCATGTACATACAAAGGTTGTGTGTACAACAGACAATTTCATTGAAATAATATACTCAAGCATATAAGTTGAACAACATTTTATTGAACCAGTTTGATACAAACTTACAATAAGATATACTGGCCTTTTGCCCAACACCATGAAAGTTAAAATGTCATTTTGATGAAGTCCATCTGTACTGCACAACATGCATGGTACAGTGTCATGACAACAGTAAAAAATTTCATGGCAAAAAAATTTAACAGTTGGAATAAACTAACAACGAACAATACTGGTTTAATGTGCATATTTACACTGCACAACATGCAAGGTACAGTTGTACTTCAGATGCCATAGTCAAAACAATTTTCTGAACTCCATGTATCAAACACATTAATGGAGAATGGGTGTGACAACCACAAACAGTCAGAACTGGGCAAATTTTCTCTTTTTGGCTTTATTTCATACGCGCTCTTTCACAGAGTTGGCCTTACAAGTGACACACACTGGATGGACTGTCTGGTATGTAGCTTTCATTTCCTCAGTCACAGGGAAAACATGTTCATCACCACAGCTGTAACAGACATCTGGTAGGCTGAGTTTGGCTGAGTAGTAATGTGTTGAGATTTCACTGCAACAACTCTGATTCTGGCTCACTACACATATATGTTCCATAGAGAGGATGACCTGATTGTACTAGTAACCCACCACAGGTATAACGACAAACATCTAGGAGTGCCTGAAGTTGTTGTTTTTGCTGTGAATAAAGCTCCTTTGCAGAATAAATACACCTATCAAAGAGAAATAGAAAACAGAGAAATTCATATTTGTATTATTTTTGACATATACTGGTATAACATATACTACATGTATACATAGAAAATACACATAACAAGACTGTAAATGTCTCCAGTGTACTGGGTTCTGTCCTTTCTCTTCCCTTCATTCACACTGCACAGTATTTACTACATTGAATAGTTTGGAGGAGACTACAAATGGGAAAAGAGATATCTAATGTATAGTGGATAATATCAAATGTACTATGCCTTACCTGGGCTTTTTGCAATCTATGCAGGACACCACAGCTCTAACTGTTTCACCACTCAGTCCGAAGTTGATGTTTGCTGCATCAATTACCCGTCCCTTTCTGCTGGGGCAATGAGCTTCAATCATTACGGAACCCGGGGTTACGGAAAAGGCGTTCTGAGGTTGTACATCATCAGTGTTTTTATTGTTGTCTTCCTTCAATTGAACATCGAAAAGAATGTAATACTTTTGGAACCGATCACACGTTTTTGCAATAGTCAACCCCGGACTCACCCCTATCTTCTCACTTTCACCACTTTTTTCCAACTGTAACAGGAAACAAGACGTTCTGCCATTTTTTGCAATTTTTGTTTTGAATGGACCATGTTTGTTGTGACTAGCGAGAACCAGCCCTTTGTATAGTGCAGCGAAGTTATCGGATGAACTGACTTCGAATGCGTACCAATCCATTGCGACCTTCTTGTTCTGTGTCACTCGGCAAGTTATAATTTCGCGTATTCCCGTTGTTTTGTGAACGTCTTTTGCCATCTTCCTCCATTTACCCACAGACACCCCCCAAAAAAATCAATAGACAACACGTCCTAGCCTCTAGATTTTACCACTCGACAACGACATATGCACGAGGACTCGGAAGATGCTGAGATGAACAGATATCTGACGTCATATGACCCCATTTGACCTCATTTACATATTTGTTTGTATTCGTGAATTTTCGGATTTACTTAGGCGCGCGCTGACGTCAAACATAATTTTGAATTTCTGCAGCCTTATTAGAAATACAAAACTGGGTCTTATCGTATAAAAAGGTCAACGAACATACAAACATCTAGGGTGAAATATACAACGCGTCAAAAGTAACTTAAAGGCCTAAGTATAAACAAATTGTAAACTTCAGTTAACGCGGTGTTTAGCATAATAAACACTGTATCCGTTGTCCAATCTAGAACTACGCAATACGTAAAACCGTCACACATGGATAACAGAATTAAGAATATGTAAGATAACTTTGAGAGAATGTTTGTTTGCTTGTGATTTTCAAGATCAAAAAGACTGATTGACCATTGAAAAGTTATGAGATCAATTCAGATTCACTACAGTACAATTGAAACTTGATCTAATAAAAGGACAAAATATTGTAGTGATGGATGGTTTATGTATTTATGTTTGTGTTGGTCTAAGGATTCATACTGCTTTCCATTGTTGTAATCACTGATCTTTGTGTATATTGATTTTCAAAAGGTGCCAACTAGAGAAACGTCAACATGGCTTCTCCATGAACTCGTCAAAGCAGCAAAAGTGGGAAGAGAAAAGAAAAACAGAAGAAACCTTGTAATAACACGTGAAAGTTATTCTGTCAAGAATAGACACAGAATGTCAAGATGTAAGTTCGAAAATCAAATTGTTACAATTCCACTACTCAATCTTTGGGTTTGTACATTTTTAGCACCAATGAACTGATAATGGGTTGACATTTAAGGAATGCATCTGGGGATGTGTAGATGAATCTATATACATAATGTGATGATCCCATCAGTGACGTGCAAATTAGGTCTAAAAATCTAAATTTTGGTCAAAAACTTGTGTCTTGAAACTGCATTGTAAAATGGTTAAAACCTGGTGATGATGTTTGCAGAGGTATTGTTTTTGAAAACATTTCGAAACAATTGGCCCTAGCAACCATGACCATGGCCTTAGCAACAGTGAAATAATGATGTATATTACAAAGATAACAGATTTGGGTAGGTATTAAAGTAACTAAAGATTCAAAAAACACATACAAATATGAAACAGGACCATGCCCATACCAACAGCAAAATGTTGGCTTAAATTGCAAAGATGAAAAGTGGGAGGGTAGGCAAGTTACTAAAGATTCAAAAAAGGTATACAAATGTCCATAGCAGCAAGACCATGTCCATAGCATCAGCCAAATAAAGTTTTGCTACAATGCCATTGGCGATATTTTATTATATAGGGTACTTGAAATATTTTGAAGAATTGAAGAAACATACTCAGAATAACTCTGGACCAACATACTTCAAAACAGAGTTGAATTCAATGTACCAGTACAGAAATAGTTATGATAGCTAGTATAATTGTTTTCTTTCTGTAAGCAAACTAGTATTCAATTTCTTTAGACCTCAAGATTCCACACAGTGTATTACACATATTGCAGTATATCAGATCGAGTCACGAGTGCCTTCCAAAACACCCAATACATTCTAGCAGCAGACTTGTCTTAACATTTGTTATAACACAGACCATTTCAGTCACACAAAGCTTAATTCCTAGACTACTTATGAACATGGACGGTGGAACACATTTCATTCATGAGTTGGTCAAGTATCTTTGAAGTAGATAGTGAAGGCAGTAAGTTATACCACAATGTTTGTTAAACTCAATTTGCACTTAAGCTTTAAGTGAATGTTATTTTTATATTTGACAACCAACAATATATAGTAATTATTTGAAATTGTAATCCATTTAGGGTGGTGATTACATTGTGCAAACTCAAATTCAATTTGATTATATATATTCCATTATATTAATCTTAACTGCTGTGCAAACATGTTTACCCAGAGATGTGTCACTACAGTTTAGGGTATAACACCCTAATTCACACTATGAAATAATAATGGTGCATTTCTTTTGTTTTTCTCACTCTTGTAGATCATAATAGGGAGGACATGTAGACCAAGCCGCATTCAATGTGAACCAAATACAACAGTGAATAATAAAGATTCACCACTTGACAAAGATGACATTCATAATGTAGACGACTTTGAGAGTCTTAAAGAAGGGGTACTTGTGGCCACCTTTCTGCCCCATCTTAAAGAAAGGCCACAAATAGGTAATGAAGGTGAATAAGAAAGAGGAAACTTGCAGCATACACTGGTAGTGTGGAACATGGGTAGGCCCATGGAAATCGTCTTTTTGTGGGGGCGGGAGAAACAGAAAGGCTAATATTGAGATAGTATGGATTGAGTCGGCACTATTTTGGGACTTCAGTCTGACAAAAGGAGGATATCTGCCAAAGAATGTGCAGCAGATTCTGAAAGAAAGGTATAGTGAAAGAAAGGTATAGAGAAGCAGAGCAAGAACTGGATGAAAGTAACAACTGATTCAGTAGTGACACGGTTGATCTGAAGTGTGGTGGGAACATTCTTGTTCTTGACGTGATCCCATCGGTGATATGTAGTTTAGGTCTAAAATGTGTCTTTTTGGTCAAAATCTATAATTCCAAATCTACTGAACCAATTGGGCTGAAAGTTTGTAGGAACATTCTTAGGGGTGTTTAGATTAAGAATTGTTCATACCATGAGTGAAATGCAAATTGGGTCTAATATGCGTACTTTGGTCAAATCTGTATATGATATATAACAAGGCTGCATCTGGAGAGTGTATATGAATATTTATTCTAAACATAATCATCCCATCAATGATGTGCAAATTAAGTCTATAAATCTATTTTAGTTAAAATTATATCACAAAAACTATGTAGTGAATGACACTTAACCCTGTGCAGCCCAGCTCATTTGCATAACAATACACACTGGCACCCAGAACTCTCCACTGAAAAAAGGGATTGTGTTCTAATAATTTTGTGTGTTCTGTTCTTTGTAATTTTGCATAAAAATGATCAAAATTTAACTGTAGCAAGTACAACATATTTTGTAGAGTAAAAAATTTGCTATTTAATGATATGAAACACTGAACAAAAATATTCCATTACACTTATATTGTTATGGAAAGCACACTGAGACGCAGTGTAGTGCGCTCTTTTATAAGAAATAAATTATTATTATTATTATTATTAACCCATTTGAACTTTGCACGTCATGGATTTCCACCATTTATTTTACAGTTTCTCTTACAGCAAAGAAGAATTTTGAATAAAAGAAATAAAATAAAATCGACCTAACAGTACTGCAACATAGCGTACCCTCTTTCAGTAGATCGAGGGCAAGCTTGACAGAACTAAAAAAGTTATCATAAAATAAAATGTGTCCCATGTGATGATACATTCTTGATAACTGCCAAACAACTGAATATCCCAGGCCTTTCTGTGCAACCTGACCGCCCTTCTTTCCAGTATAGGGATCCAGGTTTAGGCAATAGCCGGAGTATGGATAGGCTATTACCACTAAACTGGTAGCAGGCTACAGTGGGAGAAAACGTCCTGGCCCGTCACCATCTGCTTCAGTTCGTGTGTCGCAATCACTGTCTGCAGATAACTTTCCTAGTCATGAGTGTGTGAAGTTGGACACGACACGTCAGAAAAAAACCTGTAAACTGTGTTCACGACTACACAAGAAAACAGAGTCAGGAAGGGCAGTGCAAACTACCTGGATGTGTTCAAAATGTAAAGTTGCTCTGTGTAAAGTTGAGTGCTTTGCAAAGTATCATGCTATGCAGCTCCAGTTGTAATCCGGGACAGAGATGACAGTAATGTAATTGTAAATATAATTAACTGTAAATATTAATGAACAATCGACAGAGACAATATTCCTATGTTTTGTATTTCTTTTATTCAAAATTCTTCTTTGCTGTAAGAGAAACTGTAAAATAAATGGTGGAAATCCATGACGTGCAAAGTTGAAATGGGTTAAGTGTAATGGAATATTTTTGTTCAGTACTTGTGTTTCATATCATTAAATAGCAAATTTTTTACTCTACAAAATATGTTGTTCTTGCTACAGTTAAATTTTGATCATTTTTATGCAAAATTACAAAGAACAGAACACACAAAATTATTAGAACACAATCCCTTTTTTCAGTGGAGAGTTCTGGGTGCCAGTGTGTATTGTTATGCAAATGAGCTGGGAACGCTGAATTTTTAAACAATATTTTAATTGAATGCGTAGATAATTGATATAAAGCAAATGACAGCGTAAGTTTAATACTTTAGAAGATACTTTTTCATTAAATCATTACCAAAGTTGTAATTTTGACGGATTTGGACAGTTTCTCTGTTCATCGCCTTTTTTTCAAAATGAGGCTGAGGAGCCACGGAGACCCCACGAGTATGTACATGTGTACACCACCATGTATTAGTAACAGGTAATCGTGATAATGAATGCGCGTCCAGCCCTATCAACGTGAACCAAGATGACAGGCGACAGATTCACAAGACACTTGTGAAGAAATTGTTCTTGTTGCCTGATACTCTGGAAGACAATGAATGGCATACGGATGACATTTTGTGGTGCCATTGTGGGGAATGTAACCTTGTGATGGCCACTGTTGAAGAGTGTATTTGTTGTCACAAGATCAGTAACATCTATGCAAAGATCGATGAGGAAAACCTTGTATGTGTTGTCCAACACCATGATTTTGACTTTATTTATTTGCATCCTGGAGTTTTAAGGACTGCAATTATCGCTCGTAGCGACATTCATCGCAGTAATTTGTCAGAACCACTTTTAAATGAGGCATACCGCCATCAAGCCTATAGACAGTTCACATATTGGGTACACAATCGCCTTGGAAAAGGCATTCATCATGTGATCCCTGTGCGTGTGTCATCCTTAGAATTCGACAAGAGTTTCCAAGCCCCGGTGGCAACTATGTTGGTTTCCTTGAGTCATTTGACATCAACTGAATGAAGTACAGACTAACTAAAACGTGTTGTGTCTCCACTACGACCGTAATGACTGACACAGGTGGTCGCCATCAGTTCAGTTCAGTACAGGTAATTTCCTCCAATATCTGGAGCACCATGCAGATAATACACCAGGATCTGTAAAGGCTGGCAAAAGACCAGTTATCGTGTCCAGCCAAGTACATAGTCACTACAGCAGCTTTAATTCCAAGAGCTTTACTTCGCTCTAAGTGAAGAGCATAGCATAGTCCACGTTTTAAATTTTCCAATCTAAGTGTATTCAGCAGCAGGTCATTGTCCTTTGGTTGCAAGTTCTGTGAGGTATGTAGCATCTAATATTAGCCGGGTAAGCTTTGTGTGGTCATGTGTTAGGTTGGTCCAACCATTAGCACCTATCAGCTTGGTGAGATGAACTTCCAGTTTGTGAAAATAATAAAATCTAGCTTTGTCAAGGGCTGTACAGTGTAGAATGAAGTGTTCTCTGGTTTCAATGTCAGTTTCACATAGTGGACAGGTCGCGTTGACTTTGAACTGAGCTTTGTTGGTTTGTAACATGTAGACACCAAGTAATTACTTTGCTTTGACTGGTGCTTTTCTAACAGCTACAGGATCGAAATTGGTGGATGACCATATACATGTAGGATGTATTTTCTTAGGTGAAAAATTTGTAGTGTTGAGATAATGTAAGGTATTGGTTAACTCTTACTTCTACCATTTTCTTTGAATTCCATTTGGCTTGTGATGGGATATCAGTTAAAAGATCATGTGCTGAAGGTAAATTATATTGATGGAGAATGTGCTGAATTTCGATAAACCAACTTTTTTATTTGAGTGATTTAATGGCTAATTGTCGGACAGCTACTTGGCACTCAATACAGTCCTGTCTTACGATATTACCGAATAGTGATAGCTTTCTTCTATGAAGCTCAACAGCGATTGGAAGGGTTCCTAATAAGATGTAAGTACCAGCTACTGCTGTTCACTTAGGGAGATGTTGCAGGTTCCTAAGAGTTTTTCGGTGTTGTTTTTCAAGCAGCATCAGGTCTGATTGTTTCAGTGTGAGTACTTCGAGGCCATACATTAACCTTGGGATGACATAAATGTTATACATCTTTAGTGATACCATTGGATTCACACCATTTAACGCATGGAAACTGGAACCCGTTAGTGCATAGGCAGTATGGCGTGCAAGCTGTATGTTATTATTTATACTATTAATTGTACTAATTGATTGGTTTGGTCCTCTCAGTATCCCTACATGTTCATAGGTCTCAGTTGGTACTATACTCCTGTCATTTAACTGAAAGTCAAAGCTTGTATCTTCTGGTTTAGCGTTTATATGCATCACACTTGTCATTGATTCACTGATTAAATAGCGTTCTTTATTGGCATATGTTTCTTGGACATCAAGAAGACATTGTAGATCCGAGTTTCGAGTTGTTGTTAGCTAGTAGGGTAACATCGTCAGCAAGGGCGATGACTTCGCAATAAATTGAACCAAAGTGAAATCAAGTTTTTTGTTGATAGAATATCTAAAAGAGGATTTAGGAAGCATTTGTACGCAGCTGGGGACCAAACGCCTCCCTGTCTGACTCCCTGGAGTTCACTGAAACTATTGGAGCACTCCGTCTCCCATTTTACTTGAGATGTAAGATTGGTGTACCAGTAGTGTAGATAAGTCCACTCCTCCTTGCCTTGATAATACCATTAAAATGTAGTTTTCTGAGAAGGGAGTCATTCCAGACAACATTGAAGGCTTTGGAGTCATCAAATCATCATTTTGTAAATATCATATCCATTATCTTTTGTCGAAAATTGTAGGTCTTGTCTTTGTAGAGTTTCTTGACTACACCTCTGTTTCTTCGGTTTGTGCGATTAGCACAACCAAGAGCCATATAGAAGCCCATTTTCCTAGACTCCAAAATCAAAACAGCATGCCAAGGACACGGTTGAATATGCCAAGTGCCTGGATGTTGGGAACTTCCGGCCTGCCAGCCCGCCCAACTTTCGGTTTATACAGCCAAGATGTTGCCGCCCATTATGAAGGGGTATAACACATCATTTTATTCACACGCAAAAGAAAAACTAGGGGAAAGGTATATAAAATATTTGTTCTAACAACACTACTAACTCATAAATAAAATATGTTTATAAATTCAGCATTCCTTTAAACTTAGTAAATAATTCTAGATGTCATGAACATCTTTAGGTACATTTGTGTGTGTCAAATTTGTTCAGTAACCATTTACTCTTGTCAATCATGACTTAACCTCATTAAGATGTCACACCATATAGTTCAGTTTAGTGGATCTTTCAGGCTCACATATTAAATTTATTTAACTCAGTGACATGATCAGACCCCTCAACCTTGGCAGTTGCCATGATCACATGCCCAAAAATAATTAAAAATTGAACCCATTCAAAAATGCAAAATAAAATTATGTGAAGAGTAATAATTTGTGACAAGTATTTCTTTCTGAGAGCGACTGTGAATGTGTTGAATGATAGTGAAAATAGCCAAGTCTACAGAACAATCGCCTTGACTACAGGGTCAGCATAAAGATGGCCCTCACTACAGGGCCAGCATAAGGATGGCCCTGACTACAGGGCGAGCACACAGATGGCCCTTACCACAAGGTCAGCACACAGATAGCCCTGACCAAAGGGCCAGCACAAATATGACCCTAACTACAGAGCCAGCACAAAAGTGGCCCTGACTAAAGGGCCAGCACAAAGATGGCCCTGACCACAGGGTCTTTACAAAGATGACCCTGACCACAGGGCCTGCACAAAGATGACCCTGAGCTGAGTGCATGGTCATAGCAAAGATGCCAAATAAGGAGAATATTTAAACTTTAAATTAAAAATGTACACTCCCTTATAACATTGTGACATTACTGTAAACTATAATAAAACTGCAAATATAAACAACTCGTTAGAGGCTAATACGCATCTTTTCGATGGATACAAAATACATAAAAATAAACTAAATAATCTAGAATTAACTTAATTCTAAACGGGTGAAATCGTCACATTACCCTCTCTCAAGACAATGAAGCTCGACCATTGTCCTCAAAATACTAAGTACGTTAAAAATATTATACTAATTACTATAAGCGTTCAGAGTTACGTTTCTAAAATATCTCAGAAATTCACAGCTGTATAAAATCCTAAAAATTCTATGAATACAGAAACACAACATACAACAAAGCAAGGCGTTACCTAAATAGTGAAAGATATATAAAAAATTTAAACCAACCAATTGCAGGGGATAAAGGTGACTCCAACCCACATACACTGTACAGCATTTACAATAAAATTCAATATAGTATACGTACTAAATAAAGTATCTGAAAAATAAGAGTCTTTTTTCAATAAATTTAACAGTTCGATTTTTTCTTGGGCTAATATATTTCTTCTTGTCTTCTTAGGAACTTCAATTGTCTTCCATCCTTCATTTTATAAGGCAAATACTGGTACGAAAGGCGCTACCAGGTTTCGTTTCCAGCAGTGCCGGTACGCAGGAAATGGCGCTACCGGTATACATTGTACTTCATGGCAATCAGACCACACGAGGTCTTTCCGGATCCCGAGTTGGGGGCAAATTCTCTGTATCTACCTCATCAAATTCGGAGGCATTTCCGACGGCTGATAGTTCGGTCAGAATTAGGAGCAATATCATCAGAGATTTTCTTTGACTTCTTAGTTTTCTTTGCTTTCTTCTTTGGTGGGGTTGGATCATCTATGAAGGCAGTTGATTCTGATGTCACTATGGATATTTTTGCTGCTGGTGGTAATGGTGTTGGTTGTGCAGATGGCATGAATAGTTGTCTCTGGCTATTATTTGTACCATTAGGTTGTTTTTGTGGTTGCCGGAGATAATGGTACACCCTCTTTGTACTCAAATTGTAGCGACTTCTTCGATTTCACCGTTTTTGAATTTCCTTATGTTGCACACTTCCTCTATCCTTTCTACATCGGTTGGTTGCAGCTGTAATAGGCAGCCAAATGGAAAGGGTGCAGTAGTGACATCGCCTTGAGGTGCTGGTGTCGTTGTAGTTGTCATCGACGGTTCAGCTAGATGAGAGGCACATTACGAAATCTCGGTTGGCGTCCAAGTCAGCACGTTCAACGTTTGTTAAAGTTCATGTGACCATCCAACAATTCGTCTAATGTGTACCATTTCAGTTCTTCAGGAGAAGGATGCAAAAGGGATAAGTTACTATAAGCAGAAAAACCCTGAAAAAAAATGAAAAGGAAATTCATGAACTCATGAAAGAAGTGAAAATGCTGAAACGGGCAAACCTTGAACTACAACAACTCAAATGACAGAAACCTTGTACAAGACGATGAAATAGTTACCTACCAAGATGGACAATACACAGATGATATTATGGAAACAATGATGGATCTCCTCTCAATGAATGTAAGTATGAATAAAGTCAATGAGGTAATCAAAGTAGTGCTCAAAAATTTAACAGGAAAACACGTCGAAAGAATGCCAAGCGTGGGGGTTAAGTCAAGACTACTAACTGAAGCAAGATGTCTAGCACATCACCACATTGTGGAAGCAATGCTGAATGTTGACCCATGTGAACCAACAGGGAATGTCCTCCATGGTGATGGAACATCAAAATATCACCGACACTTCCAGTCATTCTAAGTCACTCTACCAAGTGGACAATGTCTATCTTTTGGTATGAACGAGATCTGCGGAGTGATACTGCCACAATCATGCAAAGTTTCACCCAGTCCATCGATTATTTGGCAGAGTTAATGGTGAATAGTGATGGAGAGGCACTAGACATTACACAGGAAAATCATGTGGCCAAGTTAGTAAGTACCATTAAGTGCACAATGTCAGATCAGGGCGCTACCGATCCATGTTTTAATCGGCAGTCAGCAGTACTTACAGAAAACCTTCTTTCAAAAGCAATTGAAAACTGGGATACACTGACTTCTGAAACTAGGGAGCAGTTGGTAAGTATGGGAATTTTTTTTTTTGCAAGATGCACATACTAGTCAACTTCGTAAGACCTTGAAGTTGGTAAGTTACAGAGGGAATAGATTCAACATCTTATTTTATGACGCCACTGCCCATTACATATTGATACCTTCTTCGATAAATGGCCTGACCCAAATAACCTACTGAAAGCAGTACAGGAAGATATAAAGTTAACTGTCAATCTTGCTGGTGTGCGTGCTTTGGGAGTGATTGATAAAATCATCACTGGTCCTTTCTGGAGAGCAATAGAGGGAAGTAGTAGTATATTAGATCTTAACCACCACCACCTCCACCAATTACAGGTCAGCCTAGAAAGATGGTCAATGAGAGAATGAATTTTTGCCTGTTAGATATGTTAATGAGGAGCAAACCAGCAGCAACTATACTATCCTACGAAGCTCTGGTAATGTGGACCAACAATGGCACACGGAAATGGTTGGATGAAAAATCACAAGAAGAAAAGGCAAAATTAATGAAAACAGCCAGAGTAAATGCACCAAGTGTTCTAGAAAAATTTAAGCGGAGAAAGGCAACATTAATTGAAGATAAAAAGAAAGTACTGCTAAGAAAACAAGAAAGCAAAGAGAAAAAAGAGATGAGAGATGAAACAAAGAAAGTTAGTATTACAAACACTCTGATAGGATATGGAGGAGTCTGGAGAACGGAAGATGACATTGAAAAACAGATGAAATGTGTACCTGATATTTGAACAAAGGAAAGCACTCCTCGGCCAAATCGACTTCCACAGAACAGTTCTAAAATCTAAAGGCCCAAAAAAACTTCGACCGTACTGAAGTTTGTGAAAACACCAAGTGACGTAGAGATGTAAACAAAGAAACGTTGAGGCAAAATCTACTTGAAATTTTAGCTTTGAATCCAGTTGAGCATACACCTCCCCCAACTAAAGCTACATCGACGATATCATCCGAGAAAATACAGTTGGCGGTCGAAAAAGAGAAACTTCAGAAAAGTGTTCTAGAAAAATTTAAGCGGAGAAAGGCAACATTAATTGAAGATAAAAAGAAAGTACTGCTAAGAAAACAAGAAAGCAAAGAGAAAAAAGAGATGAGAGATGAAACCAAGAAAGTTAGTATTACAAACACTCTGATAGGATATGGAGGAGTCTGGCGAACGGAAGATGACATTGAAAAACAGATGAAATGTGTACCTGAATTTGAACAAAGGAAAGCACTCCTCGGACAAATCGACTTCCACAGAACAGTTCTAAAATCTAAAGGCCCCAAAAAACTTCGACCGTACTGAAGTTTGTGAAAACACCAAGTGACGTAGAGATGTAAACAAAGAAACGCTGAGGCAAAATCTACTTGAAATTTTAGCTTTGAATCCAGTTGAGCATACACCTCCCCCAACTAAAGCTACATCGACGATATCATCCGAGAAAATACAGTTGGCGGTCGATATGGAAAAAGAGAAACTTCAGAAAAAGGTTAAGTTAGGGAGAGAAAAGCGTCTCATTGCAACATCACAGGAAAAACTACCATCGTTTTATTACAAACCCTAGAGGCCTTGTTGGGCTACACATTAGACACAAATGTATATCTGCAGACATAGAAGCAGCCTGGTATTCTGGTATTGTGGTCAGGTTGACAAAGTTTGATGAAAAGGAGCCAGTCAGGACACTCTACCACGTCCAGTATGATGATGAGGATGATGACAACGATCCCTGGATATTCCATTTACTTAAGGACTTGAAGAAAGGTGACTTGATTATTTCATGAAAAGGATAGAAAATACCAGGAAACTTGGCTGTCGACATTGAAAACATCATCATTGTAAAATTCCGTTTGTTTAAAAATTACACTACCCAAGAAGTGCACGAATGAAAAGTGAAGAAGGGTAGAAAGTACAAACAAATAATAAATAAATAAATAAATGAAAAATTGCAAAAAAAATCATCATTGGGAATACTTTTAGTTGGGTCACCATGGAAACCATGTTTTATTGTTTCACTTCCATGGCAATACCTTCATTAAACCTGATGAATTCAAACACAAAACACAGGCAAAATATCAAAATACCATTTTAGCAAAACTTCATCGAAATCAGTCCAGGGGCAATTGAGATATCCATTAACATGATGCTTTCAGGCATGTTGCCGTGGTTACCGTATTTCATTTCCATGACAACTTACTCATCAACAAGTTGATGAATGCATATGAATTGAATAAAAGTCTGAAAATACCTTTCAACAAGTTCTTACAAAATTTCATTAAGATTGGTTAAGGAGAACACAAGATATCATTTAAATAATGATATAGGGCGTTTTCCCATGGCAACAACATTTATTCCCATGGTAACACAGTAATAGATATAAAAAAGAGTGCTCATAATGGACAACACATATCAATATATCCATATAATAGATATTATTGATATAAGTCTACAAAACTTTGAATTTCCCATAACTAAATGTTTTTTAAACTATTCCCATGGCGACCACATCATGTTTCTATGGTAACACATGTATTACAATATTGGAAAATATGTTTAAAGAAATAAGCATAACAAAATATCCCAATATAGCAAATTCTAGGTACATTCCTTGAAGGGAACTTAAGATATCCATTTCTAAGTGATTTTTTCACACCTGCATACCTAGAAAGTGGTGCTATAATATTATGTATAGGTTATGTAATACATTATATTTATCGGCTAAACATTAGGCCATATTGTAACTCTAAAAATTTGTCTAACTCGAGAACCGAACAACTATTTTCTATGAGAAAAAAAAGTATTTTTATCCTTTCATCTTGCAGAATCCATTTCTACTGTTTATATCAACCAAGGGCTCATATGAAAATTTGACCTAAAACCCCGACAAAGATGGCCTTCGGCAAGAAAAGGGGGGACTGCTATGGGCTGGGGAAAATCTGGGCTATTTATACCCTGGGGCGGATCCTAGTTACACATCCTAAAGTGCAAACGTCGTAGGAAACACCTACAGTTACTTTCATGGCAAATCGCCCTAATCTAAATACAAAATCTATCTACAATGTTGCAATATCACATATGCAAATATCTCATGCATGCAAATAATTAATGTTGCTAAAAAGGTTGAATACAGTCACGTAGACATTTTTAACCACAAGTGATAACACTGTACATTACGGTAATAAAACAGCAAATTTAAACAACTCGTTAGCGGCTAGTACGCGTCTTTTCGATGGATACGAAATACATAGAAATGAACTAAATAATATAGAGTTAACTTTATAATTCGAAACGGGTTAAATCGTCACACCTTGTTACAATACTTGATTTCTTGTTTTTTATTTACATTATTGCAAATGGTGAAAATGTTATTTTTCATTCTCCATAGATGTATGTAGCCATTATTGTGCTCACATTACAGCTGTAATGCACATAGTTAAACAGTATGGTGGATTAAAAGACATTGAACCTACAGTACACGTTGAAGGAGGTGAGTACTAATTTGTGCAATCAATAGATAAACATGATAAATGTTAATTGCAGTCTGTTTATGAATATGCTATACACTATGTGCATTCTCCACGCAGAGGGTGCTATCCGGTCACAAATTAATCTACCCTGTGCAAGCTTAAGCTTATGGGCTTTGCCTAATTATGATATTAGACATTTTATAATCTTTAATATAGAAACTTAAATGTTTTCGTACTGTACCTTTACAGTACTTTTTCTTTCAATTACATAGTTGCCGTATAATAAAACAAGCCTATCATTAGATAATTTTATGACTTTACTTGTTTTCAGATCATAATTGTGGTTTTCAAACAGAAAAGGTAAGATAATTTTAAAAAATATCTAAATTGCATTTTAATTATGCTTTAAATGCTATTTATGCCAAAAGAGTAATCATTTTCATAATTTTAAAGAATGTTAAATTTTAACAAATATGGGATGGATCTGTTCAAAATTATTCACTGGCAGCTGTGATTAATGTCATTTTTAGCAAAACTGAACTGATAAGGTTCAGTAGTGTTATATGCAGGGTAAAGTGTCTGTCTGTCTGTCTGTCTGTCTGTCTGTCTGTCTGTCTGTCTGTCTGTCTGTCTGTCTGTCTGTGTGTGTGTGTAAACAACATAAAGTAAAAAACTGCTAATTGCCATGATATTTGGTAGGTGTATTACCTTGGGTGTTTAGATTGGAAATTGTGCCACTGGTGTGTGATTTGGGTAAAAAAACATGAATTTTGATCAAAACACTTATACTCAAAAAACTACCGGGGGGGGGGGGGGTCGGTCGGTCTTAAATTTGGTGGTAACATTCTTAAGGGTGTTAGATTAAGTATTCTTCCCAACATGATGACATCAACGTACCCTTTATAGCTTCACTGACTGCATGTCTTTGACAGTGGAGCTAAAAAGTGACCCCACCCCAAACCTATAATTTACGAAGGCCTTATACACCACTGTTCGAAGTCTTCAGGGAATCCTTGTTCTGGCGTGTATTACATGGAATGCTAATAATAATTTAATTGTTTGTTTTTTCCATTTATTAGGCATAAATACAGTGATCTGTTGTTTATCCGGCATTTTCAAACACCTGTAGTGTTAAAGTTGCATTGCAATTGGAAAAGGGACTGTCTGAGGCTGAACTTCTTCAACTCAGTGAGAACATCGAAAAATATCAACCTGCAATGACAACTTTACTTGCAAGACTGATGGCAGAACACGTCCCCTCAGGTCTGGTAAGTGGGTCATTGCCATTGAATGGAGGCCATTTATTTGATGCCACCTAAGTGATGAACTTTTGACCTTGATTAAATCCAAGGGTCAATAATTTTATTATAATTACTTCTAAAAATAATTCATTATCTTCTAGAAACAAATTGTGTCAATACCAGTATTGGTATCAAGGTCTTGAAGGAGTAAATTAGTACTCTTGCTACTCTATCATTTTTATTTTTGAATATACACTCACCATTTGAGCATAAGACCTACGAAAAATCAAAAAATCAAAATGGTAGTGCTGATAGCTGATATAGTGTTAAAAGTTGAGTAAAAATGCTCAAAATTTCCATTGTTACTCAATTTATTATATAATACTGGTGGTATAATTATATTATTACCTAATATTTTTCTTCATTTAGAGTACTGAAAATACTAATGACCTAAGCGTTGTCACTACTCATGTAGTAATTTGTAATGACAAGGCCCTTTAGGTCACTCGTATTTACCTTAGCTGAACAAATTAAGGTTGTTGTATAGGCTATTTTTCATCCAATTCTTTATTGTACAAATATTGTTGTAACTTTGTTAAATATAAAGATATTGACACCAAATTTTCTGAGTTTGTCCCTTTAATATTCATCATAACATTAAAAACATTAAAGTAGAGTTTGTTTAAATTATGATGAAATTTGACACCTGTGTATATTATTATATCATATTTTCCACTCTGTAATAGGCAATTTTGATTTTTTTTAAAAAAATTTTTACAGTTGTGATCATAAATATACATGTCAAAATCTGTCTAGACAAAATTTTGAAATTTTGATCCAAAATGCTTCAAATTAATTGTCAAAAAGGCAAATTTTGTTGTATGCGTACCCCATTTTCAACAAAGTAGTGCCGAGTGCCTGTTTCACTAACAAAAAATCCCTCTAACCAGTTTCTCTTCCTTCATCTCAATTATCAAATAAAACAAACCCGAATTCCCTAGCATGTATAATAAGCTAGAACGAGTAAAATGAAGAAACGTTCTAAATGGTCAAAAAGGCAAAAAAATCCCATTTTTTGACAACTTTTCAACCATTTCGCGGTACTTGTAAAAACAATACTTGCGAACGCGTAAGTGATTCTGTCTCTTTGAACCCTCTAGAATGAATGAAAATCGTAATATGGCTTGAAAACAGGTTAACACTCTGATATATGGCCGCTTACATTGCTAATATGTAGCGTTTCGGTAATGCGATCAACTGTGTCAAGGCTAGGGGGACATCAACAAACTCATGCATATTGCGCATGCGTATCTTTGATTTCAATACGGAGCGTACGGTCACTCAGTTACTTTTTACAGCGTGATATGAAAACTTTTAGCTGCCGTTGGACAACCCTCGAAGACTCACTACCATATTTGGCATACACTACCACGATGCCGAAAACGAAACTAGGTAAACGACGTTCCAAACTTCGTTACGAGGCCTTGGCTGAGAATGGAGGGACAGTGTTTCCGTGTGATCATATCTAGTCATGACTCATGCTTGCAGACGTAACTTGTACGTGCGGGGTGACGGTAGATTATGAATATGACCTTGGAGGACAATTGTCAGACTAGAGTTTCGAATTACTCCCTCTGAAACTACGCACCCGACTACAGCAAATCTTATGTATTTTACGCATTTTCAATAAAAATTACATAGAAAAAATTGTGTCTGCAGGCAACCATACGCATTCCATTAGCCAAAGAAGACAGAGCGAGTTTGCCTACAGTGTGAGCTCACACGTGTGAACGGCGCGGTACAAGCAAACATGAGGTCTATGAGTATGACGCAAATCGTCGTTCCTGAAATTGCCTGTTCGATAGTCCATGACGACTCAAATGTACAATGTGAGCAAAATTAAAATGTTTCAATGTTTCAGTTAGGTCCTCAGTGTAATATTGACGTGTGTTACGTATCATTCCCTGGGAAAATCATGATTTCCATCCGCAGATTGCTATAAATAAACACAGTTGCTTTGATTTGTTTATTGTTGTGTCTTTGATTACTTGATGTGTCGCCCATGTCGGCATGCAATCTGAAAATGGTTGTTTTATTCAGGAAAGCGACTCTTAAAATGTATCTAAGCCGTTCATAAAATGTTCAATATTTGTTGGCACTATCAGCTAGTCATGACATCGACTAACATTGTAGAGACATACTGGGATTATATTTACCGCTACGGAGACCAAACTTGGCTCGATCAGTATTCACCGTACCACATGCATTTGTTTTGAAATACATCGCTTGTGGTAATTGTATCGATGTGAACTCGTACTCGCACATGTGACACGGTGATGTTATATTATTAGCCTTTTAGTCTAGAAACGAATACGACGTGAATAGTAATACATGTAGTTTAGTTAAGATTGACTGCTTTCAGAGATGACACCGTGGCTTTTGGAAATAGAACAAGTTTAATCAATCATAAAACAGCCTTCACCGAATTTTGAAAAACAAAACGTGAAAGGAAAATCATTTGACTTGAGATCGTGTACGTGTGTACATAATACATCAACGCCGTACTTCTGAACTTATGCTAAACTCGGAGTGTGGGCAATACTTCTGCGGGCACCTGATTCTGTCAGAAGCACATGCTCACGATGACAAAAAAATTGTCATCCATCAAACGTTTTTTTTCGTCTTTAAATTTATAACAATTGACAAAAATGCCGACACTCAACGTTTTACAGTCAGGCATTTAAAATACTAAAACATCTTTACGGCAGACTCTCACACTCCCCGTGTGTGTGTTACTCGGGAATTTGTCGTAGAGGGCGCATCAGACTCCCCAGCAAAATGTCAATTACTCTTAGTTGGTCAAAGTTTGTGGCTGTGTTACTGCTTATTGACGGTATGCCCTTTGCTAGTTCCGACTCCAGTGCGTCTAAATAAAAATGTATGAGTGGATTTACATAGTTTTATTGATAAATTCACCTGACGTCCTAGCCCACACAGATACCTTAAAGTATTGAGGTAATTTATCGTTTATGATAATCCTGTTGTCAAATTCTCACAAACACATGATTTATTCATAGGTTGTAACTGTATGTCTTCTAAGAAGACATTCTAATGTGATTAGTTATTTTTTCCTGTGTGACAACACCTTATAACAAAGTCTTGGTTAATTTCACAATCCATCTATGCATTAAATTTTAGAAGGATGTGAATGGACATCTAGTTATTAAAATGAAATGATAAGATCATAACACCACAGTGCATGTATGTTTCCCCCTAGGTTCCAGCTAAGGATACTGCATGGATAAGTATCCTCAACTCAAGAACATAAACAGCAAGATTGTGGAGCAATCTAATTCAGTCCTAAAGAGGATAAAGTCGTCACTATCCTACATGAATAACGCAAACTTCATGCAACACTGCATGTTCTACCTTGCATACAGAAACAAACTAGCATGAATAGTCAGATAAGATATAGATGTACATGTAGATATAGCTATTACAATCATATAGAAAATTAAGTTAGCAAACAGAGACAACATTCATACTTAAATACTAAGATGTGGGTCAGAACCTAATTTTGATTTCAATGAGAACATGGATGTATTAGGCTTTGTTTGCTATGTATCGCAATACCAAATCACTGTACCTGAACCATGAGACTTTGTTGTCATTATTTGACTGTTATGTCGGTAGTATTTTAAACTATGCGTCTGAGGTATGGGGCACGCACAAAGGACATATCATTGACTAAGGGTTCATTTAGATTTTTGTAAAAGAATACTAGGTGTGAAGAAGTCTACATGTAATGCTATGGTGTACCAGGAGCTTGGTCGGTAACCAATGAAATATACTAGACTTTCCATATGATTTACCATATGATAAGCTACTGGTGTAAATTATTAGACACAGACAACTGTATTTTGAAAGGTTGTTATGAATATATGTATGATAGAGTAGAAAATGGTAACGACATGAATTGGTTATTTCATATAAGCAGAAGTTACTGTCTTAGGTTTCGGCAGTATTTGGTCTAATCAGTGTCTGGATAAAAAATATCTTGTGGTTATTAAGCAAATGATTTTTGATCAAGCACAACAGAGCCTTGCGGCACAAATTGATGAATCGCCAAAATGTGTGTTTTATAAATACTTGAATGATGCATTCCGTTTGCAATATTATTTGGGTAGGCCGATACCAAGTTTGTATAAGAAATTGATTTCCAAATATCGTCTCTCGTCCCATAATTTAACCATAGAAAGTGGGCGTTATCACGGTACATTAAGGCGTATGACAAATTATCTGTAATAATATCAATGATGTCGAGGATGAATTTCATTTTATACTCAATGCCCAGAGAATTACGAGTTCCTTTTATTAAGTCATTCTATTGGAAAAACTACCCACCTTTAAACTTGTACAACTACTATCCATGGAAAATGTAAAACAGGTTTGCAATTTAGGTAGATATTAAAAACCTACAGGCATCCTACGTTCTGTTACGTTCATATATTAACGTAACTTGTATTAGTACAGTCTCCACCACGTTATCTTTGTGACATTTTTTGTTTTTCTAGTTTTGAAAGTTCAAATTTCTCCACAAATGGGATCATTATTCGTCGATAATTTTTTTTAAACAACAGCTCCTGAGGTTTAATTTTGGTTTAAATCGTGAGCAAAATATTCGCCCCCCCCCCCCTCAGACTATCAGAATTTTCACCCTCCCTTGAACCCTCCATTTTTTCACCCCCCCCCCCCAACAGTGTACTAATGATAAATGATGACATGATACCAGGAATAGAGGATCGTAGGTAATTGACTAGCAAATAATTAAACACAATTCCTGTACACATATTTTCAAGTCAAGACAAATACGATATAAGTGCCTTCATAACTATTCCACAACAGTTCCACCCAGTTAAAGTTACAATACACGTACACAGATACAATCACGAGCAAATTAATTTTCTCAAAAGTGTCACGTTGTCCACTAGAGGTGACGAAACCAACTTCACAATTGTAAATATTTAAAATTTGTAGTTGTTAAAATTTCTGCTAGCATCATATCTGCCACATATTGACCGTCACGTGGTTTATAATTGTGAAGTTAAATTTGAATCTTACTTTTGAAAATTCAAATTTCTCCACAAATGGGATCTTTGTTCGTTGGCCCATTTCCGTCGTTTATCTAGAATTATGAGTGAAACTCAGTCGGTGGGTCCAAAATTTACATTCATGCATGGGAACCAAATACCATATATTATCATTGAGAGTGAGTACGGAGCTATTAAGGAGAATTGATAGTATTGGCACTTACTGGTTAAGTGGCCATAAACGATCATGATCGTTTTACTGAACCTTGTCAGTTCAGTTGTGCTAACAAATCACTTTATTCACAGAGTAATTAGTACATACATTTCATTGCATTACTTCTGATGATAAGTATATAAAATACCAGAGACGTTTTTCAACGTCCAATTATAGACACCAAATCGATGGACTAATACAATACAGTAAAATACCAATTCACACCTTCAATGTGTGTTCAAAATAATTTAAAACATATTAATGCTTCCCACGCCCCTTCAAGTTTTCAAGTAGAAAATCCCAAGTGTACATACGATTGGCAGCATTTGCTTAAAATCACACTATCCTTGCCTTTTTGCCTTGAAGTTCAAAGTTCAAACTCATGATTAGTGTCATGTTCTATAAGATCACAATTGTACACTTCTGGATTAAGGACACTGAGTTGAAGCTGAGTAGAACATAGACAATCTAAAACAGATAATTAATTTTCTTGTATATGCGCATAACCTATCACGATGAAGGCATTGCAATATTTTTGGGTAGTTGTCCTCGCAAAATACACCCGCACATTGTTTGTGTTATATTTGTGTATTTCAACTAACTAAAATCAAATTAAACGCATAAAAGCCTATAGACTTGAAAAAATTAAAACATATCATAACCGTTACGAAGTTGTCTTCAGCATTCAGTTTCTCAAAAAACGAGTAGATTTAAATCGTGTGGTCCTAGCGATCAGTGAGGACCACTAGCAATAGCTGGGCTGTCAAATCACTGAAAATCATATTTGTCAGGGTGCACCTCGGCATTACCTAATCATCTATAATTATTTATCATTATTGCATAATTATATATTTACCATGCATAATATATATATCCAAATACACATTTAAATTTTTATAAAAACATACACAAGCAACTGCGTATTATTATTATTTTTATTATTTATTTATTGGTCCTCAAGGATATGTAGTATAAAACTCACAAAAGTCCAGGCGACAAAACTACACAAATACAAATACAAATACACTTAGTACACAAATACAACTTAGCAATGATTTAGCAATCTGACAGCTGGCGGGACAAAACTATTGCTGTAACGAGCCTTGGAGCATTTAAGACAGCGGTATCTTCGACCAGATAGGAGAATATCAAAATACGCATAGAGTGGATGTTTGTCGTCAACAGCAATCACACGTGCCTTGCGCAGTATTGACAGACACTCAGAAAATAAAAGTCAAACAGGAAATGCAGATGATAAATTAGGTAGTACAGCTTGTAGAACTGAATCGCTTGTTGAACACCATTGCACTTGGAGATTCAAAATACAACTGATATACCACAGACTGTGGAGGAAGTAAGGTCATATACGAGGAGAAGCTGATACAAATAAAGCTTGATACAATGTAAAAATGCAAACTCTTGAAAGTGAAATTCAAAGTATCAAAGATAGCCACACGAGACAGTTAAAGATAATTTTTGAAGATGTTGAAATGCTTAAAAATGAATTTGCTTCCCTGGAAAGAAAATGTAGTCAGAATGAATTCAGTGTAACTAAATTTGAGAAATCAAGTAATTGCATAGCATTTTATACCAGATTTCCAGATCCGACCACTGTTCTTTAATATAGTGTGTTTGAGTTTTTTAGGTCCAGGCGATAAAAGTGAGAATATTGTTTAGTGGAAATGTGCAATTGAGAAAGTCAGTTACAAAACAATGATAATTCAAGTCAAAATAATGTTAAACTAGGACAACCTAGATCATTGGAACCCCTGGAAGAATTTTTATTTAGTCATGTGCCGATTAAGACAAGGTTTGGCTGAACAGCATTTGGCAAATCTATACAATGTATCTGTGTCAACAGTTAGCAGAATTATCATCATGGGTCAATTACATGTTTTTAAAGTTTGGGTGCTTGGACATTGGCCAAGCAAAGATGTAATTGGAGCAACAATGCACTGTTCATAAAGGAAAAGTATCCATCCACTAGGGTGATCCTTGATTGTACAGAAATAAAATGTGAAATGCCATCCTCACTTATTTTAAACACGCAATTGTTATCTCACTATAAGAACCATGTAACCATGAAGGGTTTGATTGGAATTGCTCCAAGCGGTGGAATAACATTTGTTAGTCAATTATATACAGGTTCCATCAGTTATAGGGAAATAGTGAAACGTAGTGGCTTTTTGAATATGGATTTTGATGCTGGTGATTCTGACATGGCAGACAAAGGCTTTACTATATCAGACTTGCTTAAGGAAAAGGAAGTGTCATTAAATATCCCACCATTTCTTGAGAGAAGAGGCCAGTTGGATGCAGATGAAGTTGCCGAGACACAAGAGATAGCATCTGAGAGAATACAATAAAATAAAAAAAATTCACATTTGGGATAGATTATTTCCATTATCCATGTTTGGCTGTGTTAATCAAATGTGGACACTATGTGCCCTTTTGTGCAATTTTCAAGGTCCAATTATAAGTGTATAAGCAATTTTTCCTGTTCAATGGGGCACTGCAATGTACGTTCCCCAATGAAATCAAACAAATTAATGAAAATTGTGTTGAAACGGGTATTTCTAATTAGGTCAATGTATTCTTCTCTATATTGTATCAGTATTTATGTTTGTGTTTGTGCATCACAGGTATATTGAGACATACAGTGTACTTTTCATATCAAAACACAGCACCTTTTATTATCAATTTTAAGTCAGCCTACCATAACAATAACTTTACTCCCAGTAAAACCAAAGCAGCTAAAACTTATTTATAAAAATTTCATCAGTCTCACTACAGGTGTTACATGTATATACTGTAAGTAAATAATGTTATAATTTAATTTGCCACAATTATTCATAATAATTGTACAAATTCTGTAAATATTTAAACCAATAAAATATTTCATTATTTATAAATTACTGAATAGTACATTTTAAAAAATGTGAATATTTATAATACAATCTTACAATTACTGTACATGTATTTATTAAACAATAATATTTGATTTCCTATGAATATGTATATAGTGCATTTTTAAAATGTGGATACACCACAATGTTATAAATTCATTAAGAATTGGAAACTATGAACAAATGTAAACATATATATGCTGCTTTGTGAGATAAAATTTGGAAGTCTTGACAATAAATATTTTACGCACATCTTAATGTCTTTCATGTTGTCATTGCAATCACACGTGATAATGAACTTTGCCAAAACTTGTAGGATTTGATTAAGAATGAAAAGAATATGTGTTGGTCTGGAAATGGGGATGAACTAGTGTACATTTAGTTACAGGATAAACACAATTCCTTGTTAAACTTTTCATTAACCCTTCTCCTGCTGTATTGCAATAGTGATTACCCTGTATATACTGATATGCCTGGTAGAAATAACCATTTCTAGGTGTATACATTTACATTTGTAAGACACTTAAACAGTCTTTGTCTTATAATTGACCCCATGTATTATATATCAAATTCATGCTCAGGAAATTCTCTAATTAGATATTGCAATCTTGAAAATGATATGTGGAACAAAATTCACCATTTCACCATACTACTAACTTTACACTTGAATATTCTTTTTCTGCTAAAAACACAGAAAGAGAGTATTCAAACATCAAGGACGATAACAAAGCTGAAAATGAAACAAAAGAATCACATTTTAACTTTTTGCACTGAAAATTCCATTTATTTAAAATTTATAGTTTTGCTTCAAAAACAAAATGGCTGCCTCAGAATAGATAATTACATACCTAAATTGATGGACAAGTTTGATGACATTCCCTTCAGTTTACACCAAACACTGTACGTCAAAAAATAGCTAATAAAATTTTCTTTTCAAATATATTGGTTGTTTGTATGACTTTGTATTCAAAAAGCATCGTTTTACAGGTTTTCACCCCAAAATTACAGGGGAATATTTGCCTCCCTGACTCACATCATCAATGGGTCAAAGCCAAACAACAGACAGACATTAGAGTGGTTTGTGTAACAGGATGTTGAACAGCAAGACCAGTATTGATAAAACAGATTTAAAAAAAATATAACATGAACTTTTTGTTGTTGCCTAGCAACAGTTATGATTGACAGCAAACAGGTAAGTTTTCCTGTGGAGCAATGTGGGAAATGTCCGAAATAGACATGAGGCAAACATGCAGGACATACTGGTAAATTAGTATTGCATTATAAAAAATGCATTTCTTCTGAAACAGCCATAAATCATTTTAATAATGAATTTTATCTATTAATCATGCAAATATATGCAAATATGCATTCTCTATAGTAATTAATTCAATTCAAATTATTTCTGGCAAGTGTATGGTAAGTTTGATTGTCAAGCAAAAATACACAACACACACCCAACAGACTTTGTATAAATGGCCTTTCAGGCCAAAAAATTGTGTAAATGTAAAAATAGCAGAAACTATTCTGCAAATTTCATTTGATTTGCTTGGTTATGTCAAATTAATATCAAAGTTTGAAATGGACGCAATATCATTTGAGGAGAAAATATTTCACATGTGAACATTCAATATCATCTTAATTGATGTAAATAAATAATAAAAAATTGAAGATGTAAGTGTATGTACAATAAATAAACATAATGTTGACCAAAAGAATTTATGGATGTGTTGCTTAACAACAGGAAGGTAAGTTTTGAATACCATAGCTAAGTAGATTGATTTTGACCTGGTTTACTGCAAAGGTCACATGACAGAAATAACCTTTGTGAGAAAGTTATGCTTTTGTTCTATCAAAATTCTGAAATTGATGATCTATGGCATTTGATGACCTCAACCATATTTCAAAATGGTACTTTCAAACTTAATTCAAGTATATAGTAAATAAAATAAAATAAAGGAACTGAAAATGTAAATGTATGCACAATAAAAAATACTGAATGCTGATCAGAGCTGAACAAAATGGTCGTGAAATGTTCACTGTAACGGTCACAGGATAAAAACCTTGGAGAGATAGGTTGAGTACCCTAACATCATGTCCCGCACAAATGACTCTCTGCCATACCTTTACTTCACCCCTCCCTGCACTCTACAACTACGTAGATCAGCTGGGCCACATCCCCGTGAGATGTTCTGCTTCACGCCAAGTGGTTGTATCTTTACAAGGGAAATGGCGGCCTTCAAGACGAACCAGGTTTTCAGTTGTATCAGCATGCCTACCTTTTGGTGTTCTACGATCTATTGCAGGTGCACCATATGTTACCAGCTGTTTGATAAGACCACGACGGAAGATCCTCTGCAAGACAGGTCGTCTTCCATTTTGGCTGGACCATTCTCTGTACATGTACAATATTATGTAGGCATTTTGAATAGCCAGACTCAGAATGTGGAAGACTTTCTTCCACCATTTGACAGTACGCCTTCGAAATGACGAATACCCCACCATCTGGTCACTACTGTCAACTGCACCCATATTCTGATTGTACATGTGAATCATCTCTGGTCGATCGTCTGACTGATCTTCCATCTCTGGTTCTCTTGCTCTTTAAGCTGAGTTAGTTGTTGATAGCATGACAACATCCTTTCTGTCTTTGTATTTCATGACCATGAGTGGACCCTTCACCATTACCAACTTTTAATTCACCTCTATCTTTCAGCTTTGTTTCTTTAATTCTTGCTGGTATTCTGTATCTACTGGTACCACAGGCTAGCATTCCAAGTTGTACAAATCATAAAACAAAACTGGGGAAGTGTAGAAATTCTCTACGTACAAAAACGTGTCCATGTCCCAGATATCCATCCATCAAACGCATTACCAAGTCGTACGTCTTCCCTTTTCCACTGCCAATATCACGGCCCTGTATCGACCTTGGCGGTGTAGAGTTCTAATTTGCAGCAATACCCATTTGACGAATCGCACACCTCATAGGCCAGTACCGTAGCCTGCGGGGGGGGGGGGGGGGGGGCAGCTGCGCCCCCCCCCTGAGATTTTGGAAAAAAGAAAGAAAAAAAAGCTACTTTTTAAATACATAGCGATGCTATTAAAATCGTTATTTACGTGATGATTCCTAGCATGCCCGATTTCAATGGATAGTTCACGAAAGTGACTGTACACTGACTCATGGCTAATACGTATCTTATATAGCTATTGTACGCTTGCTTAACTTTGAATTAAAATGTGTCCAGTTAAAAATTGTAACATTTTGCAGCAAATTAAAACATTTTTGCGCGGGAAAGCACAAAAGAAGTGCGCACATGCACTGTGCATTTTCTGCGAGTAAAGGCCCGGTTACACGATGCAACTCGACTAGCAACGCACAATGCAATTCGTCGAATGCGACGAATTGCATCGTGTACTCGCCTCGTCGCAGGGTCTTGCGACGTTGCAAGGTGCGTCGCAAGGAAACCGACATGTCGGTTTCCTTGCGACGCGTCGCAAGTTGCTTCTCGAGTTGCCTCGTGAGTTGCACCGTGTAACCACTTCGTCGCGTCGCAAGCAATAACCTTTGACATATACATACGTGTCAAATGACGTTCAATGTTATGGCCGCCATGTTTTTAGTATAAATATTCTATTTCAGCAAGTATTTTTTTATATCATTTCGATTTATCACCACGATTACCACTTATAAATAGTATACAATGTCTATGAATGCTTGATTTCCGCTGAATATCATTTTATTTCCAACTTGAATGCAAGTAGCGACATCGGAAAGATCAACATCGCCCTAAACGAACTTCGAATTGAATAGAGTTTTACTATCGATACCTCAACAAGTTTTCAGTCATTTTATTCGTAAATATTAGCAATTTCATAGCATTTTTGCCAAATTCCTGCCGCTAGAAGACTTGACCTCGATGACCTGTAACTTTTATATATTTACGCATGTGCAACAGTTTAGCTCTTGTGACTCACCATGCAACTAATTGCATCGTGTACGCGCTCCCGTCGCAGTTGCAAGCCTCGTCGCATGCGACGAATTGCTTCATGAGTTGCATCGTGTAACTGGGCCTTAACAGTAGTCTTGAAAATCTCCTTCATTAGTCGCAATTATAATGTCAGCGAGTGAAACTCAAAAAAAGACGGAAACAGTCGTTCAATGTGAGGTTGCCTGCTGCATGCAGTGACTCGTGACTCCGAAGATGCGCTCGATCTCATTTACATCTTGTTCCTTATATTAAAACATCTCATGCTGATAAAACGGTAGATCTCTTTTTGGAATATTTGATGGCCCTGAAAAACTATTAAACTAGGTACGCAGTTTAAGATCAACTATTTGAAGATATTTATTTCAATAATTGTGTTCGACCTTGTTCGGCCATAACAGTTTTGGGAGTTGGGTAAAGAAAATGATTATTTTGTTGTGTTACTTATTTGAGAAAGCACCATCATTTTTTTTACTTTGAATGTGACATCTTTTCGGCAACTACTTTGAAAGATACGACACTAGACCAGAAAAAATGAAAAAGCTGTTCAACCTACCCATATATGTCATTTCTGGTGATGGGCAATATATCCTCATGCGGGCTTCGCATTTTTTTTTTTTAAATTAAGGATATTTCTTTATATTTTCTGAATAGTACATGTAACACTATACATTTGAGTCTATTCCAAATTATATAATATCTTATACAGTGGTTTACTTGGCTCTGATGTTGCATACAAGCATGAATTGAGATTAAATATCCATGTGCACTAAAAAGAATTGAACAAAAGTTTACGACCATTGGGCCATCAAAAGTCTGAAAGTCTTGAAAGGTTTTGCTCTTTATTCGTTTTTCTAATGAAATTTACCATGTGCACATCCGCATAATATCTTTTGGCTTTGCCACTACAAAATACACTTCCAGATAATATGTAATACATAGCATAACTGTTTCAATTCTGGTATTTGATTTTATGTCTATAGTTTGATATTTTATGCCTCTAAATGGCCTCCTACACTGTCTTATTTTCAATTTTTTTTCACCTTTGGAGTTGTCTCCTTCCAATGCATCATTGTACCATATGATTTTATATCTCCACTGTAGTCTAGGTGACAGAAGCCTGAGAAGGGGTGGCTAAAATAATGCTTGAGTTTCAATTGGCGGGGCTTAACATTTTTTGAGAAGAGAGGGTGCGAGGAACTATACCATTTGTTTAACCGTAAATTGTGTACGTTTCCTAACTTTAGCTATGCAGACAAATTGCATATAGTATCAAGATGACTGAATAAGTTCTATCTAAACTCGACCTGAAATATTTTGCTGTCATTATATATGGTTTGTTTTATCCTTGTCAAGTATTGTGAAAAAATGAAATCGACCTACTTACCCAATGTGATGGGTAAGGTTACCCGTTGACATGCAAATTTATGTAAATTAGCACTTTCCTAAATTTTAAATGCATGATTGCACCAAGACAAAGTTCTGCCCCCCCCCCCCCCCCTGGCAATTTGGTCAGGCTACGGCCCTGGTTTCTAAACCCCAACCTGTTGAGTGGACCTTTAATGGTAACAATACTGTATAGGAACTAGATTGTTTTTTATATCTGATTTATTTGATTTGATTTGATTTGATTTGATTTATTGATTTCACCAGGAAAAAACCATACATAACAAATAAATTAACAAAATATATAAATTAAATTAAGTCAAAGAATATTCAATCAAATACATCAGTAATTACATGGACCTGGTGGGGGTTGTAGGAATAGTTCTACAGAACTAGTCAAGCCCACAACCCTTACAGAATGAGTTAAGTCGAAAATACTGGGTAAATCTCGGGTAGCGGAAAAATAAACAAAATGTGATAAGAATAATTGTCAAAATATTGCTTTGCATGAACGAATAAATAGGATTTACAACAACAACAACAACAACAACAACAACAACAACAAAAACAGCAAGATAGACATACATACATACATACATACATACATACATACATACATTGAAGTACCTATTACTAAGTACTTACTTATTGAAGTAAGTAAGCTTTTAAGGCATGTTTGAATGAATGTCTGTAGGTTATGTTTTTTATGTACTCTGGGAGTGAATTCCAATGTGTTACAGCTGCATACTTGATATTGTGTTGACTATGAGATAAGCTAACTTTAGGGACAGAGAAATTATTTTGAGTCGCGAAACGGGTGGGATACATGTGAGGAGGTTTTTTAAAGTAATGTGTTATATCATGGGCAAAGTGATTATTCAACAAGTCAAAGATGAAAACGCATGTGTGCAGTTTACATAGTTTATAAATGTCTAAAATACCAAGTTGACTGAAAAGAGGGTCGCTATGAGCATAAAAGTCAGAAAAAGTAATGAGGCGAGTAATTTTCTTTTGAAGTAAAAGTATTGGCTGTAAGGACGTTGCATAGGTATTACCCCATATTTCTAGGCAGTAAGTAATGTGTGGTAGAATGAGTGTGTTATATAATAACAAGAGAATGGCTTTCGGTACATAGTGTCGCAACTGTGCAATAAGTCCAACTTTTCGGGTGATAGCATTAACAACATTTTGGATATGTGATTTCCATGTAAGATTGCGATCAAGAGTAACTCCTAGATAGGTTGATGACATGACGCACTGTATTTCATTCCCGTCTATTCCTATATTACCCTCAACTGAGATTTTCCTGTGGGGTGTATTAATAATCATGTAATTTGTTTTTTTCAGCATTGATCGTAAGTTTATTTGCTTGACACCAATCATAAACCTTTTGAAAGTCACAATTGGTTTGGGTAAGGTTTATATTATTATCCTTGATAAATTTAAATAAATTCGTGTCGTCTGCGAATAGACGGAATTGAAATTGGTCAGTTGCATTTGCGATGTCATTAATATAAATTACAAATAAAATGGGGCCAAGAATCGATCCTTGTGGAACGCCACACTGTAACTGTCTATAGGGTGATGCGACACTATTAATTGTTACCGACTGTTGACAATTAATGTGACACATTGATGTTCTTTCAGATATCCAACGCAATTAATGTGCAATATCTCAATAACAGATCCATGGTTTACGTTTGTACTGACGTTTGTATTACTCCCGTAAAGGCCCAGTTACACGATGCAACTCTACTAGCAATTCGTCGCATGCGACGAGGCTTGCAACTGCGACGGGAGCGCGTACACGATGCAACTTCGTTATACAGTTCCTCAGCATATTCTTTTGATGATATATAATACACTTGTTCTTCCCCATCTGTCATATGGACTTGAAGTATGGGGCTGTACATATCAGTCTTACCTCAAAGATATACTAATCATCCAAAAGAAAATTGCTCGCATAATTACCTTCAGTAGTTACAACACCCACTCTCCCCCCTTATTTAAACGCCTCCTAATGCTAGATGTATACAAGCAACGTGATTACCAAATAGGAATTTTTGTTCACGATGTGATCAATGGCAATGTTCCGCCATACTTCTCAAATTTCTTTTCCAAGATAGGTCATTGTTACGACACCAGGCAACAGAAGCGAAATGATTTAAGCATCCCAAAATACAACAATAATTACGGTCAATTTAGCACAAAGTTCACTGGGGCCAAAATTTGGAACTCTATCCCTTCCCATATAAGAGACACTCGAAGTCGGAGTACATTCAAAGCTAATTTCAAAAGCCATCTTCTTAGCCAGTATTAGTTGATGTATACCATTTTGTTCTTTCTTTTAAGATTTGTCATTGTTTCCGAATTTAGTTAAATACTTCTCCGGATTTGTGTGATATGTATGTTTTTGTTTTGTTTTGTTTTGCTTTGTTGTTGTTGTTTTTTCTCTGAGGACAAAACTCGATTAGTTGTTTCGTCAACTATTTTTGCCCTCATTAAAAATAAATAAATAAATAAATAAAAGGATTCTTCATACATCCACTACTCGTTGCATGGTGAGTCGCAAGACCGGCAAGCGTTTAGTGGTATGCGCATGCGTAGACTTTCTAAAAGGTTAAAAGGTCAATTAAAGGTCTTCTGGGACGCATAGCGCAATTTAAATTTCCAGGTTGTGTTAACCGAAAATGTTACTCTAGATAAATGCTGACTGAGACTAGATACAAAGGTGAGTCGACTGTGTTTATATTTTAAGGGATGTAACATAAATTACGAGGGGCAATTTTTTTTTTGTAGAAAGTCGTTAATTTATGTTTTGATCTAAATTGATATTTGTTAGCATAGGTATTTTAGAGCAAGGGATGGTAATTAATGTGCAAGGTCGATTTTTTTCATGCGTTGGATATCTGAAAGAACATCAATGTGTCACATTAATTGTCAAAGTTTCAGATCCAGCAACACAGCTAGACTAACAGTGACGGTGCCCTTCCGATAATCTTTCTCCCGTTGACATAGTTGATTGACCCCAAATTAACCTGTAATGTATTTTATTATAATCTATGTTATATCATAATTTGAATACATTTTGTATGTCAAGTGAAGAAGAAGAAGTAGTTTTAATGGCAAGTGCAACCACTGCCAAATTCATTGCAGAATACAATGAAAATGAAAGGAAGAGGTAAAACTACTCCCAGTGCTAGACTTTATGACATTTGTCTCTAAAAAGGTGCACTTAAGTGCAAACCCCCATGCATGAAGTAAGTGACTTGTCACATTCATGATATCACTTATTCTTTGTGGTTTTGGTACTTTATGTGCATTTTATGAGCCACAAATATCATGAAGTTTAGCAGTGGAGACTACTTTACAACATTAATTTGTACATTCAAAATGTGAAATCATGGTCATGTCAGTTTGTATTTTAATATGACTGGATTTAAATCTTTTATTTTTTAGATGCAAATGTTTCACTAGGCAAGTATGGTATTCAAAATGAATAATTAAAGATAAATTTGGTAAGGGGCCAGTTTAAAGAAGACAGCATAATAATTCAATAAAACTTTCATGTATCGATTCACCATGAAAAGGGCACTGTAGTTTGTTAAAATCAATTTCATATGTAGCTTAGCTATAACCCTAATCTTTTTGAGAAGTGTGTGGTGCAAACCCTGGTTACTCAGGCGACCCCAGCAAGGCTGGTATGATAACCTTATCAGGGAATTAAAGGAAGAGGATCCTGAATGCTACAAAAACTTCCTCCGTGTGGATCACAATGGATTCCAAGATATATTGTCATTAATTGAAGGCAGAATACAGAAAAAAGATACCATAATGAGGGCTGCAATATCACCAGGGGAGAGGTTGGCCATCACGCTGAGATTTTTGGCAACAGGTAAACACACACCTTCTCATGATTAAAAGGTTTTGTGCACATCATGACACTCGTTAAGTCATTGCTCTTGCATTTTCCTCTCTGTACATTTTACTGAACTGATGACACTTAAAACAGGATTGAAGTTTTCATATGCTCAGACATGCAAACATATATACACACACATGCATTCATATACACATAACACAAGTTTTCATTTGTTTATACATGCATATATACACATATATATATTATGATACATACACACACACACACACACACATACATATATAATGCATACTTGTACTCCGGTGTGGGCATTACATTGGGGCTAACAGTTAAAAATGAGCGTATTGACCAATCAGGGAAAAACATGAAGATCAGTGTATCAACAGAGTAACAAATTTATCTATTAATGTTGGTGGAGGGAGTGTATTTTCGACTTGCAATTAATGTCATCCAGGGAAGAGTGATTAGATGCAGACAACCCCTCACTGTGACTGAACAGATAAGACTTCTGTTCACACTTAAAATGCTTTACATACATACATACATACATACATACATACATACATACACACACACACATACATACATACACATACATACACACACATACATACATACATACATACATACATACATACATACATACAACCACACACACATTCTGCTCTGCATCCTTGCCTACAAATGTACATTTTTGCAATACACACCTACCCGCAAAAATTACCTACTTACCGTCATAGCAGCAACTAAAAGGGTAGACTTGAGAGAGATAATCATATGAACATAAATATAAAGTTACACACAGGCAACATACATTGTGTCACATGAAATGATTCATGTTTGTTTATTTGTTTCATAAACAGGGCAATCTTTTAAGTGCCTCCAATATGGCTTTCGTGTTTCTGCATCGTCAATAAGAAGTATTATTCCAGAAACTTGTGAAGCAATTTATCAGGAACTGAAAGTAGAATATCTAAAGGTAATATTGTTGTATCTTTTATTTAGACAACACAATGATTACCTATACTTGTGTGGATATGCGATATGAAAAAATAAATAGCAATTTATTTCAAATATCAATAAAAATTGCTGTGTATCAAAAACTGATACATATCAAAAAGCTTTCTTTTACTTTTAGACACAATACTAAACTAACTATATACTTATTACAAAGTAACAAAGTGTGTAATTCTTTAGTAACGTCACAAACTTCAATGAATATATCAATAAATCTTTTTTGACACATGTCCCTCAAAACACAATTCAAAAGTACTGAGTAAAATGTAGACTCTCCCACAATCCATGGAGCTTCGCATTATTAAATTTAAAGCTAAACAAGTTATTTTGTATGTACTGATATCATCTACACCGGGGGGGGGGGGGGGGTATCCTGGTGAATAATGGGTACGTACAATGTATGTACCTTGGTTGATAACAATTACAACCACAAACGCTACAAAAATTCACAGAATTCAAAAAAACTAAAAAAAACCTGAGTTTTGGCATCTACATAAACATACTTGAATATCTTGATAAGCTTACTGTGCACCCTCATGGTACAAAGATATTCAAGTACTGTTATGTAGATGATATGGGTACATACAAAATAACCCGTTTAGCTTTAATTTTAATAATGCGAGACTGAGAGACTAAATACAGTGCTTTAACATTACAAATCATGTAAACAGATCCTTGAAATAAAAGACCATAAAAGACCAATAATAGAACATGTAGATCAACAGTCTTGTCCGTAAATGAATGTAGACAGACAGACTGTGAAAACATTTAATTATTACGGTAATAATTAAATATTATCACAGTCTGTCTGTCTACATTCATTCAGCACTTTGGGAAACCGTTGCAGCTGCATGAAAATTCTGTGAAAATGGTGCATGAGAATTTGCATTTGGTGGGTATACGGTATTGAGCTCGATCGCGTTCCGCGCTCCTGTCGAAGGAGTGAGCCCTCAGCGTCAAGTCTGGATAACTTTCTGACCCAGACCCCGTGTCCCATAGTTCTATTTCCCATAATGCTCTCCCAAGACATGACGTGGCAGTCAAGCTCGCGCCTGCCTGGCCATTCCGTTCTCCCTTCCTTTGTTCCTGTCTCTGAGTAATTTGCGTCCTTTCGGTAGACTGGCCAATGTTCTTTCTAAAGAGTTGTTATACATGTAGCTGCGTACAGTATGCCGTCACCAACGCAATCCATTGGGGTATATACATGGTAAATTCATCCAGCACTTCAGAACTGAGGAAATTCAACGAGAAACCGGATGTGACGACCACTGTACTGTACAGTGGTGTAGAAGTTGGAGTTCTGGCGAGCCTTAAAATTTATGGGTCGAGTATCAAAACGTACACATATACGGACTGTCACTTCTGGGCACTGTACTCCTTACAGGGCTCCAGAGTACGCATTATTTTATGTGTGCGATGACGGAGTCAGGTGACAGCGCGTATTTGCAATTTGTGCTTTCCATGGGATGTCAGCGTCTGTCTGTCTGTCTGTCTTCTCTTAAAAACGGCCGGATCAATTCAAACGAAATTTGGTGCACATTTTCTTTAGGATAATACCAAGAAGTGATTTAAGTTTTGGTAAACATGACAACCCATGAATATTACAATTAATAATGTGCAATAATTAGGCTATCATATTACAAATGAATGGTTAAATTTCAATGTAATTAGTTGTGTACATTCAAGAATGCAAGCTTCAAGTTCAATATAACCTGGTACATACATTCATGATACCATGGTGCACATCACATAAGCTTATTATTAGCACAACTGAACTGATCAGGCTCAGTAGCGCTATTGGCATCGCTAAGTGTGTGTGCGTGTGTGTATAAACAACTTAGTCACAAACTGCAGGATTGATTTCTTTGATATTTGGTGGTCAATCCCGACATGTTACTTTGGATTTCTAGCTGGGAAATTGTTCAAATGAAAGTGATCAGCAACCAGATAGTCATTCAGCAAATGAACACATACCTAGCATTGATCAACATGTGGATAAACATTTTTAAAAACTGCAGTTTTGGTACAACCCCATTGGTGCTATTTTTAGCACAACTAAACTGAAGGTTCAGTAGTGCTATAGGCATGGCAAAGTGTCTGTCTGTCTGTGTGGATGTGTGTGTGTGTCAACAACTTAGTCAAAAACTGCTGGACCGATTGCTTTGATATTTAGTGATTACTAGTATGTTACTTCTAGTGTCTTGTTGGGAAATTGTTCAAATGAAAATGATTGCATCAGAGATGTGCGTTTTGGGTAAAAAAATATTTTTTTGTCAAAAATCTTAAACTCCAAAACCACTGTGCAGATTGGCATGAAATTTGATGGGAACATTAAGATTTCATTATGACATGATGATTCCCTTGGTAATGTGCAAATTAGGGCTAAAAATGTGTCTTTTTGGTCAAAAACCTATAATTCCAAAACTACTTGGAAGATTGGCCTGGGATGCACCTGTGGGTGTAAAGATAAAGAAATACCTTAAGCATATAATGATCTCATCAGTAATATGCAAATTAGTTGTAAAATTGTGAATTTTGGTCAAGAATTCGTCTGAAAAAGTACTTGGTCAATGAGACTGCAACTTGGTGAGATGTTTGTAGAAGTGTTATTATGGAGATTTCCTTCCAAATATTTTGACACAATTCAATTCACTAGAACTTTATTCATCCCAGACATGGGCAATTAAAGGTGTGGCTCAAATACAATACATCAATATACCAAAAAAATACAAAAAAAATATACAAAACAATATATACAGAGACACAGAACGATACTAAGACAATCATCATCGCTCAAAAAGTTTACGAATTGGCCCTACCAACCATGACCATGCCCTTAGCAACAACTGAATGGCAGTATATTTTGCTCAAATCGCAACATCTGGTAGATGCCCTGGGCTACTGCTAATTTGGTGCCGGTGGTCTAGATAGTGTTGCGGTTTATTTAGACTGAAATGTTGTGACATTTGGTAACTTAAGTTTGGTGATGATGTTGTTGTTTGTTTGGTAGGTGATCCTATAGTCAGTTAACTTCTCAGTCAATTGTTTACGCAACTGGATTTCTGTGAGTTTTTTGACATCTATTTTAAGATGTCTAAGAAGAGTTGCAGAATTGTCACTGTATATCTTAAGCGTGTCATGTTGAGAATCTAAGGCAATGCTTATCGAAGCGCCTGGTCTACAATAAGTTGTCTTCTTGGTGTGGCATAGACTGCATCTGTAACAGAGGAATAAATAATGGAAATGAGTGAGAATGTTAGGTACAAAGCGCAAGCATAGAACAACGTTCAGATATCTTTTACTTTAAGTCAAAGTGAGGAAGTTTGTCACGAAACTGACCTCTCTAAGTTGGTAGCAGAAATGTGTAAGGATTTAAATGTAAGAGTGTTGGGTTACAAATTGCAATTAATAAGTACATCATGCTAATAATGAAGTTGGATAAATGATTCAAGGAAAGTTGAAAGCAAATTTTTCCCACACTACTTCAGGTTACGATAGTAAGGAAGTTAATATGTCAGTGTAGATGTCATTTTTCAATCTAAAACTGTTACCACAGTTGAACAATTGGTATTAACCTGTGATGTTAAAGTGCCAAGCAGAAGTGTTATTGGAGTAAATTTGAATATGAAACTGGTACTGGATATTACATTGCTACTTTATTGACAGGATTAGTGTTTTCACTCTTTTCATAATATTGAGGATTACACATTGCATGTCTATACATGGTGTAGTTCATGATATCTATGCACTGCCAGTATTTTGATGTAGCAGATCACACTTTGTAACTTGCGTGTCTTGTAAATAAAGCTTGTTACGTTGATTTGTTACTATACCTGTTGGTAGTGGTTCTGATGGGTCCTTGACAGGTTTTGTTGGGGCACAGGAGCACTTTATATGCACTCACTAATCCTGTTACTTTATCTGTTGTCCAGTTGGATTCACTGTCCGAATCTGAAGATAAATAGTCTGTTAAAGGTATGTCTTCTGATAGTTGTTGGTTTCCTGTTGGAATTGTAAAAAGTGAAAGTGTTAGGGAACAAACCTTTAAGGAAAATGGATAAGTTGGTTGAATAATTGTTATGTGTTAAGTATTGTAGATATATATTTTTTTCAGCAGTGAGCCTAATCATAGGGTTTCATGTTGAGATACACAAACTGGGAATAATAATTACATTACTTGTAGATTCTGACCCAGCATGGGCAACCTTTGAATTTGAAAGAACATTCAGTGAATGTTTGTGAACTTGTTAAAGCGTTAACATGCATGTACAGTATAGGGAGCCACAAAATTGCCAATGAAAATTTGAAGCAAAAGTTTGAGTATAGTAAATGTGTTTTTAGATGCACACCACATGTAAGATGAGAACATAGTATTCTATTAGCTCTGATGAAGGATTGTGTGAAGTATAGTGAAGTGCTCACATAGTAATACATTTTGTGTACCAATCAAATGTTGCTTGTAAGTTGTACTGTGGGAAGTAAAGAAGGAGGCATGCATAGATATGTTTTTTCTGAAAACATACCTGTACTGTTGACGTTTTGTACGTTGTAAGTCGTTTCGGATATTTGATTGAGGCTCTGACGTTAGTGACTTTAATGTGTGTCCCCACACTGAGATTTGTGTTGGTTGTTAGTGAACCCCATACGGTTACTTTGGTTTGACCTGAGTTGTCAGCGAGGACAACCATCCTTTTGTCGACAGGGCTTCCTCTTGACATTGTGTTCTTGATTGGTTGTACCTGGAAATGAGTAAAAAGGAATATAGTTGGTAGTCCAAGTTGACGTATCATTGCAAACACATCTTTTTTGCGTTTTTCAAGATAAGGTGGTGAATTTCGCAAACTACGAAATATATAGTAACCTTCATCTAGATTAACTAGGCGATTGAATGCATCAGGGCTTAGAAGATCACCAGCTGTAATATTCTCGTTATTTGGTCTACATCTACGTAGGGCAAGGTATACTCTGTCAGTTACTTGTTTGATTTGTAGTTTCTTCATCTTAAAGAATATATTTTATATTGACTCTGCTACTCGTCTATCAATGCATCTTAGTTACCATTTACAAATGTCACTGTAGTGTGTATTTACGAGTCGTTCATTATCCTTTGGTCTTTGTTGGCCACAGAATATTGTTGGAAATGTCAAGTATTCTGCATCTGTGTCTTGGAATATACTAAGTTGTCTTTGACCTTCACCTGGTGCAAATGTTAATGTGTTTTCACCTGTAAGTTGTGAATCATCAAGTAAAGTATCCATATTGGCTTGAGCAGTGTCTGTCACATCAACTTCACTAAAATGATCAGAATCATCATCTGATGAAGCATCACAAGGATCTTCGTTATCTGTTCCATCAACATTTTGTTCATTATCATCATTATCTATGAATGTACGTAAATCTGGGTTGTCAGGATTGTTAATTGTATGTAACCAGGATTGGTCCATCTGTATACCTGCATTTTGATATAATTCACTGTTTTGTAACAGCCAGTGCAGAGCTGCTATAACTTTATGGGGTCTTACATTTTCAGTGATGTCACATCTTTGATATGAAAGTTTTTTCTTTAACTTGACAGGTATAGTTGCTGATGTATCTATAAGTCTTGGTAATGAATTTACAGTAGGATTTATATCACATGGGACATTGACCAGGTTACCTGTCATTTGCTGTTGAGATCCTCGTGGTAGAGATCGTATTTGCATGAATGGAATAGGCAATGCTATTAATCTTTCTTCTAGTTGATGTAGTTGTAACTGTGGAGGTTTTTCAGGAAATGTCAATTTATTATAGACAGACAATCTTGGAATGTCACCCTTTGATATGGATTTATAACATGTTGTACATAACCATTCAGTATTACCTACAGACTTCAGTCCAGTCAAGCACTGATTAGCTAGTTGGTTACTAGTTTTGAATGAATTAGAAATTGTGAAATTGTGAAACGGAGTAGTGTAAACCTAGTACTAACAACCAAGACCATGGTGGAATCCTGACAACACGATATATCACCAGTTGAGATTGTTGACTTTATCATCACCAATTATCTTGTCAAGTGTGGTATGAAATGAGGGGTTATATTTCCTGATACGTATGTTGTAAATGTATTTGAGTATACATTTTGCATTCTAATTTTCAGTTTTATATCATATGTGGACATGCGCATTCTATTTGTATTTCACAATGTAATTGTGATAGGATCTGGATGGTCACTGTTTGCTTTCTTCAGAAATTCTACTCTAAAGTGACAAGTCATGACAGACATGACCCTTTCTTGTTTATAAGACAAGTTAAAAAATATTACATTTGAATACTCCCAAGGCAACTGATTTACATGGCTTGTACCTTGGTACTTTCATTGATGTAGAATCTGGTAAATGTTCATTGATTGTTACTCTGTCAACTAAAAACCAATTTTGTTGTATTTATTAAATTTGTTCTGTACAACTATTTCTGTTGCATTAATGGAAAACACAAAATTGCACTGGCATGGTATCAATTTGTGAAGTGACTGATGGTCAATTTTGTACATTGGGATCTCAACTCGGTCTAGTGGCAAAATGCCACTAGAATAATGTGATGTAATAACGGAACGGAATGGACTAAGATATCTGAAATTAGTGGTATTGCCCAGTTTGAAACTTTACAACACATCTATCATAAAAGCTATTTGCATGGGGATGAGTCCATAAAACAACCTCTGAGGTATATACATGTACACCTCATCTCTTTCACGTTGTCCAGGCTGATGTACTGTATACTACCGATACCTTGACCCATATGTTAAATGTAGATTGTAAGGTGTATGTTAAACAATCTGATGGTTGTAGCTGGATTAGTGAGGCAGCAATAAAATTTTTAAAAGATTTTCTTATTTCAATATGGCACAATGCCAATATACTGCCCAAATGGAACTCGATATTTGTCCCCAATCTTCCACACTCAACAACTTTGTTGATCTATTATGATCTATGATCTTTCTATCACCAACACCAAGGCGACCATGCTGCCACATCACAAAGTTGCAATGTTCAACATGGCAGTTTGTCCTATTACAGGTCATTACCATCATTAATTCAAAGCACGTTATGACTTGTTGCTCTCTTCAAAACTAAAACAGCCTCAGTTAGTACCAATCCATAAAAAGCTAAGAAAAAATACTGTATTGCCAAAAAAAAAAAAAAAAATGTTTTTTGCATTACTGAATTGAGGTTTGGACAGTTTTTAGCACAACTGAATTTATGGTTAATAGTGATATAGCCAAGGAGAAGTGTCTGTGTGTGTGTGTGTGTGTTAACAACAAAGTCAAAAACCACCAAACTGATTACTTAGATATTTGGTAGGGATATTATTTTGGTTTCTTTTGGAGCAATCAAATGAAAATTAATGCATCGGAGATGTGTGGTGTGAGTCACCAACTGCATTTTGAAAAACTTTTTAAACTCCAAAACTACTGGGCAGACTGGACTGAAATTTAGTGGGAATGTTTTTAAGAGTGTGTAGATTATGTTGAAAGATGCAAAACGCTTTTTGAATTTTTAAAATTGGATAAAACTTGACTAAGACATAATAATTGTTGTATTTTTTTCTATTATTGACATGCAAGGCACTACTAGCACTGAGTCCAGTATCACCTACACATTCATATTTATCTATTTCTGATCAACAAGCCTCTGTCTTCTCATGTAAGACTTCATTACTGAGGTCACAGATAACTAACCCAGATTCACAACAGCTATTGTTCGAGGTGTTAATCTGGGGATTAACAGCTCAATCCTTGCCTTGGGTACACTACAAGGCTCTCTAGCACTTTCAATGTTGCACTGAAAGCTACCGAAGTCTCTCTTCTATCGGTGTTTTGTTGTCTAAACAGCACCGCGTCATCGCTAAGGGTCAAAGGTTATTTTCAACCGGAGGCCGACAATTTCTGCAGAAAAAAATTGAGCAAGATTTAGCTGAGTTATTGCCTTTTAAAACTTGCTGGTTTTGGACGGACAAAATTATGAATATATAATGAACATATTGATTTAAAAATGCAGCAATATGGAATTTGTTACACACTGTATGATAAATTCTGATGATAGGGCAAGTTGTGTTCTATGGGTCTATAGTAAGTTACACTCTGGGATTTTCGTCCTACCCACTTGGATTTTTTTCAGAAAAGTACATACTTAATTCAATAGTCGTAACATTTCCAACGTTTACATGAGGGTCTATGCGTTCATATTCATCACCCATGTCAAATTGAACACACAAGCTGTTCACGGGCTCCCGATCAATTTACCGGACCAGAGTTCCCACCGACCCCACAGCGGTACAAGTATGGCCATGATCAAAGTGAAACTGTACAACGGAAAACATACAAAATGCTTTGAATATGATGTTTTACCTAAGAAGGGAAGCTAGCTTCACATCATAAAATATCCTCAGTATAATTGTAATTTTTCTTGGAAAACAATGCGTCATCTTATAGTATGTTTTGCTTTCCAACATGGTACTGAGAGTCGATTGTTTTTATTTTGATTCATAACATGCATGTACCCCTGTCGCAATCAACGTAAAAAGACGCAACACTAACGTTTGTTGCAATAGTATCTACTGTGACCTGGAAAATTACCTGCATCATGCCAAACACATGTTTAAATGTATATAGTGTCGGTCGACAACACGAGATGGTATGTGTTTACATGTCAACAATATTTGATCTAAGTCGGCTTCAAGTTCGCATGAGAGTTCAAGTGCCGATATTTCAAGTCATATATTACATTTATCATGATTCTGTCAGTAGGATAGCAAACTTTCCCATTGAAATATTGCTTAGTATCGTGTGGTCTGTTGATTTATGTGAGACTATGTTGAATTCAGGCAGATTCACATGTTGGAAAGTTATTTCCATGACTAATGGAGTAATGTTTACCTGAGGCTGTGATCGAACAATGGGAGAAGGTTTGTTACGAATCTGTCTATACTTACCTGTGCTGAGGTCTACTTCAGCTGGTTTCAGACTTGAAAGAGCTTTAACAAGTTTGCATGATTGATCTGTAAGGCATAATTTTTTAGCACAACTGAACTGAGGTTCAGTAGTGCTATAGGGATCGCCCGGCATCTGTCTGTCTGTCTGTCTGTCTGTCTGTCTGTCTGTGTGTGTGTGTGTGTGTGTGTGTATGTGTGTAAACAACTTAAACTCAAAAACTGCTGAACCGATTGCCATGATATTTGGTGGGTCCATTACCTTGGGTGGCTAGTTGGGAAATTGTTCAAAATGATCGCATCACAGATGTGTGATTTGGGTCAAAAAATGTGATTTTTGGTCAAAAAACTTAAACTCAGAAACTACTGGGCAGATTGGTGCGAAATTTGGTGGGAACATTCTTAAGGGGGTGTAAAGTAAGATTTGTTCATGAGGGGATGATTCCATCAGTGATATGCAAATTAGGGCTGAAAATGTGTCTTTTTGGTTAAAAATCTATAATTCCAAAACCACTGAGCAGATTGGGCTGAAATTTAATGGAAATGCATTTAGGGATGTATGGACGAAGATATGTTAACCATACCATGATTCCATGAGTGATATGGAATTAAGGTGTAAAAATGTGAATTTTGGTCAAAAACTTATATCTCAAAAAATACTAAGTGAATGAGTTTGAAACTTGGTGAGATGTTTCTAGAAGTGTTATTCTTTGTCATTGCTTTTCCTCAAAAATCTTCAACTCTGAAATTACCCAGTAGATTGAGCTTAACTTTGTTGAGAATGTGTAGATTTGTCCTCATTAATAGCTGACACAGTGAGAACAGTACATTGTTAATTAACTATTTAATGTTTACTTTACTATTTCCTCTGGTATGCTGGTGGTAAAGCCTGTAGCATGGCCAGACTGGATTATGTAATATATTGTAAGACAGCTGTTTCATACGGAAGCGTATTAGTGCCAAGTTGTAAGGAAAAAAATAAAATTTAAAATCTCGTAATTACGAGATTTCAATTCTCGTAATTACGACTTTTTTCTCGTAATTACGACTTTTTTCTCGTAATTACGAGTTTTCAATTCTCGTAATTACGACTTTTCGATTCTCGTAATTACGACTTTTTTCTCGTAATTACGACTTTTTTCTCGTAATTACGAGTTTTCAATTCTCGTAATTACGACTTTTCGATTCTCGTAATTACGCCTTTTTTCTCGTAATTACGACTTTTCAATTCTCGTAATTACGACTTTTCGATTCTCGTAATTACGACTTTTTGAATCTCGTAATTACGAGAATCGTAAAGACATTTCGATTCTCGTAATTACGTCGCAATTCTCCGGTAAGTTGATATCTAACTGGAAAAATCACACTGCCATTTTAAGTTCATGTTATAAGCAACAGCTGAGTTCTCAACAACACCCGATCATCGGGTAGTAAGTACATTTAAGGTGAACTGAACACTCTAATATAAGTCCAGTGAAATTACATAACACCTATAGGTTAAAAAAAGAAATGGCAATGAAATAACGTGTTCACATATGTACACACATATACTGGATGCAACAAGAAGTTAGTAGGTTCACTGCAATGTTTAAACAGGCAATCTGTCAATGAACTTAGCCAAATAATAAACACAAAACAAGAATTCCAGAACAACAAGAATTCTTCATCAGCAAAGAATTTGTTCAAATAATTGGAGTCCAATATTAAACATATAGATATTCTGCTGAATTTCGGACACAACTCCAACTTATATCCAATGATGAAGATGTAGGGAAACTGCCCAATACAAGACAGGATTACGACTGATGAAGGACCTAACGGCCGGTCCGAAACGTCTTAAAAGAAGGATCAATAAAGTTTCTATCTCGGGACGTCTCGCCAATGCCTTCCTACTATAAACACCCTGATATACCAGGGTCAATAACCTCGACAAACCGGTCATTTGGCTAACTGACCCTCAAACCAATATTATTATACCATACCAAATACATATATTCAAGTATTTATCAACCGTGGAAAAGGTCTCCACACATTTTCAAAATTGATCGAACGACCTACGGTGCCACGTTATTGAATTTTAAATTTCAAAACCGTATAAATCTGATTTACCCTTAATGAAGAAAATTCTAAACTAAAGTTGTGAATTTTACCAAATATCAGATGGTAAATACTATTTTCTTCAATTTCAAATCCATTATTGATTCATTTTGCCGATATATAATGAAAGAATATTCTTCGCTGTTTTAATGCACTCGAGTTTTTTTTAAAGAAACGAAAAACGCAATCAAATCATACAAACCGGTTACAAACACTCTATAGTACATTTGCTTAGTACATCAAAATTATAAGATTCGTGTCTGAACAATTCAAAAATTGAAAAATAACAAACAATAAAAAATCATAATTTCATAATTACGACAATCAAAAAGTCGTCATTACGACAATCAAATAGTCGTAATTACGAGAATTAAAAAGTCGTAATTACGAGAATCGAAAAAGTCGTAATTACGAGAATCGAAAAGTCGTAATTACGAGAATCAAAAAGTCGTAATTACGAGAATCGAAAAGTCGTAATTACGAGAATCGAAAAGTCGTAATTACGAGAATCGAAAAGTCGTAATTACGACAATCGAAAAGTCGTAATTACGAGAATCAAAAAGTCGTAATTACGAGAATCGAAAAGTCGTAATTACGAGAATCGAAAAGTCGTAATTACGAGAATTGAAAAGTCGTAATTACGAGAATCGAAAAGTCGTAATTACGAGAATCGAAAAGTCGTAATTACGAGAATCGAAAAGTCGTAATTACGAGAATCGAAAAGTCGTAATTACGAGAATCGAAAAGTCGTAATTACGAGAATCGAAAAGTCGTAATTACGAGAATTAAAAAGTCGTAATTACGAGAATCAAAAAGTTTAGAACGATTCTCGTAATTACGACTCGGAGAATTAAACCTGTGATTATTATGAAAATCTAAAACATGTATATATTAGTAAAGTTCATGTTCGTATAAAACATGTGGCGTCTTACGATGTTTTATCACCATGAATGGCAGCATGTGACCTATTTTTGATCAGCAAGGCGCAAGCTCCAAATACGTTTTATGCACTTCGTTGAAAGCGCTTAGAATGTAGTACTATATAAGGGTAAAGTTACTTGATGGAGGGGGGGGGGCGAAGAAAATGGCATAAAAACAAGTTACTTTCCGAATTTTAAGGCTGTGACTATTTTGATGTGATTGCTTATATTTTCCATGTTACCTCTAACTCCATTCCTCCGCAGCAAACCAAAAACAAAACAATACTACATATTTGATAATGAGAGGGCCCCCTTCTAAATATGGACCTTGGGAATCCCAAAACTCAAATGGTTCACTCCTAAATTCCGCGCTCAGTGTGATAACTGACTTGCTACTAACTGTTGTTGGCTTACCACATGTATCATCAAAAAGTCGTAATTACGAGAATCAAAAAGTCGTAATTACGAGAATCAAAAAGTCGTAATTACGAGAATTGAAAAGTCGTAATTACGAGAATCGAAAAGTCGTAATTACGAGAATTGAAAACTCGTAATTACGAGAAAAAAAGTCGTAATTACGAGAATTGAAAACTCGTAATTACGAGAAAAAAGTCGTAATTACGAGAAAAAAGTCGTAATTACGAGAATTGAAATCTCGTAATTACGAGATTTTAAATTTTATTTTTTTCCTTACAACTTGGCACTAATACGCTTCCGTAGTTTCATCACCTACCCATATAAACTGAATGTAGCTGGCTTTTACAATATTACAATAAGACAACCAAGAAAGATAAACCTGTTACATTGGTATGACTTGGTTCCAAATTGATTTTAAAAAATAAAGAAGTACAAAACCTTGTAGACACATCCCTTTAAAGTTTGATTAGGATGTTGCTATACTTGTCTTGTACACTTCCAACATAGGATGGCTGGATTATGATGATGGAAATTAGGTATGAAAATTTTGTTTTGGTTACAACTTTAAATCTTCAAAAAATTATATAATTATCTATCATTGCCCTGAACATGAAGTTGTGCGGCAACGCAATATTTGCGCTATTTTTAAGTAAATTAAAAACTATTTCATGTGCCTTCTTGCATGAGCCCTTACATTTGTGTCACCAAGTGTGATCTTTTTAACAATCTTAGATATGCCCAAGTTCTGGAAAGCTAACCTTAGAATTTTATCCAGGGAATCAAGACATCCAAACTAGTTGCACAATAATACCTTGTTCATTTCTCTTTCTTTTTTCCTTTTCAACACCACTGCTTCAATTTGACACGATTTCTACATTACAATTTGGTATAACATCATCAGCAAACTCGTGATCTTGCATCTGCACTCCGCACTGCTGGAGTACTGACACAAGATCATCTTTCAGAAGTTACATATTTTTTCCTTCTGGAGTTTGTCATGTTTGAACTGATTACCATAAAATCTTCAATTCGCCTCTCATTGATGTTTGTTTTCTTGTTGCTGATTATTCATGCTTGAACCATTAATTAAAAATGCTGCTTAACGACTCTAAAGCTGAAAAACAGCATAACAATAGTGGGGCTTTGTTCTGCTTGAAAAGAAATGAATGTCATGAAGGGGGAGAAATAGAAAAAAATGACCTAAAAATCATGTTTGTCAAGGCAAATTTAGAGGAACAGATATTATGCCAACAATTTGAACAGATGTATCAGCTAGTCTTTTAAAAGGCAAAAACCTACCATCAAGTTTATCATCAGTGTGTAGTTATTTGGAGCAGCTAAAGAAGTCATGGCCATTGTAGTTTTGAAATGGTTTGCAAAACTCGTCATCTTACATGTCTGCATGTGTTAACAGAGAAGAGTAATTGTAGCACATTTATCACAAACAATATAATCTAGAAAATCGTCACTGTCCATAGTCAAAAATACTTAATATTTACATGTACTGTCTTGAAAGTGCTAGGTTCAGTCATTGAGAAGACTTTATAAGTTAAATGTGTTTTAAAGATGCCTCTTAGACTTTAATACTTGGTGATAAAGTTCGATATACATCTTCTTCTTCATATTCAAGATATGTTTGTCAAACAGACTGCTCTAAATTCTGTTGGGTTTGCTGGATCATGGTTTAAGTTTGCATACTTGACAAAGTGAAATAATCTCATCACTTGGGAGGTAACTTTTATCCTTTAAAAAAAATGAACCTAATAGGTTCCACTTCAAAACGTTGCAGTCACTGATCACCGATGTGGCTGCCATTAGTATCAAACTCGTAGAAGAGAGTGCTCCATGCTTGGGTAAGCAGGGTGGGAATAATCAAAGTAAGTTGGTTGGAACTTGCGGTGCTTAGTTGTTACTCCTAGTTTCACGCTCAATGCGATCATCAGACAACTGGCAGCTACTCGTTGTGTTACTGTATTTATATGTGTAAGGTGTGAACGAATTTATTGAAAGTTAATTGTGTGTTGTTTCTATGCATACAAGGAGTCCTCAGATTTGTCAGGTGGTGTTACTTTTGAAGTTCGCTGTGTAGAACTTGTTTTTGTGTCGGGGACTTTGAGATGAGTTCAGAATTTATGTTGAGAAGTGTTTGTTTATCTGCATTGAGGATGCAGAGTTTTTCAGTTAGGCAGAGGTCGCACCATTTGGTTTCATTACTGTATGTGCGTGGTCTCTGTGATATAGACCAGTCTACTTTGAACATTTTTTTTTAAATTTCTTTTCAGCTGCCAGACATATTTTCCATGTCCGAAGGTTTGGTTGTGGTCATTGTATCTTTGTTTGAAGGTATTTTCAGTCAGGCCGATGTACAGTTTGGGGATTTGGTTGCATTCCTTTCTTTTTACTTCTGTGTTGTAGATTATGCTGGTGGTCAGGCAGCTTAAAATTTCCTTTAGGGGGCATGTACTCTTATTTCGGCAGTTGTAGGATTTCTCTTTGGTTGTTGTATTTGGGTTTCGGTAGTGGCAGCCTGGCAGCCATTTTGTTTGCCATAACTCAGACATGCTTGAACAGTATAGGGATATCAAAAACAACCATACGAGGCCAAACAACATTAACCAGGTTTGAAAATGACAACATAAACTGCCAGTTCCTTAAAACCCAATGATAGCGGGGACTATGTCATTTTCAATGACTTGTTCCTCAATGGTATGATGAGCAAAATCAAGAATGACAGCACAATCTGGTTATGTTAATTTCTTTTAAAATGCCATTGCCTTACTATCCTCCAAAAAAAACCCCAATCAAACATACTTGGCAGTTTTTGTATTAAAGCTACAGCAGTAACTATTTGGGACTGGACATTCTGTGTAAAAATCAATTTGTGTCTTCAAAATGGAAACAGCTATTGGTCCACAAGGGCCCCAACAATTTCACATCGGCCACATAATGCAGTAATAAATGCACACTGTGAGTCATAAATTTATCCCCATCATGAGTCTTGACAATGTCAGACAGAAATGCTTCAACAGATTAGCAGCTTTTTGAAGTTGATTCATGTAGAAGTATAAATTTGGCTTCAGACAGAAGTGCAAAATGTTGGTATACATCATGTAGGATATGAAGCAAAACAGCAAGTCCATAGTACATGTAAAGTAAAAATGATTGTACTTCTGAGGCTTTCCAGTACTTCGGTGTTTTTCAAAAAATATTTCAATGGCTGTATTCCATGTTTGAGAATAGTGGGAAAATATACCCCATGTGACCTGTCTGTGGCTGAAGGTTATCGTGTAGCAGACTTCAAGTGTTACTCCCGGTCAAACTCCACGTAGTCATTACTGTAGGAAATAGTTGGCTTAGGATAACATCCAACCACCACAGTACTATATAGCCTTGGACAAATTACATCTTTAAAATGAACGAGAACATATGATCTTATGTTACTGTACAAGTAATATGTTTCCTTTCTGAACGTTGACCTGGTGGTGTTAAAATCTTAATATGTAATTGCTGTTAATCAGAAGGGAATATAATACCCCATTTCCTAAGATCATAAGAGCTTCATCACTACCTGTGATACCTGTCTGCTTTGGAGAATCAAAACAAGTGAAACTTTTTGAAATATCAGTGGAACAAAATTTCTACACAGACAGACAGACCACGCCATGACATCAGCTCGCATATGGGAGCTAAAAAAAGAGAACGATTAGAACAATGTCGCTAAAGTATCTATTCCACCACATTAGTATGGTCATTCCATTCATAGCAAGTGAAGGCCACATGTGGTTTAAATTTAATCAAGTCCACTAGAATCATGGGTTAAAGGAATGCATGAAATGCGCATCCACTTACCACACCCCATTCTATGGCTTCACATTGCACCCATGTTGTACTGTCATTTTCGGTGTAAGGTACTTCAAAAATTTTGCAGATTTCATCTGTGTCATCAACTTCGAAATATAGCCATCTTCTCTTTCTGGTATGTTTAGATTGATTACTTGCTTGTGTCATCATTTTTTCTGTCCTCATCCTCTCTCTCTCACATTTTCTCTCACCAATTTCTTTCAGGCTATATTCTCTTATCCCTCCTTCTTTTGCTGAACCCATATGCCCAAAATGTATTTAAAAAAACAAAAAAACAAAACAAAAAAACCCCAGAAAGAATGAGAAATTCAAAAAGTGAGGAATATGAGGAACTTAAAATTGTTGGTATTGTTTGTACTATGCCTGAGTTCACATGTCCTAACATGGTTCTCGTATTAAAATCATATAGGTTACAAAATGTAGGTAATACATTTCTGAACAATACCTTCAATATTGTACAAGTACTAAACTAATTGACAATTGTTAATTTTATAAGGCTTATCCATATTTACTTTAACGTCCAAAGTGTCATTACTGACAACAATTGGCAAGAATGTGCCAGGTTGTGTTTTGTGTTTTGGCCATTTTCAAAAATAGGTGGCAAGGGTTGTAATGTCCGCAAAGTACTTTGACAAAATAGAAAGACACCAGTCAATAAATAGCCATGTAACTCTAAGTATACATGCATTGTCATTTTGTTGTCACTTATAAGTTCAGTAACCAACTGTATAATTATGATTTTGATTTTTTAGCACAACACACCTGATAAGGTTTAGTAGTGCTATAGTCATGATATGGTCTCTGTCCATATATATGTGTGTGTGTGTGTGTGTGGACAACTTAAACTGAAAAAGCACCATGGTATTTGGTGGAGAGATTACTTTTGTTGTCTAGATGAGATGTTAATCAAAGCATTAAAGTGATCGCATCAGAAGTATGTGATTTGTTTAAAACGTGTCATCTTTGGTCAAAAAATGGTCCAGAAACTGTAAACTGAGTCCAAATGGTCAATTTCATGGTAATTATATGCACAAAAAAGTGGAAATAGGCTATTTTTCTTCACCACTTTGTGCATAATATGGGTGATTTTTAGCACAACTGAACTGAGGTTCAGTAGTGCTATAGGGATCGCCCGGCGTCTGTGTGTGTGTGTGTGTGTGTATGTGTAAACAACTTAAACTCAAAAACTGCTGAACCGATTGCCATGATATTTGGTGGGTCCATTACCTTGGGTGTCTAGTTGGGAAATTGTTCAAATCAAAATGATCGCATCACAGATGTGTGATTTTTGGTCAAAAAACTTAAACTCAGAAACTACTGGGCAGATTGGTGCGAAATTTGGTGGGAACATTCTTAAGGGGATGTAAAGTAAGATTTGTCCATGACGGGATGATTCCATCAGTGATATGCAAATTAGGGCTAAAAATGTGTCTTTTTGGTTAAAAATCTATAATTCCAAAACTACTGAGCAGATTGGGCTGAAATTTAATGGGAATGTATCTAGGGATGTATGGACAAAGAAATATTAAGCATACCATGATTCCATGAGTGATATGCAAATTAGGTGTAAAAATGTTCATTTTTGGTCAAAAACTTATATCTCAAAAAGTACTTGGTCACCGAGTCTGAAACTTGGTGAGATGTTTCTGCATGTTATTCTTCAAAACATTTTGACAAAATTGGCCCTAGCAACCATGACTATTTTGCTTGATTCATTTTCATTAAATTTCTTCTGTTTTTTCCTTTGCTGTATTTTCTGTTCCATACATTTCTTGAATCCTTCCTTTTGTTATTAACACATTCTCGTAAATTCTATTCTTTTCTCTCTAACACAATCTCATCACTACCTTACTTTATAATTTACTCAGATTAAAGACTAACACGTAAAAAACATTAATAACAAATCACTTAAAAAATCTTTACTTTGGTCTGGTATTCACATACCAACTATTACCATTTCATATCTGACTTATGCCTCTCCCGTTGCAGACATAAGAAACAAATATAAAAAACACATAAATAACATATCAAAAATCAAGAGTAATAATATATCATATAATATAATATATATAATATAAATAATAAATAACAATAAAAAAATAACATAAAACAAAGTATTAAACACAATAACAACCGCTACAGTACATTTATCACATTGCATAGCTTCCTGTCATTGTCTCACTTCACGCAAGGATGTTCGAGTGACAAGTTGAACCATATTTGCATTATGCAATAACGTAAGGATACGGTATCAAAGAGACAATTTGCGCCAATCCGAAAATAAAATACCAGTAGGCAACTGATTTGAGACAACGGAGTGATACGGTATACATTGTGTAAATCAGTAGGCAACTGATTTGAGATTACGGAGCAATGTGGTATAACATTGTTGCTATACGTCAATTTTCTATTTGCATTTGATTTAGAATGTCAAAGTTCAGTCACTAAATTCTTTATTGAAGAGGCTGTGAAGATCATTATACATGTGTACACACAGTTTTCTTCCCTGAAGTAGCTATTAATGTAGGGAGAGTTATTTTGTGTTTTTCCTTGGATCTGCAGTCTTGCGAGAATCATAGTGGATGCGATAACTTACTCTCTGTTTGAGTTGTGAAGGATGTGACAGTGTTGTTGATATAACAGACAAAGTGGATGTTTGGTTGTTCTTTTACTTGGCCGAGAATCTTTTTGTATAGTTGTTGTTGGGTGTTACTCTTTATATTAATGTTCCACTTTCTGAGGAAGGAAAGTGCTGTAGATGAAAAGAATTTGTACGTGTCCATGGTGCTGTTGATGTTTATGGATAAGGCTAGTGTACAACCGGGTCTACAATATTGAGTGTCCTTGGTATTGCATAGTATGCATCTGTGAAATAAGTTACAAATCATAGTTATTGTATGGTGTATGAATTAGAAGTTTGAAAGAATTGTAACATTTTGATTTGAGATAAAGTAACCATGTAGGTATATACATGTGAATAGTGGTAGTGGCGACAGATTATGGATTTAAAAAAAACAGTCATTCATATTATGTTTTAAGTATAGTTGACATGACCAGTGCATATATTGTTGGTAACTGTGTTCACCAAATTAAAACATAGTTACATAAATACAAACTGACTATAAATAAAATGGCAAAATTAGAAAAGAAGACACTACTTGAGTAGCGATTTTGAATAAAAAAGATAACTAATGGGAATATCAGAGAAAAACTAACCAGACAACATCTAATCAAAAATCTACAACAAAGAGGATGACGTATTCAAATCTTTCGCCCTCAATGTGAACTTGAAAAAAAAAATACCTGACCTGGCCTTTGCCTGCACCTAATTCTGTACTGACCGGTTGTGCAACATGTACATACCTTTTTCTTCAACTCTTCTGTCTAACTTCTCTAGTAACTTCATGATAAACATCATATCTGTGTACTAGATATAAATAAATGATAATTTAAACATTTGACTACTAGTATACTCAACAGGGCTTCTGCTGGCAAAGTAAACCATTTAGCCACTGACATAACCAATCTTAAAAGGTTTCACCACTTTCAGTGAATAGTAGCCATTAGGCTGGGGTCAGAATTGACAGTGAAAAAAATTGAAAGTTCAAAGGGTGGTTGTGAAAATTTTGATGTCTGAAAGGGAGGGGGTGGGGGTGAAATATTTGGCTCATTATAAATTAAACCTGAGGAGTGGTTGTTTACTGAGTAAATTGAGTAGCGATTTTGAATAAAAAAGATAACTAATGGGGAATATCAGAGAAAAACTAACCAGACAACATCTAATCAAAAATCTACAACAAAGAGGATGACGTATTCAATGTCAAACAGTGTCATCTTTTAAAGGGAGTATCAAGACATACCTTTTTAGGGAAGCGTATTTCTAAGCGTATTATCTGAACTTAAACTTATTTTTGACATAAGGAACATTTGTGGAACATTTTCTTTTCCATTGCATAATTTAGACTCTGTGTATTTTATGGAAAGTTTCTTTTTTTTAAAATATATTTTGTGAAGCGCCTCTGAACAATTTTTATTTTTGGATTTTGGCGCTATACAAATGTTAACTTTATCATTATCTATCTTAAATTAAACAATTTCTTACTGCTTTGCCACAATACCTTCTAAAGCTTGCATTCAGTAATGACCTGGTGACAGACATGCAAATGTATTTAAAATGAACATGAAAATAAGGTCAAGTTAGGGTCATTATTATTAACAACAGTGTCAGAGGGTTATTCTCTTGTCTGTTAAGGAACTGCAGTGTCCTCTTCATGGACCACTAGAAGTGGGGGTCTTGATCAAGGCAGCTATGTGGATGTGTATCTCGCACATATGTATGAACAAATATCAATAGAAGGCATTGAAAGTGTGTACGCAGTATATCTCGAGAACATGGTGGATGATGATACCGTTCGCAGTGGTACCGTAAGCGTATGTTTATCGTTGTTTTGTCCATCTGCCTTTTTATCGATACTCTTAATTTTTTTACCCATTTTAGGAATCGAAATCGGTTGTCCTTGTAAACTGTATTTTTTGCTTTTTATCTCTTAATTTCCTTATCACATGTCTTTGTATGTTTTCAATAATATTGATTTTGTACATTTTTTTCTTGTTTTATTTTCTAATTTTGTTGACAGCTAGCTATAGATAAATACCTAATGGATCATTGACATAACAGTGATAAATTACAATTTATTATAATTACATGTAACGTTGATGTAAGCTTGTAAAAGCACAAAACAAAGCCGTAGAAAACGACCTTACGTGCACAATATTGCCACCTTCCGCTATGAGTCATTTCAAACTGAAAATTAGCTCATAAATACAAAAACATGTCTTTTAATTTAATGTGATCTCATTCGAAGTAGGCCCACGCTTCCAAGTGGAGGGCTTATTGTGTACATAACCACCTAAAAGTTTAGTAAGGGGGGGGGGGGGGATTAATATTCTTATAAACATGGACGAGGTCCTTTGAATACAGCTAAAAGAACACTGTTCATACATCTAAAAGAATAACTCTTGGCTACTTATAAAACTAATTGCTACACTATGATATCACCATTTGTTATTTTTTATGTTTTTATTTATTATGCTCCATCACTGGGTATACACAAAAAGTTGACAAGTACAATGCAGAATAAAATTGAAACAGATCAATGAGGCTGCAATTATTTTGTTAGGATAACCAGGTATCAGGTACCAGACGAGTATTCCACAACATTCTTACTTGATTGAAATTAAAATTAAAATGTGAAATAAAACTAAAATAGATTACAAATTTATTTAGAAAACATGCATAAATACTTGCCAGATCATAATTATATATTCTTACAGTTTCAACAATGACGGAATGCTTAATCGTTTTCTGTTAATTTGAAACACACAAGCCTATTGAAATAGGAGCGAGTGAAAGACTGTGTGAAAAAAGTAAGAATGTTGTGGAATACTCGTCTGGTACCTCAAAGTTAGATGATAATTCAAAGACCTGGTATTGGGATAGCCTAGTTGAGATGTATTGAAATGAACGAACATTTTCTAAGACTGTCCCCAGCCTTGAGCTACTTACAATACAATATAAGACTAGCACAATAACATTTACCGAGACCGTCCCCAGCCTGGAGCTACTTACAATACGATATTAGACTAGTAGAAAACCATATTCTGGGACAGTCCCAAAACTGGAGCTACTTACAATACAATATTAGACTACATGTAGTACAAAACCATATTCTGTGACAGACCCCAAGGTGGAGCTACTTGCAATACGATATTAGAGTAGTAAAAGACCATATTCTGTGACAGACCCCAAGGTGGAGCTACTTGCAATACGATATTAGAGTAGTAAAAGACCATATTCTGTGACAGTCCCCAAGGTGGAGCTACTTGCAATACGATATTAGACTAGTAAAAGACCATATTCTGTGACAGACCCCAAGGTGGAGCTACTTGCAATACGATATTAGAGTAGTAAAAGACCATATTCTGTGACAGTCCCCAAGGTGGAGCTACTTGCAATACGATATTAGACTAGTAAAAGACCATATTCTGTGACAGTCCCCAAGGTGGAGCTACTTGCAATACAATATTAGAGTAGTAAAAGACCATATTCTGTGACAGACCCCAAGCTGGAGCTACTTGCAATACGATATTAGACTAGTAAAAGACCATATTCAGCGACAGACCCCAAGCTGGAGCTACTTGCAATACGATATTAGACTAGTAAAAGACCATATTCAGCGACAGACCCCAAGCTGGAGCTACTTTAATACAATACCATATTTACACTAGCACAATAATATTTACCAAGACCTACCCCAAGCTGGAGCTACTTACAATACGATATTACACTAGCACAGTAACATTTAATCTTTCAACAATTACTTCAGTCTATAGTTTTCTCATAAAAAATAGTCAATTCCCTCTGTTTAATACTCAAATTCACTACTGGTATGCAAGTACGCAAATAAATTTATTTTCTCATCATAATGGCAACAAATACTCCAAACCACTACACCGTGGAGACCTACTCTGCAGCCTATTGAAAGATGTTGTTCTAGTACATGTAACATGTGAAGTACTAGTAACATGTCAGCCAAATTTGAAAAGTTATCTGAAACATCGAAAATATAGTACGATTTCCACTTGAAAATAACAGAAAAGCACATTGCATTTACACACACACACACACAGACATGCCTATATCACTAATGAACATAAGAAGTTCAGTTGTTCTAATTCTAAAAATGAGTTACATATTGTGCAGCATGATACTTACCCTTCTGTTTTCTTCTTCTCAAAAAAAAGTTTACTATCTTCATAAGAAACATCTGTGTAGACATAAATAAATGATAACATTTATACACATGTACTACTATTGCAGGGCTCTCGCTAGGAAATTCAAACATTCAAACACTGAATTAGTGAATCTCAGAAAGTGTTTAACTTAGCTTCTTTAAGTGAATAAATTAGCCATTACGTTAGGGCTTTAAAATGATGACAGTGTACAGCTTTAAATACAACTGATGGTTGAAATCACAGACTAAAAATTAGTGGTCTGATAGTAAAAGGAACCAAACAATTATTTGTTTGGCCTAATTATGATGAGATTCATGAATATGCAAATATATGTCTTTACACAGAGTATTTTCTGAATACCTCCGACAGGTGTTTTACCTGTCGAACTCATGACGAATTCGAAGTCGCTATCACATTTCCAAAACAAAATATAAATGAACATACTTATTATTCTCTTCAATTTTGTGTGAGTGTTGTGAAAAAGAGCTAATGGTGATCAAATGAGCTAGATATGATGTCATTGTTCCTAATTATAGGGCATGTTGTTTGATCTCATATAAATTGTGACAGTGAAACCGTGGGTTATACTTCCATGGTGAAACAAAGTGTCGTCAACACAAATATTTTTTTTTGTAAAAACATGAAAAAGCAAGGTTTTTTTCGCATTTGGTGACTTGGCGAATGTATAGAGTAGTATGAGAAACCCCATACACGTCTTTTTTTTTATGTAGTAAAAGTTATTTTATCAAACGCAGTAAAAGTTACCTTGTCGTCACGGTTCTACAGCTAGTCTCAATTTCCTCTGTGGCACGAATGTCTTTCGAAGGTGCTAATGTTGTCACGTGATTACCAATACTCTACAACAGTTAATTTATTTACATATTAATTTTAGGGCATGTTTAATCTCATCCTGGAAGTATAACATACATGTATACTTCCATGATCTCATGTAAATTGTGACAGCGAAAAACGTGTCTCGTGGTCTGAGCCAACACAAATCATTTTTTTTTGTAAAAACATGAAAAAGCAAGGTATTTTTTCACATTTGGTGACTTGACGAATGTATTGAGTAGTATGAGAAACCCCACACGTGTTTATTTTTGTATATATAAAAGTTATTTTATGACAAGCAAGAAAAGTTACCTTGTCGTTCTGCAGCTCAGTACAACTACAACCACTCTCTGGAACGAATGTCTTTCGACTGGAAGGTGTTAATGTTGTCACATGATTATTAGCAATACTCTACAAAAGTTATTTTTTTGACATGTTAATGAGGGTGACACTGAGTACGCAATTCATATCAACAAGTGGCAGTTGCCAGTCAAAAGAATCCATACTCAAATACTCAAAACTCGAGAGTAGAAACAAAAGAATGAAATACGGACAAACTGGGGCGTTATACATCCCAAGACTGTATCTTGCCGTGCATATCATATGTATATGTGTGACAGATTCATTCCATTGCATAAAAAATGACCCCCCCCAAAAAAAAAAAAAAAAAAATAAATAAATAAATAAATAAAAAATAAATAAATAAATAAATAAATGAATGAAAAATGATCACTCTGCAGCCAAAAAACAACAGTCTCCCAAGCCCTGTAATACAGCATGTGTCCAGGCCTTAGATGCAAAGTTTTACAGGTCGCAACTTGAATAAATAAATTGTAAAGACAAACGTTTACACCCATAATGTAACCTTTAGTCGCCATTGTGCACAATGGAAACAGACAATTTCCTCTACTACATGTAGTTCGCAATTCATACGAGTTTGTTTATTGGAAGTTTACTAATTTAGTTTTTTGAATGCTTTTAACAGTACATCTCATAATATTGATTCGTCAGAGTGCCATGATGGTACTTCAATTTGATAGGGATGTTTGTAGATTTGTCTATCTGCAGAAAATGCTCCAGACATAGTGACTAGTTTCCATAAAAGCCATGACCATAACCTTAGCAACAGCCACACACCAGTATATTTAGCAAAAGTAAAAGCATTCAGAAGTGCAAGTGTATGAACTTCGAAAAACAATGTAATACTATGCAAATATGCCTAGCAACAAGGACCACACCCATAGCAACATGATGGTAACGATAGTATGTGTTGAAATGATGAGATGGTAAGATATTTGATAAACATTTAGAAAATAAACAACATATATACCTACCAACAAGATCACAGCCCTAGCAATAGTGAGAGGATAGACTAGTGTATATTGCAAAGGTAACAACAGGGATCTACAGGAGTGTATAACATTATTGTAGATGCAAAATGAGAATTTATTTATTAGATTAACTTCCATTTAACAGGTGTGTTTGCAAGAATTCTTTATCTGTTCTCATCAGCCATCTGACCAAGATTGTTTTGGCCCAATGACCACCACCTAAATGTCTGCGGATAGCCATTTGCATACCCTGATGGTTTTTTTCAATGCCACTACTGCTGAAAAGATTTAAACTTTCATCTTCACAAGGAGTTGGTGTATATGGTAACTTAAATAATGCATAAAAAAAGGAAATGTTCAAGTGAGGTAGCTCTGCCAAGTACATGTACAGGACTGTACCATGTCTTACATAACTTTTCATACTCCTTACAGAACATGTTGTAATTTGATGAATTAGTACCAAGCTCCTTACCAAGGACATCAAGGTCATATTTATTAGTTTTAGTGCAATAATAATAAGTAATAAGTCTGTTTAAATTCTGGAATGTTCTAATTGTCTTTGCATGTTCGGTTTTGCAAAGAAGATGGAAACATGTCATCAGAACAAGCAGTGATCATATCCACCACCTTATTTCTTGGCTATGCCTTTACGACTCAGACAATGTAACTAGATTGCTTTGCTTGTTGGGTTGACAGATGTGTACGTCATGTTAACATTACCCTCCAATGATTTTATTTTATCCTCCGACTCTCTTGAATATTTCTATCTGTGGTGTTGTGTCTGTGAAGATTTGTACCGTTCCTTAAAATGTCACTTTAAGTGATTGGTCAGAGACTTGTATTCATTTTTCTTTTTCGTGGCATTTTAAATCGTATTCAGATTCAACTTCTTCTCAAAATGAGGTCGACATTTATTTTAACATCTTCATCTTCTCCAACAGACTTATCTTTGTTTTCTACATATGTGCTTAATATCATTTGTGAAAACTCTTCACCACATACAAACAAAACCAATTTTTTATTTTGAAATTAAATTTTCTCATAACATTTTTTCAAAAGTAATAGGTAACATTCTCTAGTAGTTAATAAATTGGAAATTAGTCAAGTATGAATTGAATCAAATTTTGAGGGAGCTAAGTTGGGGTGGGTACAATTGCTGGAGATTTTGGACTAAAGAATGCAGTTGCTTTCTGGTGCTATTTTAACATGTAAAGGTTTGCCCCTTGCATCTATAGAAATTTTTGAAATTCAAGGACACAAACTAAAAGTGCTATATCTGGTGTTATTAGCTCTACTGATAAGGTTCAGTAGTGCTATAGGTATGCTGTGGTGTCTGTCCAAGTGTGTAAGATTCCATTGCAATCTACATGTACACACTAGTGCCGACATTTGGTCAATCATTTACATACATTTGAAAACACATATTTAGTTGTTAGCATTGTGCATTGTGTGTTAATGCAATAATTTTTGTTGTCAGATTTTTCTTTTGCCATTGTTGACCAATATCACTTGTGGTAAGGGTGCGCTTTGGACAAGAACGACCATAATCTCTCAATCAAGGTCTTCTTTCTCAAATTCTTTGCTGTGTTTTAACGGCCATATAGGAAATAAGGAGAACATTTTCAAGATCAATTTAATAAACTGAGGTATTCTTACTGTTATGTTTATTGAATCAACAACATGGGATTGAACATTTCCAATAAAATTTGTACTCAAAAATGGTATACATGAAAGTGTACCTGGTTCATCATTTTTTGCTACCCTGCAAATTCAATGAGCCCCCCCCCCCCCTTGAATTAGATATCTACAATATATCTGTAATAAATAAACATAAACAATGTTTTTTTTTTTTCTTTCTGTTTTATTAAAAGGACAGGCCCACTGGCTTACCCTGTTAAAAAAGAATAAAAAAGTATACATTCTCTCTCTTTTCCTTACAGATTGTAGAAATAAAGAAAATCTCATGAGAAGGAAATTTACAGGGATTCACAAGACTAGTGATAAATATTTAAATAGGTAAATAAATAATGTATATTTATATATTGAACTCAAAATCAAAGTCATTCATCTTAATAATGGCTTCATTTTGTGCACATTTTCAAAAAGAAAAAAAAATCGTCGGTGTATTTATATCTTTCATAATCAAATTTAATTTTTTCCTTTAATTTATACTTGAAATAATAAATCAAATTAATTCTTCGTTCACTTTTCTTGTATACTAATCTGCTATTAATTACATATCTTGCTAGTGAAAGTAATAGATTAATGAGGACTTGTTGATATCTATCTGTCTTGTCAGTGTAATGAAATAACATCTTCAGTAAGATTTTTTCTCTTATTGGAAGATTATGTATATTCAAAATATTAAAAATAAGGCTGAATACAAAATTCCATAAAGGTTGAATTGATTGACAGGAAACAAATAAATGATAAGTATCTTCTGTAAAGGAAGTACAAAACTGACATGTTGGACTAGTAACTAAGTTAATTTTATGTAAAAGTTTATTGGTGAAAATAGCATTATGGGAAATTAAGTAATCTAAGTCAGCTAAATGATTATCTTTTGTAGGTGCATAAAGGGCCAAGTAGATTTAAAATCAATATTTGGGAGTTTCCCACACCAATAAAATTCGCCCACAGGCACTGTCACTCTACTTTTCCTAGCCAAAGCTGTAAAATCTTTGACTTTTAACATACATAGGGGAATACATCTTTTTTTTCATCTAAAATAAAAATATTTACATTTCTATCAACTTTATCACTTTCAATGAATTGATTACTTAAGATTTTTTTCCATTTTTGAGGGATGGTTTGAAGAATATGTGAATACATGTTGTGAATGGTACAAATCGAAATAGTATGATCAGCTTCAGAAATTAAATCAACAATAGCATTTGGTGGGAAAAAACCTGGGATAACTTCATAAAGTAAATCTTTAATATGAACAAGGTCAGCTCGATGAAAGGAATTAGATGGCCATGACTATCAACAATAAAAGGGTTATGCAAAGGGGGCTCTTTTAATATTTCATCATAGGTTACTGGTTCAGCTCTGATGGGCATTATGACATTGGTCCAAGCTTTGAAAAGTTCTTTATAGAAAGGAGGTAATTGTTGAAGAGCATGAAAGTTAATCAATGTACGAAATATATCAGTCCCAAGGTGTAGATTAAGATATTTCTTGCAGTTGTACTCAAGAAAGAGTTTAAATTTGTGGTTGTAATTTTTGTTGAAGTATTTGGAGAGCCATTTAATAATAAACAATGAGTAAATAGAACAAATATGCCAAAATGGTGCTAGGAGAGGCCACGTTTGAGGTCTCAAAAGAGTTTTCTCTCTCATTATTTATGAGGGGATGTCTCCTCCCATGAAACAGTTCACTGCAGAGGCAGATTTTTCAGCAATATTATTTAATTTTTCTGCAGCTACAACAATTTTCTGCACCAGTGAGTATCTTATATGAAATTGATCCTTCTAAATTTACAATGGTTTAAAGTTGGTAACAGTAACAAGATTTATGGAGTAGCATATTACCTTGGGTGTTACAAACACTATACACAATTGTTAAGTAGTTGTAACAATTTATTTTAATTTGAGTTCGGGCAGGGGGTACTCAACTTTGTTAGTAAGACAGGGAGGCAGCTCTAATTTTCACAATCATTACTCTGACACCCCCCCCCCCCTTTATATGTGATAACAAGTACCATTGAATGCATGTTATTCAAACCATTTTACTACATTGGGAAGGTAATTGCCCAAACACAGCAACTTGGAATAACTCGCCTGTCCCCAGCTAAATAAAATAAAATAAAACTTGGCAAGAAAGTTGTCAGTACTGAAAAAGTAAAATAAACCACACTTTGGAGTGTAAATATAGAAAATAGATAGGTAGATTAATGTACAATGACTCACATATAAGAATCATTGTACATCATGACATATCCTGCAATTCCATCTTTCCCAAATATTTTCTACATTCACCATCATAGGACCCCTTCAACACTGCTCATTTTACAGTTTATGATCATTGTACCAACAGTGACATTAGACAAAATTGTACTTTATAATAAAAAAATAAAATGAATTGTATACAAAATGAATCAATGATATTTGAAAAAACAAAACACACCAGAGAACTGTTACCGTGCCTAAATAAATAAGTTATTCATTCCAGAAATGGCATACATATTGCTCATACATGGGGGATTCAACTGTGTTACACTCTGCTCTATCTATCATGGTACTTTCCCTTAATTTCTTGGCGACTATACTTCAGATCTAGCTTTCTGTTCTTTCCACAAATCCTTATAATGTTTTTTGTCTTCTAAGCTAAGACTTTCCATGATTGAAACAATTCCTTGAAAATTCTATGGGAATCTTTGAAGGACAGTTTACCTTTATGGGTTTGCATTATTTCTGTTCTTTTCCTCATGGCATAAAAGTGAGCTGGGTTTCGAGGAACTCGTGGAATATGCACAACTGTAGAGATATTTTCTCGTTGTTTACACTTCTTGCTTTTAGTTATCATTTTTTTATAAACTAACCTAAAATGTTGATCATGAAGCGACACTGGAGCAGGAGTTATCTTTGTGAACCCACTGAAATTGATCAAATAGTCATTGAATGCCAATTTCTGACCTGCACGAACACAGTCGGGAATATAAGAAACATCAATGACCTTGTGTTGACTATGTATTGCTGTCGGAACTACATCAATAAATTTCATCATATATGGGGTCAGTTCTTTATATCCATACCGAAAAACAAATAATTGATAGAACGTTTCGGCCAAAACTAGATACCTTTTTTTATCTATATCACTATAGCCAAATTTGTAATCTTGAGGCCTTTTTGAACCCTTGGGTCTCCCATCAATCAATAATGGTTTAGGTTCTGTACTGACTATTTGGTGCATTTCATTAAAACTGTTCCAGATCATTTTTACCCATTCAAATTCTGAAATTTCATCACCAAGACCAATAAAGTCTTTAAACATGAGTTGACACTTTACGTGCTAAGACCTTATTCCTATCAAGGACACCATTAAGTGGATGTGGATATAAGGATTCTTGCATGGGAGGAGGGGGACTTAATATCACTTTTGCATGATCAGAATTTAGGGTGATTGGTTCTAATTCACCTTTTCCATTGAACACTAACCTAAAATTCCCATGGTGAACACCTCTTTTACTGATATTATGTTCTAAAGTTACAACTCTATCCTTTATAACTTGACCTGCATTTAATCCATTTTGTTCAAATTTATTTGCATCAGACAAAATATTTTTAACTTCCAGTGTGAGAAGTTTCTCAGCACATCTAGCTAAGCCATGTAGGAGGCACATGACTGTCCTTGATATTGGTATATCTGGAAGAAGTGATGAAGGATGTTTTCTATTTACGGATTGAACAAGTTTTGTTCTGAAACCTGTGGTTGGGCAGGTCAATTTTCTTAATTCTTTATCACATTCTATATAGATATTCCACCCCGTATCAGTAGTTGGCCCTAATCCGCTATTACTGAGAACAGCTTCTAAAAACATCTCGTCCCAGGCTAAATATGCATAATCGCCTCTACCATTGACCCTTTTAATGAAACTGTTAAGTGGGGCAGTACCATTTATATTTTCTTCTAAATTATCTGTGGAATCACGCTCATAGAAAATATAAAGGGGCCAAACATCATCGGTGCTTTGATAACTAACATTATTCAAAATGAGAGCATCATTGATGCAATTTATAGCTAGATAAGTACTCATACGCCCCCCAATTTCTCTGCCGCCTCCATAGACCTTCCAGTGGAGTTGTTGACCTTCTTCAAAAAAGTTGTATTTAAACATTAAAACCTCAACTAATCGAACGGGATCGACACACCAGCCAGTAGATGTTCTTTTTGGCAAAAGAACAGCATTGAAATCACTTCTACACTTCTTTTTGAACTTCCTAATTTTTAAAGAACTTGGAATGGCTTGAGGCAACAATTTCCTAAGGTGATCTGTCAATCTTTTCCCTGACCTGTTCTCTTCCAAAAATACACAGTCAGCTTGTGACAAAGTGCACGAACTAGATGAATCAACAGTAGAGACCAATTTCATCATGTCATGCTTACTAAAAGAGCCTGAGAAACTATGCTCCTCCTTTGCTAATTTCCTTGGGCCTACAGAGCTGTTTTTGGTCAATAATGCCAATGTTTCGATCAGCTGACTTTTACTCCTTGCAAGATGGTCTTTAGAAAACTGAACTAAAATTTTTGAAAGTTCATCTGCTTCTTTTGAGAATCTGTTTTGTGAATAATTCAGTTTACGCTTTAATCTACGTTTTTTGGGTGAATACATTTTTGTGGTGGAAGTTATGGTTATAGCTGAAGTTGCTTCAATACCTTTCCTTTTAGGAGTTGCAAGGTGGCCTCTACTGGCAATGTTTGGCAAAAGCTCCTTCTAAAGAACAAGAAGCAAGTCCTCTAGAAATTTAACCTTTTTAATTGAATCACCCCCCCCCCCCCCCTTAAATTTTCGCAAAACAAACTCTAATGCAAGTATCCTAATGTACTGTTTGGAGTGGAGCTCAATGAAATTACCACCAGTGAACTGACTTTGAAACAAAAGCCTCTTGATGTATCTATAACCTTCTTTTTTGACATGTTTTCCAAGACCTGCTGAATCAAATGCAACTCTGGCATCCAAAAACATTTCATTATCACTACACATATCATCTATTTCATTGCCACCTACATTTTGTGTATATCAATGAGACCACTGCTTGATTTGTTAGGAGTTTCTTTATCTTTACAGCTTTTAGTTTTCTCAGGATCTAACAAGAGATTCTTCTTTTTTTGGCAATTTCCAGCTTTTGAATGACTCAGTATTGCGTTAAGTGCAAATTTTTCAACCTCATCTCTTTCTCTAGTACCATTGACAGAATCCGCTGATTCGTCATTGTCAGGCAACAGTATATCAGTAGGGACTGATATTCAAGACGACAGGCAACAGTATATCAGTAGGGTATGATATTGGAGATAATAATGGAGCAAATATATTGCTTCGTGTGGGAATGGTGATTCTGAGCAGTTCGCTATATGATTGCTGAATCAGAATGATGACTGTGCAATAGAGCGACGGCTTTTTAAGCACATGGAATATGTCACCCTCTGTAGTTAGCCATTAAAATATTATCACTCGGTGAAACTCATCCAATATGACTGCCTGGCAGCCATTTTGTTCGTGAATTTTCCATGTCGATCCAAAGCCATAACTCAAGACATGCTTGAACAGATCTCATTTAAAGTTGGTATTAGGACAGTATTCTATGACATACATATGCATATCCATTTTCGTCGTAATACAATCCAATATGGCTGCCTGGCAGCGATTTTGTTGGCACAGTTTTCATATCCAAAGCCATAACTCAGACATGCTTAAACAGGTCCCCCCCCCCCCATACCCGACTCATCCTTTATTGTTGAATGGTTTATTCCATCACGTCATCTTGAAGAGTAGGCACTTTTCATGTCCAATGAGCAGACACAACATATCTAAGTTTGTTTTATTTAGGTTCACAAGTGTTGTTGCGTGATCAGAGTAGTGATATCAAGAAAATGACAAAATAAACTGCGAGTTCCTTATAACCCAATCATAGCGGGGACCATGTCATTCTCAATGACTTGTCTTAACAGGACTAAACCTGTATGACGTGTTAACTTCCATAGAATTACACAGACTTTTGTACAAAGCACAGAACAGCTGCTATTTGATGAGGCTATTGTAACTTCTTGTGTCATCAAGTTGCAAGTTGATGTAGATGTTCGAAAGATTTTGATGACTGGACCTTTGACTGTGTGGAGCTCATCACCACTTAACCAGTTGTCTTAGTTTTGATTGAAAGTGTACAGTATTTGTAGTGGTGGCTATAATGGAAGTCCAGTTTTGCGCCTTGACCCTTACTAAAAGGTCCTATAGGAATCCTAGGAATAAATCCTACAGGATTCCTACAGGAATTTCTATGGGATTCCTAGGGTGTTTTGGCCCCTTGTCCTATAGGATTCCTATGGGAATTTCTATGGGATTTCTATAGAAATTTCTATGCAGGGATTCCATATTGGATTGTATTACGACTCTTCAGGAATCCCATAGATATCCAATAGGATTCCTAAAACAGCCCATAGAAATCCAAAAGGATTCCTATAGTAATCCCTTACAATCCTAAAGTATTCCTATGGGAATTTCTATGGGATTCCTAGGGTGTTTTCATTCCTTTTCTATGGGATTCCTTTAGGAATCCCTAATGAATCCAATAGGATTCCCATAGGAATCCCTTACAATCGTAAAGGATTACTATGGGAATTTCTATGGGATTCCTAGGGGAATTCCATACAAATCCAATAGGATTCCTATGGGAATCCCTAGTAAATCCAATAGGATTCCTATGGGAATTCCATACAAATCCAATTATAGGATTTTCTTTGGAAAACCCTGAGGGATGTCTTTAAGAATCTATTAGGGTAATATTAGAATCCCTGCATGATTGTTAAAAGGAAAACCTATAGGATATCTATGCAAAATCCATTAGAACATAAACCACACATAAAGACCACCACACTAAACACCATTCAACATAAAAAAAAAAAACTAAACTAGATAAACAACAGGTTTTTTTAAATAGTCATTTTAATTAAGTTAAAAAGAAGAAATCTGTTACACACATATTTAAAATAAACCCTAACTGTCAAAGTTGGTTAATTATGCAAATGAGCAATTAATTAAAATCAAAACTTCCAGATATCACTCATTACTATCACATATTTGTATGGTTAACATCTGTAGTAAGTCTCGTTAAATTTGACTGATTTGTTCTTGAGTTATAGTCAATTTTCACAAAAGTTAATTAAATATGCAAATGAGCAGTTAATTAAGACATGTAAATGACTCTCAGTGTCTCTATATCTTTCCTATATATATATATATATATATATATAGCAAGTTTTATTAAATTTGATGCAGCCACTCTAAATTTACAGCCATGTATGTGAAATCATTAATTATGCAACTTACTGTTAATTATGCAAACCACACCCACCAAAAACTAATCAGCACTAAGTCACAACCTGGCAATACCACACAGTAAATTTCAGATTATTTGCTTCCTACTTTTTGAGATATCGTTGGAACAAATATCTGGACAGACAGACAACACTATGACATTAGCTCCCAAATGGGAGCTAAAAAAAACTCTACAGTGAATCTTCTTTTGATCTGTTTTTTAATTTTTGTAGCTTTTGCTCTGACAAACCACAAATAAAACGACGAGGTGTCGCATAATGAATACGGGCTACGCCACTGATGAGTGAACAGACGACAAGACAATGGAACAATTTACTGTAAACTAACAACTGTAAACTAACGGAGAGAGATAACAAAAATGAAAGAAGTATAGCCCACATATGAAAGGTGTTTTCTTCTACATTCTCTCTAATATCACACTAATATCATTTAACCATGTTAACCACCTGTTCAACAAAAAACATTAACCAGTATTATAACACAAATGTGCACTTTTATCTGCAGTACTGGTTACACAAAACATAGTGTACATGTTTATGAATGTGATCACAGACAATAAACACAATGATCGCATGAACAGATAAATGTACGTATAATAGATCCAAATGTTAACAATTTGAAGAGAAAAGCCGATGTTGGCAACATATTCAAGCAATGGGGGGGGGGGGGGGGGGGGCATAAATCATGCTTTTGAAATGAATGGCCATATGCATTAAAATGATCAGTGAGAGATCAATCAACTGGCATGGAAACAACGGCTTTCAACATCTTTCAGGCTAATTTAAACTTAAGCCTATGTGTAAATTAAGTGGCTTATCCACGCGCAACATAAAATATTCTTACCTCAATTGACAGCAATTTTGCAACAACTTCTTGAAAGTAATCTGTAACCAAATGGTAACATGATATTAACAAAATGTATCAAATGTATTACCTACAAGAATTTCCTTGGACATACTGCCCACTGTACTTTCATCAGTTATCCAACGGGTAAAGTACAACTAACCAATTTTGTTTGCATGCTTTCCCCAGTATCTTCATGATCAGAGTAAAAACCCACCGATTTTTCATGCGAGTACATTAATGCAAACAGACTAGAACAATTTAATTTTGTTATCTATGAATATCTGTTTATAAAATAAACAAAACTATATAGCACCATTTTATACACAGAAGTGACAGAGCCATGATAGATCTTTTTATTTCAACATGTATGTAGATGCCTACAGTCAGTGGTCACATTATTGTATAGTAGTTATTCTTGCAAGTTTTACCCTCTTTCTCTGTCCTGATTTTTTGGCTGTCTTTGGTACTGTTAGCTTTCCATCTGTTGAGGTCACTGTTTTCTCCATTGCTGGAATACCTTTCAAAAATTTCTGGTACAGTCTTTGTTTCTCTTCCGCTTTCCGGGTCAAATGTACTTGACAATGTTTAACTTTAAATTTCGCCCTCCATGGTGCCAGTTCATAGTTCCCCATGCCATCCAAGGCCGTCTCATGTCTGCCTGCAGAAGTTTGACAATTCGGTGCAATTGATCGATCAAATCTGACATCTTAAGGGATTTTCAATTGGTTGATAATTTAATAATATTCATACTTTCACAGGAATTGTTTTTCCAGTCTATTGGAATCCATTTGTTTGATTGTGTTGGTCACAGTAAAAATGTCTGAAGTTTATCGACAATTTTGTGGAAATGTGGCATTAAGCCAGGTAGTGATGCAGTGTACTTGTCAGTAAGCTCCATAAACATCAATTCAAAGTCTTCCTAATTGCTAGATGATGCCAGTCCTGTCTTTCGAAAAAAGATCATGTATTACTCCTTTTTGCTGCTTTTCATTAGCACCCACTTTTTTTAGAAACACCTACACGCATTGTCGTGTAAATGTCTGTCAGTACTTGAACAGAAGATGGAAAACATTGTTTTACTGCCTTGGTTAGTGCTGCCTCCTCATCTGACCCTACTACAGTCTGTGTACCATCAACATCTTCTGACGATTCACCTTGTAAATGTGATAGAAATCTGTGATATGTTGTATACAAACCATCCCAATGTAAATATATTATCCCTACCATTACAGGTGAACACTGTGCTTTCCTGTTGCGTAGTATGGTCCTAAGTTGATTGTTCGGCATATGCCAAGAACACTTGGATGTTGTGCTGCTGTATTACGAAACTGCTGAATATCTCTTAAATGTTCCTTCAGGTAGAGTGTGACTGATGCTGGCTTCACCTTTGTCTGTATTACTTCTTGTATGAATGGGTCATTTATTGGAGAGAGTATGGTCTGTATATGTTGTCAGTAATGTTCTTTTTCTCGAATACCACATAACTGGCAACGTACAGTCTCCCAGCTGGTAGTCTTAGAGGAATCCGGAGAGGAAGGACAGGGTTCAGGGAGGGGAAGTACATGTACAGGGAAAAGAAGGAACAAAGAAAGGTGACGAAGAGAAACAAAAGGAACGGCAAAGCCACAAGAGAGGTTTGGTAACGAACTAACGGCTAAAATCCACAGAATAGCTATGCGTGGCCCTACACTGAGCGAAAACTGTAAACTTGGCACCTTACATGACATGTACATGTTTATTATTTCCAGGTCGAAAGCTAAGAAAGTGGACAAAAAGAGTATGCTCTCAAAAAATCAAAGGAAGCGACGAATATTTACATATTGTGCCAAATTTCAAGCAAAAATGCCATTTTCAGAGGTTTTGTGAATTTAAAGAGAAATAAAACGTTGCGAACAAGATTCGTAACGTACATACCTTGTCAGCCATGTTGAATTCGAAGGGGAAGAACGTACTTATTTCATTAGTCAAAGAAGTAGGAAAAAAGCCACCAAATTGGCAAATTGTACTACTTAATTTGCATATCAATTCTGTACTGACGTATTGCAGAAAAAATCGGAAAACACGTCAAATACGTCAGATTCTGGTGACTTGAAAGAAAAATTGATGAACGAGGCTACATATGAAACCCTCCACCGAGATGGGGAAAAATGAGACTACCCAAATTTTTGTGCCAGTACAGATAGGTGGCGTCATTTTGTAAGTCAGCTCCCTCCGATCGTATGGAAAGCAATGCATGTCGGGATACATACATGTATAGTGCAGTGTGTATGTCCTCTTCTAAATTTCTTGTGTGTTTTCCTAGAGCTGGTCTATTACTTGTCGCCTGGTACTTTTCATTTTGCATTTTGAACCTGCTTTAAATATCTGGGTGCAGATGCTGAGTCATCTAATCTCATCTCATACACTTGACCAGTTCATCAATTCTTTTCTTGGTTTTCGTCGATGTTCTTACTACATATTAAACACCCCTGCATTTTCTTTGCATTACCATGAGGAACAGAATCAACTGGATACTTGCTAATATATTCAACTACAGCTAAGTTATGCTTTCCGGACACATAGCTACAGTTGAAACTTTTTTTCTGTATGATGGATTGCATTTAAGGCATGTGTAATACCTTTCGAATGTGACAATACCGTTTTCGTTTGGTTGAGGGTCAACTGGAACACGTTTCCCTTTTATTTGTTTAAAGTACTAGCCGGCTGTCCTATCTTCATAATCAAGACGTCCTTCTTTTAAGATATAATGGTGAATCTTGTGAGATGCTTTAGCTCCCCATGTGTCACAGTCATCGCATAAAAAAAGCTTTCCCTCCTTTTGACCTACAACTACTATTCAAGGTGTCATCAATCAGAAATACTACATCCTCTTTTACTCCTCTAGGTACAGCTACTAAGGTCATATCATGGACTTGTGGGCAGGTGATATGGGTGACAGTGATAAAGCAAATGTCGGACCTGATATTTCACCTTAGAGCGTCTGTAAATTACATATATTTGGTAGGTGCAATATCGCAAGTATTCAAAATTACCATGATCATTTAACTGTGGCTCCCCATTGCTTTGTAAAGAGGTGATTAGTTTGTGGACTTACCCAGTCATTCACATCTTGAGTAATTGTCTTCCAATAGACTCTTGATGACATTTTCTGAATTGTCTTCCTTATACCAAGATGACCACCCATTGGTGAATCGTGACATTCTGTAAATATTTTGGTCTTTTCTTCCTGGGTTAGAAGTACTTGTCTTGACTCCTTGCCATTTTGCCCAACAAAAATGAAATGTTTTCCTGGAAAGTACAAGTTAATGTAATAAGAACCTAACAAAGCACTGTGAAATAGCCTTGAGCATAGACTACCAGATCTACAAGCAGATCATCAAAATCAAATCATCACATCCAAATAAAGTAATAAAATTAAATATTCTGTATATTCCATGAGTATAATATACCAGAAATTCAGATTGAGAATTACAGCAATCAGTTATTTTCCCTAATTTAAACTGGTTTCTTATTGCACTATTGAACTTTATCTTGTGCAGTTATTGATAATATAAAAAAAAAATCATCTTTTCATCAGTGCAGACTATATTGAGTAATGGACAAAAATGCAAATAAAGATTGAACATGGATGTAAAATCCAGTTGTGTTACAATCATGAAGTGCCAAGGCTTTAAACAGAATAATCAGAATTTGAATCATTAAAATTTAGTAATTTAAAACATACCTTGCAGTTTCTGATTGTCTCTTCTCGTCCGTCTTTATTCCTGGACGCAGGTGGATATAAGCCTCTGGACAGATACAAATGTACATCACTAAGAGAAGGCATGGTGTAAATATGGTGTAAAATACTTGATATATTAAAAACCCTTAACAACAGCCAAACACTACTTGGTGAAATAAGTGAGAGTTATGGCACTAGAAAACAAGCAAACAGTACAACACTACTTAGTGAAGTAAGTGAGTGTTATGGCACTAAAAACCCGTAACAACAGTTAAACACTACTTCGTGAAGTAAGTGAGAGTTATGGCACTAGGAAACAAGCAAACAGTAAAACACTACTTAGTGAAATAAGTGAGAGTTATGGCAGTAAAAACCCGTAACAAGGTCTATTCCGAGGAATACGTCACTAGAGATAAAATCAAAGGAAGATGATGACGTGAGATTGGGAGTTGTCATTCCCAATAAACTTTGTGGGCATCCTGTGCTTGTGCTATTTGACCTTGCATGAGAAATGCAATTGTTTGCGATAGGTATCTAAGTTTATAGAAAAGTACCGCAACAAGTAGGAAAAAGATAATATTGATATCATCGAAGTGGAAAATATTTGTAGAAGGAAAGTGGCGGGGTCCTCAAAGAGGTTATTCCAATGACCATGGGAATATGTCAATTCATCTAACGGGGTTGCAAAAGCTATTTCATGGTTACACAAAATATCTACTGCTTTGTGTAATTTCATAGTTGGAGAACTATCAGTGGAAAGGGCAGATTCCACTCCTTAGCAAAGATAGGGGTAGGTGGGAGCTGAGCTGACCATGGCTTATCAAATGTGGTTATGCCTGTAAAATTCCTATCATACGCATAATCATACAGCTGTGAAAAATAGACAGCATTTATACAATGTGTAATTTCTATACTACCGTTAGGTTGGCAATGGGACAAGGAGACAGGTAATGAAAAATCGGGTGAACACAAAGTTACAACATCCAAAAGGGATATTAATTAGACAGAAATTGCAATCATATAGATCGATTATAGTATCATTTACACACACTAGTTTCCACTTTACTCTACTTTCCATTTTACTCTCCCCACGATTGGTTGGGAGAGTAAGCAAAATACCTGTGCAGATTAGGTCCGGGTTGTAAAGTTAGTGAGAGAAGCGGTGGTATGGATGTCTTGGTGGTTGGGGGTGATGGAAGAGGTTGGGTGGTATGTAACCAGTTGTTGCTACATTTTCCAAAGGGTTCTGGGACCACTTCACTTCCACAAACCGGTTGAGAGGCATCGTGATGATTACGATTTTTAGCTTCCATCCTTGTCGTTTTCTTGTCCAACTTCGGAGCTGCAGGTGGGTAGGTAGGGTTGGTGTGGTGGGGATTCGTAGTGGGTGAGTTCTGTTCATCCTGCTGGCTGTGGCGTGTTTTTCTCTCTGACTTTTCAAAGTTATCAATTTCAGGCCAGTCCAAGGAGATACTATCAGCAAGCTGGTCCATTCTCGAATGAAGGAAAATCAGATGACAGATATGTTTATGGAGTAACGGATGTTGATTGGAGGGATGTAGATATGGGCGTGTGTTTAGAGACAGATCCGGTTGTAGTGGGGAAAAGATGATAGGGAGACCTCCTGTAGGGGTAAGCAGATGTAGGGAGACGAGATGTTTGTATGCAAATGTAGAGTGTATCTGCTGAATAGTTTGTATGTCAAGAATGTAGGGGCCTGGACAGAAATGTTTTGGTGTACGCAGAAATAAGATAATTTGGCGGGAAATAAAATGTGGAATATTGTGTGTCGTATATTAATGTGTCTTGGCCCAGGATCACTAACACTCACACATAGATGGTTAGGTAAATAAGAAACGAGTTACGGTCTTGTAAACTGATGCCGGTGTGTGTGCTAGATATATTGTGTTGTTGTGCTGAAGTGTGAGAAACCTGTGTGTGTGGGTGTGGGTGTATATACATGTGTGGGGGGAAGGGGAAGTATTGGTGTAGTGTCGGGGATTTGTTTTGGAATGAGATTGGGGGTTGAGTGGGGTGGCTCGGGAAAGGTTGGTGTGGTGTGAAATAAATATATTCATTGCGAAATAGGGTAAATACAGGAGGTAATTAAGTGTAGGGTTTTTGGGTGTGGGAAGTGAGAGGAAAACAAAGTAGTGGAGTGGGTGAACGTCGGCGTAGAGGGCGTGGTGTATAGTGTAATCGTGAGTATTGGACTACTTCCAGTTTTAGATGAGATTGAGGCCGCGTGGGTGAAAAGTGTCGATGTTTTTTATCCATTGCTGTTCTAATTTTAGGCGGAGGATTCTGGATTTGGTAGGGGACTCGAGTGTGCTGCATTTAAAAAGTGGGTTAATCCTAAGGTGTGCGATGGAGTGGTGTGGCAAATTAAAGTGTTTTGCAACAGGTGTGTCTTTTTTAAGTTTGATGTCGGATTTGTGATGGTTGAGGCGGGTGTTTAGGCAATTGGCGGTTTGTCCGACTTAACGGATGCCATCTCTTTGGCAAGAGATGAGATAAATGACATTTGTGGAGTGGCAATCCAATTGTGGGTCAATGGGATAAAATGTGTTACTGGAATTAGATTTTATTGTATCATATTTAAGAAGGTGTTTGTTACATTGGCAGTTCGTTGGGATTGTGTTTGGTAGTGTCGGTAGTTTGAGTGGGTCGTAGGGTGGTGCAGGTGAGGAGATTTTTCAAGTTCTTTGGTCTACGAAAAGATATGATGGGTGGGAGGGTGAAAACAAATTTTCCATGTCCAAAGCCATAACTCAGACATGCTTGAACAGATCTCGTTCAAAATTGGTATTAGGTTTGAAAATGACAACATAAACTACCAGTTCCTTAAAACCCAATCATAGCGGGGAGTATGTCATTTTCAATGACTTGTTTCAGCTAAAATACATATTTCACAATGCAATCTAACCCGTGAGGCAGCTATTTTATTAAGCAGGAGAAAAATACGAGCAGGACGACTGAACATGGATGTTAATTACAGAGACAACATGCATGGCTAAAATCCACAGAATAGCTATGCGTGGCCCTACACTGAGCGAAAACTGTAAACTTGGCACCTTAGGCCAGAAAAAAAAAACCTACCCATATTTTTGGCATTTCAATTTTTTTTTTTTTTTTTTTTTTTTTTGGTGATGGGCAAAATATCCCCATGCTGGCTTTGCATGTCAGTGAAATGCACACTTTGTTTCAAAATTAAGGGAATTTCTTTATATTTTCTGAATAGTACATGTAACAATATACATTTGAGTCAATTCCTAACAAAACACTGTGAAATTGCCTAGAGCAGACTACCAGATCTACAAGCAGATCATCAATATCAAATTATCCGATCCAAATAAAGTAATAAAATTCAATATTCTGTATATTCCATTAGCATTATATACAGAAAGTCAGAGAATTACAGCAATCAGTTATTTTCCCTAATTTAAACAGGTGTGTGAAGTTGGCTCCCGTTTCCTATTCCCTTATTCATTTCGTTATTCGCAATTTGGCTGTTGTGCCCATATTTCTCTACTGTGAAGTTGTTAGCTCACAAGACGTCGACAAATTCTGCAACAGCTCACACCAAACACGAGGGAGTGAAACCCTGGCACTTGATTCAGTTGTTAGGGGTGTTAACTTCGTAAAAACTAATACTTTTGTCCATTTCTCTCGATCTTTTGTTTACCATTCGATGCCATCTTGTATTCTAATCATGTTATTCTCTTTTCTGATGCCTAGTGGCGCACTAACATTCATATCACACACACAGTTGCCTACCTTATTCATTTCCCTATTCAATTTCATTAAAAAATACATATTTTCCGTGGATTTATGACACTCCAATATTGAATCTCCTTAAAATTACCCCCCAATCAATTTAATATAACGATCTATGTGCCATTTCCTTATTCGGTTCCCATTCCCTTATTCATTTCCTTATTCAGTTTCATAGAAAACTACATATTTTCCGTGGATTTATGACACTCTCATATCAAATTTACCTATAATTACCCTCCAATCAATTCATTCTAATGATCTATGTACCATTTCCATATTCAGTTCCCGTCTCCTTATTCATTTCCCTATTCGGTTTCATTGAAAAATACATATTTTCCATGGATTTATGACACTCTTATATCAAATTTACCTATAATTACCCCCCAATCAATTCATTCTAACAATCTATGTACCCATTGCCTTATTGAGTTGCTGCCGACTCATTCAATTCCTTATTCATTTCCCTATTCGGTTTCATAGGAAACTACATATTTTCCGTGGATTTATGACACTCTCATATCAAATCTACCTATAATTACCCCCAATCAATTTATTATAACGATCTATGTACCATTTCCTTATTCATTTCCTTATTCGGTTTCATAGAAAAATACATATTTTCCATGGATTTATGACACTCTCATATCAAATTTACCTATAATTACCCTCAATCAATTCATTGAAACGATCTATGTACCATTTCCTTATTCAGTTGCCAACTCCTTACTCATTTCCTTATTCGGTTCCCATTGCCTTATTCATTTCCTTATTTGGTTTCATAGAAAACTACATATTTTCCATAGATTCATGACACTCTTATATCAAATCTACCTATAATTACCCCCCAATCAATTTCCTTACTCATTTCCCTATTCGGTTTCATAGGAAACTACATATTTTCCATGGATTTATGACACTCTCATATCAAATCTACCTATAATTACCCCCCAATCAATTTATTATAATGATCTATGTACCATTTCCTTATTCGGTTCCCATTGCCTTATTCATTTCCTTATTTGGTTTTATAGAAAACTACATATTTTTCGGGGATTTATGACACTCATATCAAATCTACCTATAATTACCCCCCAATCAATTCATTCTAACAATCTATCTTTTTCATTTCATTTCCTTATTCGGTTTCATAGAAAAATACATATTTTCCATGGATTTATGACACTCTCCTATCAAATGTACCTATAATTACCCCCCAATCAATTCATTCTAACAATCTATGTACCATTGCCTTATTCAGTTGCCAACTCCTTACTCATTTCCTTATTCGGTTCCCATTGCCTTATTCATTTCCCTATTCGGTTTCATAGGAAACTACATATTTTCCATGGATTTATGACACACTCATTTCAAATCTACCTATAATTACCCCCCAATCAATTTATTATAATGATCTATGTACCATTTCCTTATTCTGTTCCCATCTCCATATTCATTTCCTTATTCGGTTCCCATTTCCTTATTTATTTCCTTATTTAGTTTTATAGAAAACTACATATTTTCCATGGATTTATGACACTCATATCAAATGTACTTATAATTACCCCCAATCAATTTAATATAACGATCTATGTACCATTCCCTTATTCATTTCCTTATTCAGTTCCCGTCTTCCTATCTATTTCCTTATTCGGGTCTGATGTCCTTATTCATTTCCCTATACGGTTTCATTGAAAAATACATATTTTACAACATTTTGTATTGACCTTTGACAGTCAAGGTCAATATGTATATATAAACTTTCAAAATCATATGGGTATCCATATTCACCATACAATCAACATTGATGTGTCAAAATTTTACATGCCCTGTGGCACTTCGACCATCATGGTTGAATAATAAGTTGGAACACTGATTAAATTTAAGCAAACGTTATCATTTATTGAAAAATTATAACATTATGCAATGAATATGCTTGACCGTTCAACATGCATGCTTCGGGAATGGCTCTTGGGAGATGGGGAATATATTTCACCTAACAAATCTATGATGGCCGAAACGGCTCTTCAAAATTCCAAATTTGGTAAACGTACGTAATACGTACGTACATATATACATACAGTACATACATAGGGTACACACATACATGTACATATATAACCTTCCGCCCTTTTTCTGACATTTTGAAGAGCTGTATCGGCCATCGTACAAAACTGTAGATTATCCCTTTCAAGAAGCTGTATATGAGAAATTATTCCAGCAAGAGTACGCACAAGTGGAATTATATGTTGCATCTGTTCACAGAAACATTGTAAAACGAGTTTAACTACTAGTATCTTAACTGTAGGCATTTATATTGATGTTTATACCATACTGTTTGGATGCAAGATGTTTTTATAAAATATTATGTATCGCATAGTAATTTTTCTCAAAATAGGCCGGGTACGCCAACGATAACAAGCTAGTGTTCAAAAGTAGCGAAAATTGGGTAAATAAAACGTCATTAGTTAACTTGTGATAAACCTGTAAAGACTTAGATGCTCCCAGAAGCATTAAGAGCATATTATAATATAATGACCCTGACCCGCACACAACCTCACGCTACACACAACTTTTTTTGAGAATGTACTTCTGACGAAAAAGTGACAAGTTTGACTAATGACTAATAAAATTAGCTATCAATGGTGCTGAATGGGTCATCATTATATTATGTTCCCCACAACAAAAAAAACAAACCTAGATACAATTAAACTAGTGTTTATACAGGACAATGTCTTTAAATACCGTTAGCATTTGTCGTTAACGGGATTGACAAAACTACACTTAAACTGACAACTGCATGCACCTGGCACAATTTTGCATATGACTGACAACATGTGGGAGTATCAACAAAAACTGTCTGGGTTATTCACATGCAAATGTTGTCTGTTCCAATAATCAAGAATGACACACATTCTAAACAGCTATTTGCTGGAGAATTGGTCTCATTTTGAAAAGTTTTCTGTGTTCTATGAAACAAACAGATTGATTTTCAACTAATTTCTACATCAAGTTAGCATCTTATAACATTCATAAACAATTTGGAAATGCTACATGACCTCTGTATTTCTCCAAGTACACAAAAAATGCTGACAACAAGACCCTGAAGCTAGTGTTGTGTGTATTAGTTTGACTATTTTGCATTTAAGGAGATTAGCCATAATCCTCTTTATATAGGGTAGTTGTGGCTGTAAGTGTAGCCTTTGTATATTATATTACTTTGAGCGGGTATATATGATATGTTCTATGATCGACTCATCAACTCTTGTGGCTTTGTACTCAGTAAGTTCATTCTCCTGCAGAGCATCACCACATACTGTTCTCACTGCATCTGATGACACCAATGAAATGATCAGTTCTGTGAAGTGTGGCACCTGCCAAATGGAACACGCCCTCGCCAAAGAGTACGACCGATGGGTAGTTTTCTATCTCTTTCGGCAGGTAACCCAACTGTACCAAATCACTAAGTGGAAACACCAGTACCGGTGGGGTGGTTTCCCATGACATTTTTATTTCAACATGTATATAGGTAGATGCCTACAGTCAGTGGTCACATTATTGTATAGTAGTTGTTCTTGCACGTTTTATCCTCTTTCTCTGTCCTGGTTTTTTGGCTGTCTTTGGTGTCTTTGGTACTGTTAGCTTTCCATCGGTTGAGGTCACTGTTTTCTCCTTTGCTGGAATAGCTTTCAAAAATTTCTGGTACAGTCTTTGTTTCTCTTTCGCTGTCTTCTGGGTCCAATATACTTGACAATGTTTAACTTTAAATTTTGCCATCCATGGTGCCAGTTCATAGTTCCCCATGCCATACAAGGCCATCTCATATCTTCCTGCTGAACTCTGACAATTTGGTACAATTTATCGATCAAATCTTACGGGATATCCAATTGGTTGATAATTAATAATGTTCGTATTTTCACTGAAATTCTTATTCCAGTCTATTGGAATCCATTTGTTTGATTGTGTTGGTCACAGTAAAAATGTCTGAAGTTTATCTACAAGTTTGTGGAAATGTGGCATAAAGCTGATAGTGATGCAGTGTACTTGTCAGTAAGCTCCATAACCATCAATTCAAAGTCCTCCTCATTGCTAGATGATGCCAGTCCTGTCTTTCCAAAAAGATCATGTATTACTCCTTTTTGCTGCTTTTCATTGGCACCCACTTTTTTATAAACACGCATTGTCCTGTAAATGTCTGAGTACTTGAAAAGAAGATGGAAAACATTGTTTTACTGCCTTGGTTAGTGCTGCCTCCTCATCTGACCCTACTACAGCCTGTGTACCACCGACATCTTCTGATGATTCGCCTTGTAAATGTGATAGAAATCTGTGATATGTTGTGTACAAACCATCCCAATGTAAATATATTGCCTCTACCATTACAGGTGAACACTGTACTTTTCCTGAGTAAGTTATTGTGGTGGTAAACCAATGTGGTTGCGTAGTATGGTCCTAAGTTGATTGTTCGGTCAATGCCAAGAACACTTGGATGTTGTGCTGCTGTATTACAAAACTGCTGAATATCTCTTAAATGTTGCTTCAGGTAGAGTGTGACTGATGCTGGCTTCCCCTTTGTCTGTATTACTTCTTGTATGAATGGGTGGTCATGAATTTGAGAGAGTACGGGTCTGTATATGTAGTCAGTAATGTTCTTTTTCTCGAATACCACATAACTGGCAACGTACAGTCTCCCAGCAGGTAGTCTTAGAGGAATCCGAAGAGGAAGGACAGGGTTCAGGGAGGGGAAGTACAGGGAAAAGAAGGAACAGAAGAAAGGTGACGAAGAGAAACAAAAGGAACGGCAAAGCCACAAGAAAGGTTTGGTAACGAACTACAGTGTGTACTAGTAATCTGAAAATTGAAAGACAATAACAACTATAATTAAAATGCAATCAAATTGTCAAGAACAGAAAACCTATACATAAAGCAAGTTATCATGATCAATCCATCAGAGAGCATGAGTACTACATGCCATATGCAAAAACAAACAGAACGATAAGATTTATCTCATAAATCCTTCTACTTTAATTTCAACTAAAATACATATTTCACAATGCAATCCAACCCGTGAGGCAGCTACTTTATTAAGCAGGAGAAAAATACGAGCAGGGCGACTGAACATGGATGTTAATTACGGAGACAACATGTACGGCTAAAATCCACCGAATAGCTATGCGTGGCACTACACTGAGCGAAAACTGTAAACTTGGCACCTTACATGTACATGTTTATTATTTCCAGGTCTAACGTTCATCGGTTCTTATGAATGTTTACTAATATGAACCGACTATATCAGACTAGATCTAAACTACTCACAAACACCCAACACTATGAAGTCATTCAATCCGACCCACTACCTCATACTATCAAAACCATCTCCACATACCTTCGAAAACTTAACACTTCCTCCCTCATTGATGACAAACACTAATTTAAAAATACTTACTACCCGACAACCCTACCAGAATGCCAGTTTTCTATATCCTTCCAAAAATACACAAACCAACACTCGGTGCTCGCCCATCGTATCTGCATGCGCCGAACCCACTGAACACATCAGTGAATTCATCGACTTTTTCCTCCAACCACTAGTCCAACAACTACCATCTTATATTAAGGACACTAACCACTTCCTAGAGAAAATTAACTCACTGGGACCCCTCCCCCCAAACACCACTCTCGTCAGCATGGACATTACATCTCTTTACACAAACATCCCTCAGGCTCATGCTATTGAAATTATTTACCAGGAATTATTAAAAACCCAGACCAAAGCATTTGCCAAAGCCCTCTCCAATCTCCTCCGCTAACCACTTCCTAGAGAAAATTAACTCACTGGGACCCCTCCCCCCAAACACCACTCTCTAGTAGTGGCTGGAAGGTGGATCTTCGGGCCCCTAACCACTTCCTAGAGAAAATTAACTCACTGGGACCCCTCCCCCCCAAACACCACTCTCTAGTAGTGGCTGGAAGGTGGATCTTCGGGCCCCTAACCACTTCCTAGAGAAAATTAACTCACTGGGACCCCTCCCCCCAAACACCACTCTCTAGTAGTTAGTGGCAGGATGATCCCTGAGGCTCGTATACTGGTGTGTGTACAGGTTTGTCCAAGTTCAGGATGCTGCTAAAGAGGGGGGAGAGAGAAGAAGGAAACAGGGGGTTATTGGGAGGTGAAGTTGGGGATGAAGTAATGCGAAAAATTAAGCTAGTATTGGGAGGGCGATTGTTGTGGTTTGTAGGGCTGTGGGGAAAAGAGGTGGGGGTGGGGAGAGTAAGCAAAATACCTGTGCAGATTAGGTCCGGGTTGTAAAGTTAGTGAGAGAAGCGGTGGTATGGATGTCTTGGTGGTTGGGGGTGATGGAAGAGGTTGGGTGGTATGTAACCAGTTGTTGCTACATTTTCCAAAGCGTTCTGGGACCACTCCACTTCCACAAACCGGTTGAGAGGCATCGTAATGATTACGAGTTTTAGCTTCCATCCTTGTCGTTTTCTTGTCCAGATTCGGAGCTGCAGGTGGGTAGGTAGGGTTGGTGTTGTGGGGGTTCGTAGTGGGTGAGTTCTGTTCATCCTGCTGGCTGTGGCGTGTTTTTCTCTCTGACTTTTCAAAGTTTTCAATTTCAGGTACTTAAGTGTAGGGTTTTTGGGTGTGGGAAGTGAGATGAAAACAAAGTAATGGAGTGGGTGAACGTCGGCGTAGAGGGCGTGGTGTATAGTGTAATCGTGAGTGTTGGACTACTTCCAGTTTTAGATAAGATTGAGGCCGCGTGGGTGAAAAGTGTCGAGGTTTTTTATCCATTGCTTTTCTAATTTTAGGCGGGGGATTCTGGATTTGGTAGGGGACTCGAGTGTGTTGCATTTAAAAAGTGGGTTAATCCTCAGGTGTGCGATGGAGTGGTGTGGCAAATTAAAGTGTTTTGCAACAGGTGTGTCTTTTTAGTCCCCGCGGACGAAGTCCGGAACGGGGACTTATGGATTGGGTTCTGTCTGTCCGTGCGTCCGTCTGTCCGTCCGTCCGTCCGCAGCCGTTTCTTGGAGATGCCTGGACTGATTTTTTTCAAACTTGGTACAGGGGCAACATACAATAGCATACATATGCACGTCAATTTGTTTCATGATACGATCCAATATGGCCGCCTGGCAGCCATTTTGTTTGCAAATTTTCCCTGTCTAAAACCATAACTCAGACATGCTTGAACAGATCTCATTCAAAGTTGGCATTAGGACAGTGTTCTATAACATGCATGTGTATGTTCATTGTTGCCATGATACGATCCAATATGGCCGCCTAGCAGCCATTTTGTTTGTGAATTTTCCATGTCCAAAGCCATAACTCAGACATGCTTGAACAGATCTCATTCAAAGTTGGTATTAGGACAGTGTTCTATGACATACATGTGCATATCCATTTTCATCATGATACGATCCAATATGGCCGCCTGGCAGCCATTTTGTTTGCGAATTTTCCATGTCCAAAGCCATAACTCAGACATGCTTGAACAGATCTCATTCAAAGTTGGTATTATAGGACAGTGTTTTATGACATACATGTGCATATTCATTGTTGTTGTGATACGATCCAATATGGCCGCCTGGCAGCCATTTTGTTTGCGATTTTTCTATGTCCAAAGCCATAACTCATACATGCTTGAACAGATCTCATTCAAAGTTGGTATTAGGACAGTGTTCTATGACATACATGTGCATATTCATTTGTTGTCATGATACGATCCAATATGGCCGCCTAGCAGCCATTTTGTTTGCGAATTTTCCATGTCCAAAGCCATAACTCAGACATGCTTGAACAGATCTCATTCAAAGTTGGTATTAGGACAGTGTTCTATGACATACATGTGTATATCCATTTTCATCGTGATGCGATCCAATATGCCCGCCTGGCAGCCATTTTGTTTGCGAATTTTCCATGTCCAAAGCCATAAATCAGACATGCTTGAACAGATCTCATTCAAAGTTAGTATTAGGACAGTGTTTTATGACATACATTTGCATATCCATTTTCTTTGTGATACGATCCCCCATACCCGACCCATCCTTTATTGTTGTAGGCATGTTCCATGTCCAACAAGCAGACACAACATATCTAAGTCTGTTTGATTTAGGTTCACAAGTATTGTCGCGTGATCAGAATAGTGATAATTCCTTAAAACCCAATCATAGCGGGGACTATGTCATTCTCAATGACTTGTTTATTATCAGGTTTGTCCAAACTATGTTACAAAAATTTTACAAATTAGAGAAAAGAAAGAAAAATATAAAGACAATAAAATAAATTTCAACTGTAAATTACATTCAAGATGTGTAGTATTTCCTATTGTTCTAAGGGTCAAATATAACAGTTGCTACATTGCTCTTTTCTAACTCTTGTTATCTGATTTTAATTTTAATTTCAATATATTACTTTTTGATGTTAAATTTTTTCGGGTAATGAATAATCAGTCAAGTAATTAATAAGTCAATCAATCAAGTAGTGAGTCAAGAGTTTGTACTTTGAACAAATCAAATAGTATCAAATTGTATATAAACTAATCACTTGTATTTTTAATTTGAATTTCTTTTGACAACATCTTGTTTTAGGTGCATTTCAAAAAATAGACAATTTGCCTGTCAATGTAAACTAAGTGAATATATTGTTCAGATCATAATAGCACTTTGTAGTATTGGATGCATATTCATCAAATGTTTTAAAAATATTATTAAAACAAATTTGTGTAAACACTTCGAACTAAGAGGTAGTGAATGTCAAAAACAAGGTATTGACCATGTTACATGAGTAGCCCACTGTTGCTGTACAGGGATAGATGGTGCTTTACTTAGGATGTATGGTACAATTGGAGTATTTTCTTCTTCTTGTCCTTTTGCATCATTTTCATTGAAACCTCTCCATTTATGTATTTTGGGAGGGATTGTACTAATTTCTGCTTACTCTGTGTCTTCTTTTTTTCACCTCAGGAAAGTGGAGAATGACAGCTAGACTTTGTAGAATGTACTGTGATGATGAAATACTGCTTATATTGTTACTGTTAATTGCTGTTGCTGGTTTGTGCTGTGCCGTATAAGTTGTTACATGTGTCATTTCTGGTGTTGTGTGTATCATCAACTCTGACGTTATGTGTGGTGATATTCCAGTTTTCCTGTATTTTGCTTACCGAATTGTCATGTGTGATGTCATCAATATTATGTTTGGTGTCATCTGTGTTGTGTGTGGTGTCATCTCTGTTATGTATGGTGTCAACTGTGTTGTTTGTCGTTTCATTTCTGTCGTTATGTGGGGTGCCTTTGGACATCTGATGAAGTTTCTTCCACATTTAAAATAGAGGACTGCCTGGAAGATCATAACCTTCTGTTATTCTCACTATGTAGTTGTTTTTGGTTGGGCTTTCCATCTCTTTTTCCAACAGCTGAAATAGGGTCTGAGTATTTGAATTTTCAAACATTGGTGTCTGTGGTTGTGTAGTTGTTTCTGATTGCGTTGTGGTTGTGTAGTTGAGTCATTCCACAGTACAGTGCACCCAAAGTGTGACATTGACCCTAAAATTTAAAACTTTAAATTTGACTCTGAAAGTTATATAGGTAGAGAGCACAGATGGTCTACCTTATAAAGATATGAAGAATCCAAGAATCCACCCATCTTTGGTTTTCATAACAATCTACATCGTCACTAATGTACAGGCTGCAATAACAAGATATATCTCGACACTGGAATACATAACACTGTCCAGTACTACGCAACGAATGGAGTTGTCGAGTAATTCTGACAGTTTTAACATTACGAGAAGGACGGTTATGTTCAATTACGCAGGTTGGTATCTAGTAGAAAGTGCGTCGGAATGACTCAGATTCTTTTGTCAATGATTTATGACAAAATTCGTAAACAGCCTGTGCATCTGTTAGGATGAAATCTTCATTTTTGACTGCTCTTGACAATGAAGCCCTTATTACTCCACCTTCCCCATCACAAGGTCCTTTACCATGCCTTGATCCAAAGAAGTTCTTTCTGTGGAACACTTGACATCCTTCCTGCAATGGAAACATCTGCAAATGGTTTACGTGACTTATATTGACTTGGACATCCATCAGAAAATATCACCAATCTTTGTAAATCCAGTTTTCGGACATCTCGTAGATGCTTACACACCACATTGTAATTTGTATGTACAGCATGACTGTCATGGATAAAGATCACTGGAAACAAAATGTATGGCTTCTCGCACCACTCTACCATTACCGTCTTGGTAATAGGCAATCACTGGGTGAATGGTCACGTGTGTGTAGTTTCAGTGTAGTGACTGGATTTCATTCCGCAAAGTCCATGCAAAGCACTACCATATTACATGATTGATTCTTTGAGATGCTAGTGAATTGCGTCTACTGCCAGTAAGCATTGAATAAATGCTGTGAAAAGGACCCCAGTTCTTCTATCAGCTCACTGATAATGGCTCTTCTTGTACCATTTTTTGTCACAAGACAGTTTTTCTTCTTCTCAGAATCACTAGACACACTTGCCCATCTTAACCAAATAGTCTGGGTCCCTATCAAGCAATGTAATATGTGCTATAGTCTTAATTCTATGCATTGTGCGCCCAAATGACAAGTGTTTGTTCGAAACAGGGTTTTAAACTTCAAATCCAAATTCTGCACCCCTTCATCATAATGGTTCATTCCAATAGGTGCTCTCGGTCGACAAAGCATGAAGTTGCCGAGCCCAAAAGTGTATGCTGTCACTTTAGGGGACGATTTTTGATAGTGTCAGGCGTCAATAAAAACGATAATACATATTCTAAAATTACCACATTTTGAAAGGGAAAGTACTTTGTGGTTCATTTATTGAGTTTTGATTTTGTATGATCGATATTGGTGGCAAAATCGCCACGTCAAAATTGCCCATGTGGTAATATGCACGACAGGTGAGTTCAGAGGACGCCATATCTTCTCTAGCCACTACATTGTACATGCAACAGTGCAATCATGAATGCTTTGAAGTTTAGCACAATTAGCAGAGGTCGTAAGTTCACCATCCTCGTTCAAAATTTCTGGAAATCGATATTCTGCTATTTTTATTATTTTTTGATTTTTTTTCCTACGGCATTTCTATCGTATACCACAGTAATATTATAAAATGGGATTTGTGGTCAAATTTAGGTGTTTTTTCGATTCTCTTAATTCATGAACTTATGATGTCGGAAAAGCCACTACATGTGACAATCAGCTGGAATGAAAACAAACTACATACGTTTGCACATCTGTATTTGTGCATTTATCGTCATTTTTAGACTAATTTTCCTGAAAAGTCACAAATTTGGGGATTTTGTCACATTGTAAAGCTGTCTGTCTCAATGTTTTTCAAAATCCATGAACGAAGATTGAAGTACGTGTGGATCCATACTGGGTGCTTAGGCACGTAGTAAAATCCTTGAGAGAGATAGGATTTGAACGTAATTAAGCTTGCAGTCATACAGAATCTTCGAAAATGTCATTTCACCATGTATGACAACCATGGGACAGAAGGTTCGTAAATCTTATACAGGCATGTTCTTTACAAATCACTTATCCCCCAAAATCGGTGAATTACGTGATGTAATAAACTATGGCTTTCGAGAGAAAATAAATTCGTAACCGTGAACAAATGTTTGCGTCATGTGTGTGTGTGTGTCTGTAAACAACTTAAAGTCAAAACCGCTAAACCAATTGCACCTGAAAAGAGGTCCATAGACTATAAAATTAAAATATCAGACGATGTTATGTCTACTACAAGTTGAATGTTGTTGACAATTATGGACAGTGATTTTGGTAAATTTGTTAGAAAATTGAAATTCGAATTGCCTCAAAATCATTTGAGATCCCTAGTTTATTTCATTCATTATTAAAATTGTCCAGGGTTAAAGCTGTAAGACACTGGAATTATTTATAGCCAACCTCAAAAATCCTTTTTTGTTTTTTGTGTGAATTTCCCAGTGTCATTATTTTTCTGCGATTTTGTGTAATTTTCATAACACTAGATTTTTTTGTAAAACGGTATAAAAGTACAATATTTTACCAACTTTCTGTGTAAAATGTGTTTTATAGTGAGACATAGTATGAAACCACTAACCACTTTATTACATCGCTAAAAAAAACTGCATAGTGAAGAGCTGAACAACTGAACCACTTCTAGATGTTACCAAAATAAAAAAATGAAAAGAACAGCGGAGCTATTCTGACAGATAGGTCGCTTGTTTGACGGACATCTTAAGGTAGTTTTTGTATTTCAAAGAAACCAAACAATTCAAAACAATTCATCTTTTGAATGTCAGAATAAAAACGTTTCCGTCATATACCCACTCAATCATGGGTATTTGGTTGCCCTGAAGTGTGACCTTGATTATTATTATCTCTGTTGCACATTGGGCATGTTTGACAGTCGTGGTTACGTTCGTTCTTGATATTTTGGAACAAAGCTTTTGGCCCTGTATAGTAAAACTCACCTGTCAGTTATATTTTTTTTACTCTCTCTCAAAAAATAATAACTTGTCAGTACGAAATTATTTCAGTCCACTTTGAAAATAATGAACCATATCATATCATACTTCCCAGAATATGGAAGCCCGGAGGGGACATTTGCGTAGAGCAAAATGTTAAAAATTATCTCATTATCTTGACTTACTATGTCGTTATCTCAACATAGCTATCTCGTTATCTCGACATATTGGAATGAGGCTACCCGGACGTAAGGAGCGCCATTTTGGCACAAGAGCAGTACCTTTGGTCACCTTTCCTAGCTATCAAGTAGTTCCATGTGAGTTCTTCCAATGTCATTATTTTCATTTCTGTTGCGATCGACATTCATTCTAAGTTCTTAATGTGTGTAATATAATGCTGGGATCCGGAAATTCCAGTTTCAAATAGATATTAGATCCGACTAAATAAAATGTACCATTTTCGATTATGATATATACATCAACTTAAGACAGAATCACTATTTGTTTTCCAGTTTGTAAATGGACAGAGGTGAAGTAATCCGTCTATATTTTACAATGGGTTTCAGTTACAATGAAATCTTGGCTTGTTTAGCATGCAATCATGGCTATATCGTGAGCATGCAACACCTCAAGAGAATAGAAGAAGACATTATTCAGACGCAGATGAAGGCGTATCTTTTATAAGAGAACAAATCAACGGGTCTGGCAGACAACACGGGTACAAATGGATGCACTTAAAGTGCATACAGAATGGACTTGTAGTTAGAAGAGAACGGGTACGTTTATTGCTGAAAATAATCGATCCACCGGGTGTGGAGTCAAGAACAAGGCATCGTCTCTGGCGCCGGAAATATGGTTCTCCGGGTCTCAAGTTTGTATGGTATTTGGATTCATATGACAAATTTACACCGTATGGGATAGGCATTAATGGTTGTATCAACGGATTTTCAGTAGCTAATCGATCTCCATATGATGGAATAAATCGTTTCAGTATATCATCATCCATAAGGCAGATGACAGTAGGATCTACCTGCAAATACATGGAAATAAGTAACATATGAATAAAGAAACTAGAGATGGACTGAAAATGCTCTCATTCAGAACTATGATTATAGCTTACTAAGATCAGTGAAAGGTATTTTCTGGAAGAGAGATATATAGCAGTAACATGAAAGATACTAATTCTTTTAAATCTTACTATATATGAACATAACACATCAAATGTCTTTCCCCTAATGTCATGTCAGTTTGATCAAATTTGTATGAATTATGATAAGATTTAGCTCACTCATTCAGGAGTTATTCTCTTGGAGATGATCATGAAATATGCAAACAAGTCATCGTAGATGACACATTCCCCGCTCTTGGGGAGGTGTTCATTCTTGTTTGGGATAGAGATGCAATCACAAATTGACAACTGACATGCTGATGAAAGTGATCTGCTTATACATGTCTACAAAATGGCTCTAGACATAAAAACATTATAACACAACGGCTGCCAAGCAGTGATGTTGTTGGATCATATTATGACAAAAGTTGACATACATTATTATATACATCATACTACATGCATTGTCTGCATAAAGTTTTGATGGCAATTGTTCACGTTCGTGTTCAAGTGTCACATTGGATCATATTGCAACACAAGTATCAGTCCGGTCATGTCTATAGAATGGTTCTGAACATGAAAAAATTCACAAAAACTGGCTGCCAGGTGGCCATATTGGATCGTATCTCAACAAATGTTGACATGCATGTATATGTTAACTAGTCTTGCACATCCTTGCGGACAAGTTACTTTGAGAAGTGGCAGAATTGTAAGTCAATTTATGTTACATTAAATGTGTGTTGTTTTTTTCATAGCCCCCCCCCCCCCCCAGGAAACTGAAGTTTTTCAGTAGCCCCCCCCCCCATTTTTTTCTGAGATTAATGGATGCCTCTCCTGAAAACCCTACATGCCCCCCCCCCCCAAAGTTAAAAGAGTACATTCCATAAATCTATATATATTTTATATACACTTTCACAAAGAGGTTAACTTTTAGCATACCTTTTCCTCTTCCAACTTATCTATAATGGATTCGTCTACATCCCGGCGTCTCAGAAAGTCATACAACTGGTCTGCCATAATACTATAAACAAAGAAGAATGCACATTACTTCACAAGTGTACACCACATATCACAGTTTTTATGAATGATTCGTCATCTGAATATGTAATTCATGCCTTCAAGGTAATCTATCACTACAAAAGTGTAAAATTTTCCACACTTTACACACCAAAAGATGGCGTTTCCATTCTGCCTCGACCTTGACATTTCTCTCCTCTTCATCTAAAGGGACCAAAAGACTGCTATCAATAACTTGTGCTGTCTGCTGGAAAAATTACACTCTTTCTAAATGTGGCTGTGAGTAATTTTGGAGTGGCAGTAGACATCCATGCTTGTTTGAAAATTCTTGCAAAGGTTCTCAAGCTTGCCAACTTCCTCACCAGGATGTTCCCTCATAAAATTTTGTACAGATTTACCCCATTCCTTCTTCAGTGTGCTGCATAGAGTAACATCACATGGCTGCATTAGAATGTAATCTACATTGTCTTTTGCAAGCCTGCACGTGTTGTAGTCTAGGTGTGAGTCATGTGAGTCCAAAAGAAAAAGTTGAGGTCTGGTTGAGGGCAAATTTGAGATGAAGAGATCTTTCAACCAAATAAAAAAACCGCTTCATCTGTCACCCAGCCTCCAGCTTCTGGTGTTGCTAAAGCCAATGGATCCCATGCAGTTGGAATTTGTTGTCATGGAAAAACATGATAAGGTGGCATCCACTGCCCAGATACTCTGATACACAGTAGGGCTGTTAGCTGCTCTTTCAAATTCGCCATCACTTGGGTAGGTCTACTTCGTGTCTCAAGATGGGTAGTTGGTCCAAGTATTACGCCGGATTTTACTTGCATATGGAAACCAGATTCGTCACAATTCCAAATTTGCCAAGGTTTATCAGATAGGAATGCCCTATAGTTTGTTTCAAGCTCTGGTCTGGTTAACATAGCTCTCTTCAGTGGTAGATTCTTGGGATGCACGAGTCGTATTGATAGGTTTCTGGAGAGATAGGCTCTGTACCAGGTATCCCCTGGCAAATTACGAATGCCATTGTGGTGAAAAGGAGAAATTCTCCGATCTTCATCCAGAAACTCCTTCACCGTACATTGAAGTTGTTCTTTCAATACTCCAAAGCCCCGCTGTGACAATTCTATGGCCCAATTGGTTATCTTTCTTTCTTCTCTATTTCTTAATATTGGTTTTGGACCACTTCTTCTACCAATGGCAACACGTCCGCATCCAGTAATTCTGTCGCCCAATGTAGTTTTTTTCACACCCCATTTGAAACATGCCTTGCAATAATCCTCAATCCCATCCAAAAGATGACTACTTGCAGTACTATTACACACACAAATATAGAAACAAATATAAACAAAAACAAGATCAACAGAATACTGTATAAAAATTCACTTTAAAACACAATAAGCAATGAAAAAACAAGTTAAGTCAAAGTATTGGGGGAATAGGACATAACAAGGCATAATTACACTATTAAAACTAGATGCATTGTATTGTTATTAGTCCCCGCGGACGTCCGTGCGTCCGTCCGCAGCCGTTTCTTGGAGATGCCTGGACCGATTTTTTTCAAACTTGGTACAGGGGCAACATACTATGGCATACATATGCACGTCAATTTGTTTTTTGATACGATCCAATATGGCCACCTTGCAGCGATTTTGTTTGCGAATTTTCCCTGTCTAGAGCCATAACTCAGACATGCTTTAACAGATCTCATTCAAAGTTGGTATTAGGACAGTGTTCTATGACATACATGTGCATATTCATTGTTGTCATGATACGATCCAATATGGCCGCCTAGCAGCCATTTTGTTTGTGAATTTTCATGTCCAAAGCCATAACTCAGACATGCTTGAACAGATCTCATTCAAAGTTGGTATTAGGACATTGTTCTATGACATACATGTGCATATCCATTTTCATTGTGATACGATCCAATATGGCTGCCTGGTAGCCATTTTGTTTGTGAATTTTCATGTCCAAAGCCATAACTCAGACATGCTTGAACAGATCTCATTCAAAGTTGGTATTAGGACAGTGTTCTATGACATACATGTGTATATCCATTTTCGTCTTGATACGATCCAATATGGCTGCCTGCCAGCCATTTAGTTTGTGAATTTTCCATGTCCAAAGCCATAACTCAGACATGCTTAAACAGATCTCTTTCAAAGTTGGTATTAGGACAGTGTTCTATGACATACATGTGTATATCCATTTTCGTTGTGATACGATCCAATATGGCTGCCTGGCAGCCATTTTGTTTGCGAATTTTCATGTCCAAAGCCATAACTCAGACATGCTTGAACAGATCTCATTTAAAGTTGGTATTAGGACAGTGTTCTATGACATACATGTGCATATCCATTTTCGTCGTGATACGATCCAATATGGCTGCCTGGCAGCCATTTTGTTTGTGAATTTTCCATGTCCAAAGCCATAACTCAGACTCCATTTTCATCGTGATATGATCCCCCATACCCAACCAATCCTTTATTGTTGGAGGCATATTCCATGTCCAACAAGCACACGCAACATATCTAAGTCTGTTTGTTTTAGGTTCACAAATGTTGTTGCGTGATCAGAGTAGTGATAATTCCTCAAAACCCAATTATAGCGGGGACTATGTCATTCTCAATGACTTGTTAAATTAAGCTCATAATTATAATACAGTTGTAGTAATAATAAAAAAAGACATCAAGATTTACAATTTGTTTTACATGTCAAACTCTACATTATCATTTCATAGAAACATTCAGTGTTACATCTGGAGAAAAAAAGAGTACATTTTTAGTGTTATGTGACTGTAGTATAGAATATATTGTTTGATCAGACTTGAAAATTCTTTGATATGTAAATAAATACTGCTAAAGTATCCAAGTTATGATATTTTAAACAATAGATCATCAAATTGATTGTTTTCATTAGAAGAAAAGGTCACCATTTATTTACGTTCGCATCAGATCGCTTCCGGTGAAGGTATGATACTGATGCTTATGAAATAAGTACTGCTGATGTACTGTCCGATATCTAATACACTGCTATATGCAAGGCATATATCTCATACTTTTGCTTCAAAAAACATCCAAATTTCAATGAAAACCGTGTATAATTTTACAAAAACATGGACACTAAAATATTAGAATGATTATTTTAGTTGTCGACGGAATTAAGAAAATATTTTAGTAGTTTTGTGAAATTTCCTGTGAATTTGTTGACAGCTTCGTGCGGCGTTTTGACAGACAATTTACAGCGCCCTCAACTCCCTGGGAAAAAAAAAATTGTTCATATAAACTCTTGACCATGACATTGCCGTAAATGCCAGAGAAAACTGCAACGATTACGGGATGAGTCGATATTTGTTCAAAACTGATTCTGTCCGAAAACTGCTATAGTGAGTGTACTGAACCCCTTATTTGTTCAGTTGGGCTATTTTTAAAAAAATCAAACCTAATTCAAGTCAGTTTGTGACTTTTTGTACTTGGTTTAACCTCCTAAATTGTCATTTAAACCTCAAACTGTTTTTAACCCCTTATTTGCATATTAATAACCCAATCAACTTGTCTTGAACAAACATATCTACTCATCCCAAGACACCTACACAACTTTTCTACTCGATCAACCAAGTAGCTTTGGAGAAGAAGATTTTTGAAGCTTTTCTATTTTTAAAAAAAATTCTATTCTATGCTATTCAATTCTTTTTGAACATATTTCAAAATGACAAGGTAAATGCTATTACAGGTACTAATAAAGTCAAACAATCTTAAACAGAATAATAAGAATAAGTCTACCTTCTCTTGTTCTATTTTCTACAGCTACCTAAAATAACCTTCAATAAAGTGGTCAAAATTTGCTTCACCTTTGTCCTCAGAGATTCCCAAAAGCCCAATGCCTGATCTGCTCTGTCAACTGCAGTAAACATCGAAGGATCTCTAAATGTTTATTGTACAATCACTTAAATATAATGAATGCTTTGAGATAGATAAACTAGAAACAAGAATATAAATAATATGATGAATAATTTTGCATAAATTAGCAACAAATCGTACCTACAGTATACCTTGATACATACAATATCAATCAGTATTGACCATGGATTACCTGAATCTAAAAAATTAACTTGAATAATAAGTTTGAAGGGTATGAAATAAAATGAAGAATACAAATATATATAGACATAAAAGAATTGATGATCAATAAAATACAAATAATTAATTTGCATATATTGAGAATAAACTCAATAAATGATGAAACTAGCTTCTTTGTGAGAACAGTTCGGACCATCCTGCAAGCTCTAGGCGACGACAAGGCAGGAAACCTTGAGTTTTTCCTTACTTTTTTGGATTTTTTTTGTTTTTGTCTTTGTTTATTTTTTAGCTCCGCTGTCAGCGAAAGCTGAAAGCGTAGCTTTAGGTATAGGTGGGTATTGAGGTATAGAGAGTAGAGTGAATCATAGGTGTCCGTCAAACTTTTATATTTTTACTATCTACTCCATAAGTGACAGTCGGAATTCTTCGATATTTGGTGTGCATGTTCCCTGGGGGGAGGCTATTCAGATTTGTTCATGCCAAGTTGATCTGTGCCATTTTCAATTTTTTATGATTTTTTTTCATAAAATGTCATTTTCATCAACTCCTTGAAAACCTCTTATTAGATTGCTTTGATATCTGGCGTGTTGATGCGCAGGGGGTAGCTTACTCAGATTTGTTAATTTCAAGTCAGCACATCCTCATTTTTATTTTTTATGATTTTTTTTTTGTAATTTGAAAAAAAAATGAATATGTTAATGAGCATAATGACCGACGCCATATTGGAAATCAGTCGACGAGACTTTAAGTAAACTGCCACTTTTCAAAAGACACTATTGACGTCAAACAAGCAATGTAATATGTGCTATAGTCATAATTCTATGCATTGGGCGCCCAAATGACAAGCGTTTGTTCGAAACAGGGTTGTAAACTTCAAATCCAATTCTGCACCCTTCTACATTATCAGCCAATCCGCAACATCCTCATTTGCATACTCTATCCTGATTCGACCAGAAGCTGAAGGTGACCTCATTCGACCGAGCGATTTTCCACAGCAAGTATCTTGAGTATCAACACAGGACGTTCTTAGTACTCACTAAAATCACACTTCAGACCCACTATAAAAGTGTGATGTTTTCAGATAACATGTAACTTGTGGTTAATTCTATATTGTCGTGCAATTTGGAATGACAGTGAACCAGAATTCAGACAACTTGCGTAAGGAAGGGCATGCCAGGCATGCGGTTGAAGTTTAAATATGGCCGACAGTTCACATGTAAAGTTAAACGACATGAACGTGTCTTGCCTTTCCAAAATGCAAATATTTGGCAAGTAAAAATAATTAAAATAATTACAACTTTAATTTGGCTTCAGACTTTGCATTATGTTTTGCGTATCTTTCCCCGTTTTACATGTAAATCCGTAAAGGTTCTCTCTCATCATGTCATCAGTGTCAGTGTCAGTGATCATACCGCGCGGGGTAGTCATCGGGTGCACGAGTCTGTATTACTGACTTGACTCTAAACACCGGAGGGGGAGGGACAATTGTCAGAATCGAGTCCCGAATTCCTCCGTATGCAAGCAGGACTACGTGCGGGGCTGCTTTGAGTACGAGCGAAGTGAGGCATGTTGAGGTATTTTGTTGAGAATTATAAATATTGCGAAATGTCAAGTACAAGGTTTAAATACAATGGAATGATGAAAAAAATGGCAGAGTCTGCTGACAGGCGCCGGTCACAAAAAACACTGTGAATTAAAATATCAGACGATGTACATGTATGTATTAATCGCCGACAATCCACCCGTATGCACGAGGGACTAACCCGGAAGCAAGTCGTTGTCAGCCATACGTTACAGTGGTAACATCGTCCGAGAAATCGCTGCGTTCAGAGTGTCACTGTCATTATTCACAGAATTGTTGTTTTCGAGTGAAAACCCGTCTTGAATTGTATAACTCTAACAAATGAAGACATGTCAAGTTATATTTTGAAAGTTGTATCGCTAGTTTGAGACGATTTTCTCACGTACGATAGTACTATCGAGGCTTACTTGGAAGTAGTAGGACCTTCCAGTTCATCGGGAAGTTTAGCCAGTCCGATAATTCTTTCTGGTTTAGTTTACAACACTTTTGATCACGCAGATTTTGTTGTTGTGATGAAAAGAAATTAAAAAAGATCATTTCAACCATTTCGTTGTGTTTTCTTTGTGAAAGGTAACCGAACATGAACGAGTGTTACCACTGTAACGTATGGCTGAGAATGACTCTCTTCCGGGTACTTGAGATTGTCGCCGTACGGAAACTAAGATGGCGACATTTCTACATTTCTTCCCTATATATATCTACCACAACTAGAACAAGTTGAATGTTGTTGACTTTGTAAATTTGTTAGAAAATTGAAATTCAAATTGCCTCAAAATTATTTTAGATCCCTAGTTTAGTTCATTCTTCATTAAAATTTTCCAGGGTTACAGCTGTAAGACACTGGAATTACTTATACCCAACCTCAAAATCCTCTTTTTTTCTTTTTCTTGTGTGCATTTCCCAGTCATTTTTTTCTGAGATTTTGTGCAATTTTTCATAACAGTAGATTTTTGTTATAAAATGGTGACTATGGTATAAAAGTACAATACATTACCAACTTCTGTGTAAAATGTGTTTTATAGTGAGACATCATATGAAACCACTAACCACTTTATTGCATCGCTAAAACAAAACTGCATAGTGACTCGAAGAGCTGAAGACCTGAACCACTTCTACATGTCACCAAAATAAAAAATTAAATTAAAAAAAAAACAGCGGAGCTATTCTGACCGATAGGTCGCTTGTTTTTGTAGTTTTATAAGGTTTTTGTGAATACTCGGTTTTAGCGTTTAACATTTTAACAAATAACCACAAATTTCTCAAATATAATTACTGGATGAAAGTATTAGAGGTAACACTGAGAATTATTCTGGATCATCTTCATCTGATTCTGTGCCATCGTCATATGCTTCAGTGTGAGTGTATTCATTGTTGTATTTTTCAGATGATTCACACTTGCAATATGTAGTACATGAAATACCACTTGACCTACAGCTGCAATTCAGATTTGCAACCACAGGCCACAACTTTCAGAAGTTGAGGTGAAGCACATTGTTCTGTCATAGTTTTTGGTTGAGGGACATATTCATTTACTTCCCAACCAAAAGCTGTTATATCTACATTTGGGGGCAGCATCTCATGAGCAGATCGCCAAATCATGGCTTGTAGATGAGCTCTTTGATGTGATTGGCAAGCAAACAATCTGTTGGTGGGAAGCTTTTGATTGCTGATGTCCTGTTTTTGCTGGAAGCAGTTGATTCTTAGTTGATTCATTGTTGGCGTGGCATTTTCATTGAAATTTTCTCCTTAAAGTTTGGCAAAGAAATACGTTCCTGATTTTATATAATGTCCAATTCATTCAGATGATTGTGGCTCACCTATCATGTCAAAATGCAGGTCGCCTTTTAATGGGCTATCTGTGACTGGTCTGCTTGAGTGGTTGAAGGCGGGTGGGCTATCTGTGACTGGTTTGAGTGGTTGGCTATCTGTGACTGGTCTGACTGAGGGAGGGTTGAAGGCGGGTGGTATAACTGTGACTGGTCTGTTTGAGGTTGGTTATTGGTTGATATATAAGGTTTCAAGTGGCTGTAGGCAACATCTTCTGCTAAGATTTGTCCTGTCTTACTGCTCTTCAACTTAATAATTTTGTTGTTTCTGATCTTATGAATGCTGGTGGTAGTAATTGAAATAAATTGGATAATAACAATGAAGGAAATATTAGTGTATTTGAGATGACAAATTTTAATGAAAGAAATAAAATGTAAAAGAGCTGTTATCATTGGTACCTTTGTTGTTGGATCACATCTATCAAGTTCAACAACATTACCATAAGCCATACCAGGACTAAATATTTCGTTAGAGATAAATAAATGAATAAACAACAAACCAACCAATAAGAAAACACTACCCCCCCCCCCTCCAAATAGTAACCAGGGGTATCTCCGATGGTGACTATTTTATGGGGTGTTGTGTTATGGTAGAAATTACCCAAACAGTGGAATAAAGTGAAGCGCATACCATGAAGTTGAAAGAAAGGAGTTTACTATAACCTTAAAAATTTATTAGCTATTTACACAATTAAATGACAAAAGAATGAAACAAAATTTACAAACAGTACTACTAATACCTTGCTTGGTTGAGAGCTCACACTATGTTAAAAAATTAATATGATTTCAAAGTTTCACCGGACGAGTGTCTTGAAAGAGTGTCAATGACACAATATAAACATTTTCAAAAGACGCTTGAAAACTCACATATTTCAGAGAGCTTTTTCATCTCCTTTCTAACTCTAAGCGCCACTGAACATTGTTTTCTTTGGATATTTGGCGCTATATAAATTTATTAGATAGATAGATAGATAGATAGATAGTTCAGTTGTACAATGGAAGAAGTCTGACAATTGTCTATGTTAGAAGGCGACGCAGTTGAACAAAGTCACACTGACGTAGCAATATGCAAATAGACTCACATGGCAAATATATACCTTATTTCATCCACTACTTTGTCGAAACTGCAATCTTGAACTTTTACCACTTTTCCTCAGACCGTACAGGCACTTTACTCCGTTGTTCACTTTATACTTTCAGCCTTCAAACACTTCTGACGGATATCTCCCTTCTAGGTTGGCAGTCTTGTCCACTCAGATCTTCACAGTCTCTGCCGAAATCTCGAGCTGCATCTTCTTATATGGTAACTCAACACCTGGCCGAAGTATTTGCATTAGTTATTGTCTTGCATTCCAGGAACACTAATCTTCACCTGGGCGAATGAGTGCGCTCTCCAATGTGACATACTTTGCATGCAACATATCATGTGTCTCTGCTCGACCAAGACATCTCTCGACCAAGCTCATTAAATACATTTCTAAAATACGGGTATCATAACAGGAGTGTCAGTATGTGTTTGTTTGTTAGTCCCCGCCGGACAAAGTCCGGGATGAGGACTTATGGATTGGGTTCTGTCCATCTGCCTGTGCATCCGTCCAGAGCCGTTTCTTGGAGATGCCTGGACCGATTTTTTTTCAAACTTGGTACAGGGGCAACATACAATGGCATATATATGCACGTCAATTTGTATTATGATATGTATGATCAAATATGGCTGCAGCCAATTTGTTTGTGAATTTTCCATGTCCAAAGCCATAACTCAGACATGCTTGAACAGATCTCATTCAAAGTTGGTATTAGCACAGTGTTCTATAACATACATGTGCATACTCATTGTTGTCGTGATACAATCCGATATGGCTGCCTCGCAGCGATTTTGTTGGCGCAGTTTTCATGTCCAAAGCCATAACTCAGACATGCTTGAACAGGTCCTGCACCCCCCTTACCTGACCATCCTTTATTGTTTAATGGTTTATTCCATCATGTCATCTTGAAGAGTCGGCATGTCCCATGTCCAACGAAGAGACACAACATGAGTAGGCATGTTCCATGTCCAACGAGCACACACAACATATCTAAGTCTGTTTGATTTAGGTTCACAAGTGTTGTTGCGTGATCAGAGTAGTGATATCAAGAAAATGACAACATAAACTGCCAGTTCCTTAAAACCCAATCATAGCGGGGATAATGTCATTCTCGATGACTTGTTTGTTGTTGTTTTTGTTGTTGTTTATTCATTTATTTATCTACTCATCGGATTGTAAAAACAACACAGTGACTTAGGGAAGACATGAAAATCAAGTGCACCATCGACTGGTGTTGTGTATGGTGGCAAGATTGGCGATTTTGGTATTGGTGATGTGTGGATTGGAGATGGTCTTGTAGTTGTGCATTGCAGTGGGGTTATTGATTTTGGTGACGTGTGCATTGGAGATGGTCTTGTAGTTGTATGTGGCGGTGGGGTTGATGATTTTGATGACGTTTGCATTGGAGATAGTCTTATAGTTGTACCTGGCGATGGGGTTGATGATTTGGGTGACGTGGATTGGAGATGGTCTTGCGCGCGGTGAAGAAATACTTGGGATAGTTAAAGGTATCGGTGCTGGTGCAGGCTGAGATATGTTGTTGTTGATTGTTGTAGTTTCACTTACAAAGAAAGACAATGGAACGTCTTCTTCATCTGAGCTGAGCTGAGGAGACTTGTGTGCTGTTGATATAAAGATGGACAACAATTAAAATGATATAAAAGTAGTATTTTTATTTTAAACTATATACCAGGGAAGGTAATAATAATAATGTTGGGTTCTTATATAGCGCTTTCCCACACCGTGCTCAAAGCGCTTTACAATTATTACCCCTGGCTCGGATCAGAACGGCACAACGGCCCTTTAGTCTTCCTCAACTCCCCGGGGAGCATACAATCCATTGCAGCCATTTCAGCGCATAGGATTAAAGCAACCTACATCCTACCAGATACCTTTATTCCCCAATTATACAGCTTGGTTGACTAAGGCACAGTCGTGGTTCAAATCTTGCCCAAGGACTTTAGCCACTCAGAAACAAACAGCAGGCAGCGACAGGGCTCGAACCTACAACCTGTAGATTCCAAGCCGGTCACGCTAACCATTCACCCATCATGACTCCACATAAGGTAAATATAATTACCTTGAATTCGTAAATTTGGAGGTATATAGTTTCCAATTTGCTGTTCCAAAAGTAACTATATGTTAAATGACTCTCGGAATTGTTAAATGAGCTGTGATTTTATGTAGTTTCAGCCAAGCAGGAATATCTCACAATCAGATGTTTGAAACCCAATCCGAATGAATGAACTAGCTCCGAGACAAGGAGACATTGAGACAAGGGTTACCTGGAAACTGCTATGCATGATTTCTACTTTCAAGGCCACAATATCACGGCGATTTCAAAATTTAGACAACGCTACAAGATAAAGATGTAGCAGCCGTCTTCCTTTTAAAGACAACGACGTCACCAACGATTAAGATGAATATTTGTAAATATATTACTCAGTATGGAAGTGATACGTGTAACAAGAGAGAGTCAAGAATGAATGAAACCTCCCATAACTCTCAATGCAATAATTGTGTGTAGTGTATCTACTATAATCAAGCAAGTTTTGATATTCCGATATTCACAAAGTGTGCAACGTCAGTTTTGAAAGAACGTAAGCATTACAAACAAGAACAAGACAGAACTATCAACAATTAAATAGGTAGTCTAGTTCCCGACCACGTATTTCGATAAACATTAAAAGTAATCTGTATACATTCAATGTTAATCGAAATACGTGTTCGGGAACTAGACTATCAAGAAGCTTAAGGTGAAAACTTAAAAGCAGTTACTGACCATTTGTAGGAAGCACCTTCGCTTTATACCACATCTTCCTCCACTTCACCTTCACGATGTCACCTTGTTTAACATTACGAGGACGAATGTACCTTTGCTGGGAAACAGAGGTGATCTTGCCTTTGTCCCTGGCTGGTTCTAACCAAGCTACTTCGACGCGATTACACGGCATTTTGGAACGAGTAGAACTCTGGAGAACTGGATGGATACTAATATGGTAGATACGGTCGATGTTGTCGCTTCGAAAAGACGAGTCGGAGTGAAGTGGATACCTCCCCTGTCTATGGTTAGATCTACCGACTTTTATGCAGTGTGTATAATGTCGGCACTATATTGTTGAAAGTGAATACAATATAAAAGCCTCAGAATTTGTAACGTTTGTAGCTACAGTGGTAGTGTGAAAGTTTGGGAAATGCGTGACGTCACGGCAAATATGAATACCAGTTGGATTCTTTTGTCTGTCATATATTTTACGAAGTGTTACGGCGGTAAAACCAAAGGACGATCAAAGGGTAACGATGGATAGGCAGTTAAAATCATTGAGCTGGTTGGTAGAAAATATAAATTTGAAAATAGCAACTTCATAAAGTTATTAAAATAGCAGTTGCTTTCAACGATAGTCGGCAGGAATTTCGTATCAGCTCTGTAAACAATCTAGTATTTACAATGACATACAAAAGACAGTCCCATACCAGCTATACCTGTGATTATTTCAGACACAGTACGGCCATAGTACATGTTATTAGTACACGAATGAAACTCTACGAAACAAAAGTGATGTCTTTCCTATAGAAACGTTCGACTTTGTTTGAATTTTGGACATTGGAAAGAAATAATAAGTGTATACGATGATCGCCATGTCTCCCGTGAGGGTGAATGAGTTATTGTAAAATGAAAGACAATGACTGGTGTTATATTTTGTTAACATCTCTGATATGAAATAAAAGTATAACTAATTAAAGACCACGGCAGTGCATTTCCCATACGTGTGGATAGGTATGATACGACAGGTGTGAAAATAAAATTATGCCATCACAAATTTAGTTTGCCGCGAACTTGAAGCAGGCAAATCAATGGATTATTTACAACTATTAAAACACACACCGTTTCACTTCGTTCACGGACACAAATTTTGACACTTAAATTACGTCGTGATAAAACCAGTAGGACGAGATGTCACTACAATGAAAAAATGGCTAATTTCCGACTTATGAATTCTAGTCGAAATGAAAATAACCAAAAACGTTCGTACCCATCGAACTTTGTTGATCGGGTGATAAAGGGCTTGCGCGTGCTCTCCATGTGGGCGAGTCCGCTGTTCAGGATGGGTCCGTGACAAAATCTCAAACGTCGAGCGCTCCATCTTTACCTCTACATGTACTCCAAAATCTATTGATTTCAAATTCGCCGTATCTATGATTTGATGCCCGCCTCCCCTATATAAACGTCGAAGGCCCCTTGTGGTCATTTTGCCAAACAATAGGGAAGTGGTAACAACCTAGCGATAGCTCCTGCTAAACTACAGTTTTGCACGTGTTCCGACCATTGACATCTACCGTAATGTGACCAAGTCATTATGACGTATGTAATTAATGCATTCGTTTTCTATAAGAATGGAAATCTGAGGTACATTTCTCGAAATTACTTTCGGTCAGACGTCAGAACAGCTACGCCGACTGTGCCGTTGATAACGCTACGCAGCTGTCAATCAACATGTACACACAAACAAAATAATGTAGTCTTGCTGCTAGACTTCGGGCTTTCTTTCGATACTATAAGCGAACGAAGTTCGCAGTGAGGGCTTGCCCTTTGATGTTCCATCCTCGATAGCGATGTTCGGTTGTGTGTCGTATTAATTGTATCGGAAGAACATCCGAGGTCTAGCAGATAGACTAACACTAATGATGCTTACATTTATCTCCAAAATAAACACTTAAGCTGAAAATCACTATAGTGTGCCATATACATGTACATGATTACAAAAAGTAAATTTGTCATTGACGTCAATTCTAGCCGTCTTCTTTGCTTGAAACCAAGTTATGAGCACATCGAGTACAGATATTCTCTGTGTCTTGCACAATGACCAATCCCAGGGCGGAAAACGCCTCGACCGCCTCTCTCTGATCTTCGATGACGATAATTGGCATCCTACTCATCCTGCAAGTTCAGACCGACTGTTCTAAACTTTGACTGCACAGTTTACAACATGTTATGACGTTGTACCATCATTTCACATCCACTGGATTTTGCATTTCCATACACAACCAACCCTCGGTGTACGCGATCCATTGCTATGAAGTATTGATTAGATAGAACTTCTGTCAGTGTCACGTCTGTAGCCTGTAGCCTGGCGTTGACTATCATACAATTTCAATGATATTCTCTATGGCCAATAAAGTAGGACAGTTGCCATACGGTTATCCATTTATGAGCATTGTTCTAATTTACAACACAATATTTGTAAAATACAAACAACCTCAAAGATATAAAATACGAGTTTATATTGTCTCGATTTTGTATTATACAGTAATTGTTAGTATCGCATTTCTTTTGAAAATGGTTTCAATTCTCAATACAATAACGAGATTCGCATTGTTTGAATATGTGATAATAAAATGTTCACAGTGTAGCAAAAACTTCAACTTAGTAAAGGAGCCTGAATTTCGGTATGGTATTGGGTATTTTTACTCGTGATCGCCTGTATGGTCTTTCTTCAACTGTAAAATTTAACAAATCAGATGATCATGAAATACTAAATTGTTGTCTGAGGTATTTCAATTTATTAGGGCTCACCGTATTCTTTTTTTTCTGTTTTTCATTATCCGGCCGACCCAAAGTTTCGTGGCGTGTCGGTCGGAGTTGGTACAAGTAAGTCGACTTCCGTAGCACTCTCTCGCTACCGTACCGCTGTAACAGCTGCTAAACAAGACAATAGTATAACATTGCAATGATTCGATAGAACATCATTTTCCTCCTCGGACCGTAATCTTAGTTACGGAGTTCGGAATATAACCCATTTGAGTTACATTTTCATGGTGTTGGTGAGAGCATGGAAGTATAACGCACTATGACAGTCAAAACCATTCCATTGAAAGTGTCACTAAAAATAGACGTTGCATGCCGTCCACAGCGTCCCCAAGTATGGCTACGTACCTCGATATCAAATAATAAGTTGCTCTCCCTCTATCCCTTCCCATTACTTTCGTAGTTTCGGAGTCTCAGCAGATATTTTTTTGTTTGATAACTGTCCCCACACTGACACGAAGTGGTTTAGGCATTTTCAAAATAAAATAAAGAAGAAGAGGAATAAACGCGATCACTGAAACCCTACTGTGATGATGCAGTTGTATCGCCTCAAAATTGTTGTTTTTTGAAAGAATAAAAGAATAATAATAGTAATAAAAAAATCTGAACTGAAGGGCACTATTGCGCAGCACGTCTTGTTACCTGTGTACGTGTGTGACCACCACACACGTAGGGAACGGAACTGAACCCCAGTACTTCATATTGATTGGGAGTACGGTAACATTTGCCGGTTTCAGATACCCATTACACGATACCTCGTACCTCCTCCATGCAACAATCAAACGCTCATAAATAAATGCAAAATGATTGTTCAACGAATTGTAGGGTACAAAGCCAAATCATACCTGACAAAACAAATTCTCTTTGGAAATAGAAAACCCGACATTATAACTTCACGTATATGGTATTTTCATAATGAAAATACAGTGGGCCCTCGCTAACTCGCGCCTCGGTAAGTCGCGGATTCGGCTAAGTCGCGGGTGTCACCTTGGATCCCATTTTTCTTTAGTTTTCCTATTGTTTTCGGAACTCCTCTTTGTGTATTTTTTTAAACAAATGGCACGCCTGCCAATTTCAAACTCGTTGGTGTTTCGATGAAGAGGTGTCGCGGTTTGACTTTGATGTTAGCAATCGCCTTCTATTTATTCGGACTGCCTAACAAGTTCATTACGCACTTCTCGGCTAGTCAACAAACATGTCGACCATTTTCGTCTGGCTGGTGTACGGTGCATTGATCGTGTTAGATTCGAGTCGCAGGATTCGTCAGTCGAATTCGAACATCGTCCACAAAACAAATTAATAACTAAAGCTTGTCTCGCATTAATATATTGTTTGATTTGATTGATTTAGAAGTCACCTAAAAACGTTTTGTTTCTTCAAAATTTTAAGGAAAAACGTCATTTATATAACGAAATTTCGGGCTACGAATAACTGAATACGTTCATCACTTGCGTCTCTATGTTTATCTACCGACATCATGCATCACGCCACGTGTTGCCGAACCTTGCGATTTCTCAACTCAACCCCATCATTTAGGAATGTTACTGTACTGAGAAACATAAAAAAAGTAGTTGTTGTTTTAGAATATATAAAACAAATCCCGTTATTCGATGATATAAAAGTCAAAACTGCACTTCCGCAACCCGGAAATTCAACAGCATTTCTTGGCCCTACCATGGCCGCCAGGCGTGAGCTTGTAAGTTGTACTGTTAGTTTGTCGACCGTGCAAAAAACAAAAAAGAAAGTCTAGCCGCGATTGATGCTTTGAGAGTCACACAATTGTACGATAATCTTCCTCAAAGATTTACTGTTAACCCAGGACTGTTACAATATTACGTCCATGCGTCCATCACAATAAATTTCGAATACATACCGTCATGTTCGTGAAAAGATTTACTGAATATTGAAACTTTGATTTCGTGCGTATCATATTGTTTTTTTTATGAATATCGCCCATGAGCTTGCACTCATAAAAACATGTACAGTACTAGTTTCATCAGCACATTACTGAAGAATGAAGAAAAGCTGACGTGTGACGTGTGTTAATGTGTGGTTATGAATATATAATGAGCACCTCGCTAAGTCGCGGCCCTCGCTAAGTCGCGGGTTTCTTGATGGACCCGGACACCCGCGAGTTAGCGAGGGTCTACTGTATCACATTCCCAACTACAAAACCTATTTAGAAGTTAAACCCCAATTTATAACCTTATGTTGAAATGAACGATCTTCTATCTTCGATCTTCGCTTTAGAGATTACCCTATCAAATCTCTAAAACGAAGATCGAAGATGGAAGACATCTATACTCACTGAAATTTTCTATACATACAAAATCTAATAGCCCTCAATTTTATCACTTAACGCGAGCTCATAAATAAATGCATAATGATTGTTCAACGAATTTTTAGGGTAGAAAGCCAAATCATACCAGACAAAACAAATTCTCTTTGGAAATAGAAAACCCGACATTATGCTTCATGATTATTTTATTTTCATAACGAAAATATCACATTCCCAACTACAAAACCTATTTAGAAGTTAAATTCCAATTTATAACCTTATGTATGTTCATTCAAAACCGAATACTGAAGAGGGATCGAAAATGATCAAATCAAATCTCTAAAACGAAGATCGAAGACATCTATACTCACTGAAATTTTCTATATATACACAATCTAATAAAATCTCTAAATTTACGTCTGCCCTCCGAGTTGGAAGCACCTACCCATTTTTAATCAAACAATTGGACTCATTATTAGGGATTTTTAGTCAAAATCAGACCCATAAATTGGCGGGTTTTTTTTATCACTTCCGGGTTTTCAGGCAAAAAGTGCACCAATGTTTAGGGATTTTCCCGCGAAAAAGTGGCCAATACGGGCAGTACATATACCTTTCTATGGCGGTACCCCCTCGGGAGGGGGCAGGATGTTGTGACTGGCACAGTATCTTCGGTCGCTTCTTTCCGATGATGTTCGCGTATTCTACTATTTCAGGGCATGCAATAACTCGTTTGACAAGACTGTTGTAGCTAGCATCGATTAGATTTTCGAGCTCCATTTCGCAAAATGAAAACCTCAAAGATGATCAATAACGAGGAAATCTCAATATCAAACTAATAAAAAAAATCAATGTGAGATTATGTGGAGATTTGTTTGCCTGGTATTCAAACATGGTGGTTTTTATCATTGTGCTACGGGATGTCAATTTCTTTTCCCCTTGATCTCTCTTTCATTTGAGATTTCTCCCAAGATATGTTGCAATAAAAAAACCTATAAACCCCCATATGCTCATCTTGCCATTCATATTGCAACTTGGAGCAATAAAATGAAGGTCAAAGATGGGAGTCGTCTGGTGGCGCTGAGTACCCAATTGTCGAGCTAAAAATAGTCTGCATTCTGTGTTTAACGTTCTACGCCATTGAAATAGTGTAAATATCATATTTCTATTGAGCTGCTTACACAGCATTCGACACTTTTAACAACGGGTTATACGCAATTACTTTTAATTTACAACATTCAACTCCAAAGACAAATAGCAATCTGCAGCGTAAAAGATCAGAAATCAACGTTGTGGCATCAACTATAACATTAAAAATCTTATAACGAAAACTTTAAATAACAAAGATAATTTCTAAAAATAGTTCCAATAGTCACTGTTCGCACAACTGAATAAAGGAGAGCAAATAAAAATATAAAGTTTATGAATGTGAACTTATCACGTGACGTACAAAATTTGCCAATGAAAAATACCCTTTCCTTCTGTTCTAGTACATACTTGCTAAACTAATTATTGGTAGATTTCTAATGCATTTAATAGCTTGAAGTCTACTATGTTCAGTTGTGCTAAATGACAGGGAATTGTTATGTAAGACCCTGTATGACGAGCTTGTTAATTGGCCCATAAAAGATAATGATCTTTAATAAAGGTTATTACATTTCAGTTGAAGATGAAATAGGACATACTCTGACATCAAGAAATCACTTTTTCTGACACAATTTTTAGCCTTCATTTCTAGTTTGCAAATTACTGATAGGACATACAATTCTTAGAAAAACACCCTTAAGGTGAACTGCACCTCGACTTTGAAAGTCGTCGGATCACTTTCAAATTTGTACCAGTGGTAGATTATGATGGAAGATTGATATTTTTGGGAAAAAAATTGGGAGTCAACCGTCTAGTTTTTGAAGGAGGGCGCCCTCTAGAGTTTCATTGTTCTGGTTTCGGTCAAAAAAAGCATATGTCAATAAATGAATCCCTGGCAATATAGTTTTTCGATGAATATAATTTTTTCAGGTCATTTTGCTTTCTTAATAATATGGTGCTCACATTCATGTCAAATAATAGCAATATTTGTGTTTTATTTCAAGATTAAGAATCAAAAATGAAAAACTTTTTGACATTTTGTTGAAGAAAAAAAATATTTTTCAAACTTTTTGCTATTTCCCCATTTTAACTTTTTGAAATAATTTGACGAAAGATAAACCTAATCATGGCAATCAATTACTTAGTAAATGGAAAAAAAATTGGGGTCGCGGTACAAACTTTCAGATATTTTACATCAAAGTCGCTTGGTCACAATGCATTCCAATGTCTTCCAATTGGTATTTAAGGTATCTTGTTGTCACATGGAAACGGTAAATAGTGGTATTCGTTGATGTAACAAATGCTCCCTCCTAATATGAAATTTGGTTGAAAAATTTAAATTGTATGTAATTATAGTTACTATGACAGAAAATAACTTGAAGCATATACCTCACCGTACACCAAGATGGCTACCCTTATTACAATTACTGGAGGAATGGTCAAACAACCAAAACATAAAAACGTATGTATGTACGTATGTACATACGTTTGTATTTATTTATTTATGTATGTGTGTGTATGTATGTATTACTCAAACAACCAAAACATAACAATGTATGTATGTATGTATGTATGTATGTATGTATGTACATACGTTTGTATTTATTTATGTATGTATGTATGTATGTATGTATGTATGTATGTGTGTGTGTGTGTGTGTGTATGTATGTATGTATGTATGTATGTATGTGTATGCATGTATGTATGTATGTATGTATGTATGTATGTATGTATGTATGCTGGGTTCGTACGAGAGTGTACCTGATTTATTTGCATCAATGGATGAATGCTTGTATCCTTCATACATAGCAATGACTGAAGCTGCAGGGATGTGTAAACTGTTGATGAATTACAAATGCATGCAAAATATATAATACTTATTTTTTTTAAATAACATGTTGCATTATATGGACTGACAATATGTAAGGTTCATTTACTGAATTACTTACAGATACACACATTGACAACTTTGTGTTATTGTGAAGGATATTTATTTTCATAGCATTGCATTAATGTGCCCAGTTTACCAACATTTCCTGGGAACATGATATTACAATGACAGCAGGGAATACTGGCACACTGTATCGTCAAGAATAATATGGGGATATTTCCACAAATTTCTGTATTCTCTACACCATGACAGTGAAGATTGTTCTGTAATGACACCCTATACATTTCTCTGAAGAATGAGATTCAAAGTGTACGACTACATTATATCAATTGAATACTGTATAATATGCAGTCCTTCAATCCCGTTGCCTTATTTCAAACAACAAAGTTAACTCCATACATACAAAATCATTTATAAAAAGGCAGTTTTCAAATAATGAATATACTCATCACAAATCACAATGCTACACTTTTCCAGTAAAAATAACAATAGATGTATCTGCAGACATAGTCAATGCCAGAAATGTTGCACACGTATGAGCAAACGACACGGTAGACTTTTAAATGTGACTGCATTCATTCATACCTCATACATGTCTAACGATCACATGTTAACTTTAGGGTGGTTACACATACAGACTTGGCAATAAATTTCAACATTTCATTACACGATACCCAGCAGTACTTTCAGTGCTTTAATTACTATGTCTTCAATTGAAGACTTATTTTATTTTCCTTTACTAGTTTCACTAAAGTGCCCTCACAAGTTGTTAATAATTCTTTTGTTTCTAGTGACTCTAGGTTTACCTTGGAAATTCTCGGTCAAACCCTCTATTCCATCTCTTTTAAAAGCTAATAGTAAATGACAATATCTCAGTCCTGTAGCAGCTATTTTATGTGCCATACTAAGTGATATTACCTTATTTTGATCCGTACACAGAACTTTTAATGTACTAACACTAACTTTTTTATCACAGAGAAATTTCTGATAACTTCTCATAGATTTTAGTGTGGATGAGTGATTTAACACATCAGTCATTGTAACCTCTGCTGCGACTAATAACTGTTGCAATGCGATAACGTCTTCAAGGGCATTGTGAGAATTGTAATTAGATTTGAGGAAATGATTATATAGATTAGGTTGTGAATAAGAAGGTAAATCACAATACTTTGTTCAAAAGAGAGGAAGAGTGTCACTAAAGCCTGCTATTAAGGTTGAAGGTTTTCCATCCAAATCAAATTCACTAAGGGCATGAAATACCATTATTAAAATAATTGGATTGTTTTTAACATTTTCTGTCCATTTTATATTTGTAGACAACAAATAAGCATGAGGGCAAATTGACATTTCATGTAAAATTTCAAATGTGTTTTTATAAAACACACATACACATGCATGCACACAATACATCTATTCAAGTAATTGGTCGAGTAGATATCATATTCAGTAAGGAGTCAGTTTTTTTTATCTGTAGCTTTGTTTCACACATTTTTGGAATTTTTATATATCCAACTGATTCTGGTAGTACCTTACAGCACTCCTACTGAAGGCTTACATACATGTTCATTCTATGTATTGTATGTGTGTATGTATGTATGTATGTATGTATGTATGTATGTATTATATGTAATATTTGTAAATGTTTCAATTCAAGAGTTTTATTTGAAAATAAAATTGATTGCATATCATAATTCATCGTCTGTCATTTTCATTCCCTTATAGATACATGCTTGCTTAGACATAATTTGATTGCAAGTTTGACTAGAAATAACGCCCAATTGTCCATCTACCCATCAATACCTATTTAGCCCAAACTCCATTCCCCAACAAAGTAAATAATGACAAACCAGTAGTTAATTGTGACAACTGTGTATATAAACAGTTGAAGGTCTTAACACTACAAACAAGGAGTATGTGTAAAAAGAAATTAAGACATCAATTACAGTGTCCTTGCTAGTATTTCTAGTTTTCTCAGATCAGAGATAAAATATTGAATTAATGAAATAAGTGACACGAGTAATATATTGTGCAAGTGACATCAAAAAAGACAATTTATTGTTTGTCTTTTTGATATCATGTTAGAAAAGTGATGATCCCATCACACCAAAAAAATGAGAAATAAACTAGTCTGTGACAAAAGTTATATCAATCAACACAATAGGGGTATAAAAAGTACAATGACATGTTTTGCAAATTAAGTATATTGCAAAGTAGTGCTTCGGATTTGTTTTAGAAACAGCTGTAAGTTGAAAGACCAAAGCATATCTCTTGTTATATTAGAAATCATCATTAACACACCCACCTTAATTTTACACACATAACCAACCATTGAATCATAGAAATACATCATATGACCAAGGTTTGCCTGAAGTCACAAACATGTACGTAATGATCTGTCAAACAAGTGATGATTCCCCCCCCCCCTCCACGCCAAAACCAACGACATCAGCAAACACGAAATAGCTACAGTATAGTCTCTGTATGTCACAACGATAACGTAATACTATAAACATATGTGTTGTATCCTAATCAGCGTTTACTCAATAGCACAATGGTGACGGTAATCTGTGTAGTTTACCTACCTGTGATGTATTAAAATCAAAATTCAAACTTCGAACTCTACACTAAGTTAACATTTTGTGAATGTCCACAGAACAGCTTTCATAACACCATGAAACCATGTAATTCACATTTCTATACACACATACATCACGCATTGATTACGGTAGTTCTCTTTTTGGAGGAGTTGTGGCCCTGAAAAGGGCCGTTTTGATTTGGTTTGGTGTCTAGGGGAACAAGACAGGTAAACCCTGGTTCAGGACTATGTCCTTTGCCCGAGTGACGTCCTCTGTCTTCACCATGAAGCCGACCGTACACATCTGAACTTTACCATACCGCCGAGAATGGAAGAAACAACGGCCCTTTGGCTTCAAATAATACCGTCCATTTGAAGCTAGACGTGCGTCAATCACTTTTGCTAGTAACTGAGCAGCGTCTCTCTTCAAATGGCCGAGTACTTTTGGATGTTGTTCCATTCCATTCTCGACGATACCGCAACATTCGGATCATGCACGTTATGGATGATGTTGTATCCTCTCCCTGGCGTTAGTTCCCCCGAATAATGGTGCATTCCCACAGCAATTACGTTTCTGATGATGACTTTCGGCATCGTGATCAAAACTTCGTTGTGGTTTTGCTCTGGTTCAGCAGACGGTAAGAAAAACAAAAGTAAGCGCGCCTATTTGCATAACCTATGACCCAAACTTTCTGTGACGCTGATTGGTTAAAATGAAGAGTAGAACGTACTACTTAATATCCATGACTAATTCCTTATGATATGGCGATCGACTCGACTGAAAATATACTGCTGTTTGGTTGTTGACCTGGGCGTGGTCATGGTTGCTAGGGCAACCCGACATTTTTGTTAAAATCTTTAGTATAACACTTTCAGAGACATCTCACCAAGTTTCAGACTGATTGGCCAAGTACATTCTGAGATAAAAGTTTTTGACCAAAAATGAATATTTTTATACCTAATTTGCATATGAAATCATTGTATTATTGGTATTTCATCATCAATACACCCCTAGATGCATTTCCATTGAATTGCAGCCCTATCTGCTGAGCGGTTTAAGAATTAAATATTTTGTCCAATAAGACACATTTTTATCTCTAATTTGCATATTCACATATTCCTGAAGGAATCAACATGTCATGAACAAATCCTACTAAGATATATATATATATATATATATATATATATATATATATATATATATATATATATATATATATATATATATATATATATATATATATATATAACTCGGTGAGTATCAATCTGCTAAGACAGTGCTCTATACCGCAGTGGCAGAGCGTATATATATATATATATATATATATATATATTAGGAAGAACACCATTTACTTTGTACGTGAATATATCCCACGTTTACACAACACTGTTTCAACTAAACAGTATAAATAGCGGAGTAACTAAAAAGCTACTGAGTGCGAGGACTGAAAATACGCATTTTAGGCTACAAGCAACGTCCGAAATCTATATTTTCCACATTTCTTCGTTGTAGGTACACAGCATTTACATGATATGCGCCAGTTTCAATCTAACTCGATCGTTCTTTAGTCAGGTACTCTTTGTGAGATCGACGTAGTGTCGACAATATATCTGGTCTAATTTCTGCATAGTCTGGAGTGAAATATGGTTTCCCTCGTTGATGCTTGCTTGTAATCCCAGTCGTTTTCGATTGGAAAATACCATCTTTCATTGTGAGCAAAGACAATGTCAAATGGTATAATCTTCTTGCGGTGGCAAAAATCCATCTTGAATGATTTGCACGACTTCATACCTTGGTCGAGATACATTAATACAAAGGGGTTGTCGTTGTGGTATATTTCCGAATACTGCTGGTTTGGTTGTTCTTGTTCCGCTGTGGCGGCACTTTCTTTCACTGTGGATGGTCTGTAGAAGTGTTTATGTTTGTGCCCTTTTTTCCCAGCAGTAGCCTTCTTCACCCCATGTTCAGCAAGTGCTGTATGGCATCCTTCCTTTCTGAACTTCTTCCTCACGTAATCGAGATGCGAAGGGAGTATTTCTTGCATGGCTGCCACTGCTAAGGGAGCATTCGTTTTTTACGGGGAGGGGGGGTTGACTTTTACAAAGCAGTTTTTAGGGGGGGGGGTCAAATTTTATATCCAATGGTTTGGGGGGGGGGGTCAATTTTTACAACAGATTTGTATGGAATCATAGCAAAAAACAACAGAATTGACAAAAAAATGTACAAAACAGAATACAAACATGTCTTTATTCTGTCTGATCAGGTGATAACAAGTAAAAAAAAGAAATCACAGAATCACAAAAATAAAACTTTAAGGCTGTCGCAATATAATGACATACCTCACTATTAAAACTCTTTAAAAACTCTTTAAAAACAACAGAACTCATTCAAATTAATTTTTGACCACTTACCAAACATATCAAAGAAACAATTGACCTGAGTGAATTCCACCATAACAATCGTAAAATGGCCGCCACGTGGCCCCGGCCGGCGGGGACTAACAAACATAGATAAGAACACAAAAGAGATAGTTACTAAGTTAGTCTGACGAGTCACTTTGACTCTTCAGTTCATTGTAGTCAACTGTATCTACAGATCCACTTTGTTCCGTGTCACTTTGACTGTCAAGTTCACTCAGGTCAATTATTTCTTTGCTATCAGTGGCTAAGTGGTCAAAAATTAATTTGAATGAGTGCTCATCAATATATTTCAAGTTGAACATGGGCACAAGCAATTTGGCTTCCGATGCATTTACAGAGCTAACATTACCAATTAATACCATGGTGGCTGGTGCTGGTCTACCAGTATCAAAAGGGTGAAATTCCACCATTATAATCTTTTTGTAGAGAGTCTCTACACGGCGTTGTAATGCTTGCATTTTTCTTTGTCTCGCCTTTCTGTTGTTTTCTTTTTTTGATCTGGCAGGGGTTTTCATTCTTGAAAATGAGCAGCCAAAAATTTCTCTTGATTTCTGTAGTAGATCGGAAATTTTCTTGGTGAGTTCCTTGCAATGTTGCAGTTCGATGCGACACCTATTCAGGTACTCATCATTCATGTGATGGTTGAACGAATAATGGTGACTCGGAAAGTGACTCTGAAAGTGATAGCAGTGACATTGAAAATGAACTCTTTCACACAACAAGATCAGGCAGACAGTGTACTACTTGGAAGTCACGGGACTACATGGACTAGGTTTCATGGTCCATTATGTGATATGTCGAACAAACACTCATATAAGTCAAGTGTTTCATAAATCTATTATAAATCAAGTGAAAAATTTTTATAGGGGGGGGTCACATTTTACAATTGATGGATTTAGGGGGGGGTCAAATTTTAGAAAAGTAATTTTTAGGGGGGGGGTTGCTTTTTACATTTAATTCATACCTCAAATTCCACCGACCCCCCCCCCCCTCCCCGTAAAAAACGAATGCTCCCTAATGAATGCTTGCACAAGCCGTCATGACGGTAACGCCCCCACACACAGACTGCATGTTGCCAATATATCGAAACCTGTACAAATCCTCTGCTTTCACAGGCAACTTAAAACTTTGGATTATCACTTCTCATAAGTGTTGCCTTCTTTTGTATCGCATTTGGGTGATTAATGAGATATGTGGTTTGCTTCTCTAGTGAGTCGGCATTTTCATCTGAATAGTTGAAAACTTCAATTAATTCAGACTTCAGGTCTATACCTAGAGTTTTACATTCAGTTTGTGTTTGGTATTCTGAACTCGGCCAGGACAACCATTCCCGCCATCAGATCTTCCATCGTCAGTTTTTGCACATTTTGGATATATTCCTCGCGTTCAGCAGAGGACCATGCAAACCATACATCGGCTGGTACCGCCAACTTACTAGCACAGTCTGCTAAAACGTAATCATCACTCACATCGGCAATAGTCGACTGCAATTCTTCTTTCTGGCGTTCATGGATAGCCTCAAAGACTTGTTTTGTGAACTGCAACTTGCTAAGCTGTGAAACACGTGGGTTATCTTTCAGGAAAGCACTTTTAACGGACTTCATGATGCTGTTCATTGACTCTGAACAGTTTGTATAGCTACACAGAGGTTTTCCATTTGGTCCCTCTACTATGCCTGCCTTTTTTCTAGCTTCGTCCACCATATGATTGCGAACCATATCATAATTGCCATTGACATATATGCCCAGTATTTCGGGGTGTATGGGTTTTCCTTGAAATTCAATACCTTTCTTTCCTTGAATTCAATTTCAGTTTTTGTCGCATCCAAACGCTTACGTAAGTCGTTCGCATCAACTGCATCCAGAATACCTTCCTCTTTTCCCTTGACACCAAATGTCTTTGACAAGAAATATCTTTGCTCTTTTCTCTTACTTATTCCAATATCCCGCAGTATTGTTTTGCAGTTATTTTCAAAATGCTTAAAGCATCGTAAACTCTGCGCTTGTGGCAGTTGATCTTGAAATGCTCGCTGTAGTTCTTTCTCGCCATCAGTGATGAATCCCTTTGTCTTTGTTAGATCTTTACACTTAGATACACAAGTTGTAGCCAATGTTCTGTAGGTGTCACACGTCTTGCTGTGGTGAATCATTGTGGACCCTAAGAAGACAGGAGCCTGCCCACTTCTGCTACTTTTCAAGAGTAAGTTCTTGTAGACTACTGGGGTAACTTCGAACTTCCCCATGTTGAATGTCGGGTCAATAGACATTGGGTGACTCAGTATTTCAGAAGTGGTGGATCTAACCATATCGGAACACATAAACTTAGTCCCAAGTACCCACAGGTCTTCAGGATAATCTACATGATGAAGGATGACATCCTCATTGTCTCGCCCATACTTTAAAAGATCACTTACATCATCTTTACTGTCTGCACGACTAACGTTTGATCTAGCGCAATAAACCTGGTGTCGTCCACGCGGTAAATCGGAGGGAGCACTGGCACCAACGGCACCGCCAACACCTTTCTTAAGATTGGTGAACACACTACTTGATTGTTTGTCGCATATCTGATCTTTAATTGATGACATGGTACTTTTCTTTGTTGGATAAAACGGCTTGCTGCGTGTTGTCTTGGAGTTGCCATGCTGGGATACTTGGAAATGTATCTTCCCTTCAGAATTATCCACAGTATATTGGAGAATACAAACGTTGTTAACAATACACCCCGCTCTGTCCTTCAATAAAAATATAGATCGGGCAAGCGATGGTGCAGATTTATTCCTCCTTGAATTTTGCACCAAATGGTATGCTGTCTCAGAATCAAGTTTTATTCTTTTTTGTTGGATTACTCTAACTGTTTCATCACTATATCCTACTGTCCACACACCACATCGAAGCACACCACTGTATACTCCATTCATATCAGCTTTGATATCTTCCCAGTCGTCAAAGCAACGCAAGTCCATTATAAAGGAAGCGTTTTCTCTGACTTTCAGGGGTTGTTTAGTACATTTTACTGAAGCTGGACTTAAGTTTTTGATAATTTTGATGGCATCTCGGTAGTCATATCTAGTTGGTCTTCCTTTTTCAAACATAGGAATGTTTGGATTATCATTCCAGCATTCGTCCGTCTGTTAGAAATGATAAAAAAACGATTAACGGCTATCCGATCTTTGCCAAAAGGTAGTGGTTTGAAATTAACTAAAACAATTAGCGTTCCTAAAGTTCATAGTTAAAATGATTCTCCGTTAGGGACATGGATAATTGTACTCCTTCAGTGTCCAGCAACACATTTAAATAAGACAACGGAATAGTTAGGAATAAGATATTTAGTTGCTAGTGAAGTTGTATACTGAATATAAATAAAAGGAGAGCCATTTTTTCCCTGCAAAAGATACAGAATGTAAGTCCTGTATTATTTAGCGTATATATATATATATATATATATATATATATATATATATATATATATATATATATATATATATATATATATATATATGTGTGTGTGTGTGTGTGTAATGCATTCAGCATGTGAAAGATGTATTGACAATGCAACGACTTCAGTACAGAGTGTACAGTGTTAATTATATATAGCATAATATAAGTAATATTAATGTCTGTGGAAATGAAAATAGTGCCAATAGTCACCATTCACACAACTGAATAAAGGTTAGCAAATAAGAAATATAAAGTTTATGAAGGTGAACCTATCACGTAATGTAAAAAATGTACCAATGAAAAAATACCTTTTCTATTCTCGTACACACATTCTAAACTATTACAAATTATTAGTAGACTTCTAATGTGCATTTTATAGCTTGAAGCTACTACAATTGTCAAAACATAGGAAGTCGTTAAGTGAGACCAATCTATAAAATTAATTGACACGGACTTGTGAAATGGTCCATAAAAAATAATGACCTATAGTTAAGGATATTACTTGTCAGTTGAAGATGAAAAACATCTGTTCACATATGAGCTGCTATATATATTAATTCGCTGAATGACTATAGAGTTGCCTATCCAACATAGTTATGTTAGCATTGTTTGTCTCATTTGCCGTCAAAAGGACATCACTATTTGCCCAAAATGTAATCCCATTTTGTTGTTGCTAAGGGTGTGATTATGGTTGCTAGGCAAATTTTTTTACACTGCTTGAGTGTTGTTCAGTTGTATAAGAATCTTTGTAGTTAATTTTGTGAAATACAGCACCATGTGGCTGTTGCTATGGGCGTGGTCACAGTTGCTAGGGTATGTGCATATATTTTCGGAATGTTTACTGAATTGCCCACAAAATGATGTTATTTAACCAAAATTTACTGCCATTTGGTTGTTGCTAAGGCTTTGGTCATGGTTGCTAAGGTATTTTCATATATGTTTTGAATGTTTACTCGATTACCTATCAGTTGATGTCGTTATTTGACCAAAGTATACTATCATTTGGCTGTTGCTATGGGCCTGGTCATGGTTGCTAAGGTATTTGCACATGTTTTTTGAATGTTTATTCAATTACCCCTCAGTTGATTTTGTTTTTAGACCAAAGTATACTGTCATTTGGCTGTCATTTGGAAGTTTCTGCCGAATTGCCACCCTGCAATACAACAGAAAAGACAAATAGTTAGCTCCAAGTAGACCTACTACCCTAACCCTTCCCATCTACCAGATTGCTCAAGCACAGTGGACATTGAAAGTTGGGAATAACACTTGCAATAGCCCTAGACTTAATCCCAACACACTGGCCATGAAACCAGTCATAGTGTTGCCCGGCAGTCGACACCCTTGTATAGTCAGCATCTACAGGCACTTTCAGTGGCAGAAATCACACGCAAACCAGGACAGTGAGGAGAGCCCAGCCGCACCCTTGCACTCCGACAACAACCATTGTTCACCAATAGTGCTTTTTTTCCGATTTAAGATATTTCATTTCTATCCATTCCTGATACACTACCGTCTGTTTTCTTAATTTTAAGAAAAACTTTACAATCTTCATTATAAACACCTTATCGCTCAGCTCCAAATACCAGTAAGCTTACTCCTCTGAAGTTCCTTTAGTAATGGGAAAAGGATGTAATGGTTCTCTCCAACAGTGCCTCAGTCCTTGTGCCAAGACACCTGGCGACTGCCGAAGCTACATCTCCGATGTATTGTGGTGTGTTTACCTCTTGACCAGGATTAACAGGTAGGTACGGGGAGTCTGTTTTGATTACCAGCCGGTTGGTTTGAATCGCTGCCAGGGCTTCAACCTGGATATCGTCAAACTCCAGCACTGCCCCCGTAATCCCAAAATAGCAATTCTCAAGTCTTCGCACCACCAGTGCACTACAGACAGGATTCCCGTGAAGTTATGGAGATGAAGAGGCTGCGCTGGGAAACAGTACCAGTGACAAAGGCGCAACAGATGCCGCCCCATAGTTATTCATCACCTTCCGGTCTCTGGCAGTGTAGTATCCCGGGGTGACAGGCCATCCAATGCCTCAGCAATCGGATTAAGAGTTCCTCTTAGGCAGTCCCGGCCCATGTATTTCTGGGCGCTGACCAGTCCAAACCAAGAGTTCATATCCTTGGCACCAATTTAGCCTCTGATATTTTGGCAAGTGGAACCACCTCATCCACATCCTATACGAATGCGTTCCAGCTTCGATGGGCGTTCTCGCAGTAACGACATCCTCCACACGGTAAATCCTCCAACGCCACGGCGTGTTGGAAACCAGTACACCCGGTTTCCCAGATAGACCTGGATAGAGCATCAGCATTGAGATGTCTTTTACTTGGCTGATGCTCTACTTTCATATCGTATCGACTAAATTCTTCAAGCCATCTTGCCAGTTGGCCTTAGGGCTCTTTGAATCTAAGTAGCCACAGCAAACTGCTGGCAAGATTTGCATGTCCTCCTTTGAACACGCATTTAAATTTACTTTCTCCATTCTGATGAAATTGTAATGTAAAGAGACTAACCTGAAACCCGAGAAATTCAAATAGACTTGAACTTCCCAGTAAAAAAGAAAAGCTTCTGCAAACTGAGAAATGCAAATAGACTCGAAAATCCCAGTAAAATAACTTTATTTCAAACACAGCAAAGAAAAGCATCTGCAAACTGAGAAATGCGAATAGACTCGAAAATCCCAGTAAAAAAGAACAGTACCTGCAAACTGAGAAATGTGAATAGACTCGAAAATCCCAGTAAAATAATTTTATTTCAAACACAGCAAAGAAAAGCATCTGCAAACTGAGAAATGCGAATAGACTCGAAAATCCCAGTAAAAAAGAAAAGCACCTGCAAACTGAGAAATGTGAATAGACTCGAAAATCCCAGTAAAAACAATTAATTTAAAAAATTACAAGTGGAGTGCAGACAATAGATGGAACATCGTAGCTGATCCTATAGTAGATAGACAGTAAATAGAACAGCCCTGTAGAATTTACAGTAAGAGATGAGTAATGCTTAGCCCAGCATGTATTACTACGCCTTGCTTTGACCAAAAAATAATGCCAAAAATACCAGGTAAATACAGTGTAGACAGAAAAATAGCACAACAGACACATTAAATTCACCAAGACTATGAGTGTGTACCAAAATGTGCACAAAAAACTGCCTTGATACAAACTTCGAAACTAAATGTCGTCACTGACTCCCAAGCTTAGGGAAAAAGCAGCATGGGCGGCCTTAGTACACACAGTTACTACACCCTGTGTATACATACGCCACAATCAGACCAACAAACACCAAAAATGACCAAATTAAAAACTAGACAACTTCACCGGAAGTTCGAAAAATTTAGATTTTGCCTACAAAAATTTGACAAAATGGAAAAACACTTCCAGATACACAATCTTAAGATGTTACTGACCATAGATATCAAAAGATTGAAGGTGGATGGTGAAACAGAAAAGTTATTTCTGAAGGTGAAAAAAACTTGCCTATACCAGTACACAGGACAATATGGCCGCCACGCCAAAAAAAATGCGCTATAACTCTCAGAGATACGGGTCTGAACCGAACCAGAACATGCCACGAATTTTTTATTCCAGTAAAGAGATAAGTAATCGTCGTTTTGTCTGAATAAAACGATTGGAGGACAGAGATTGAAGAGGTTGAGTCAGCGATTTTTTGCTAACTCAGAGAAATCACAGAATTCCAGAATTCCAGGGGAAGTAGATCGCATAATGGGTGACTGGAAGTGCACAACCTACTTATCTTATTTGAGCAGTTTCCATGACGGATTCTTTGCATTAGCAGTTCAAGTGCAACTTTCCCGACTTGGTGAGCCAGCAAGTCAGGTGTCATAAAAAGTGTTTGCATCTCTAAAGCTATTTGCAATGTCACTGATAATGAGTCAGTAAAACTGATAACAACTGATATGACATTAGGGGCTTCACACTTAGATAGATATTGAGCTTAGCTTTGCCTGATGTGTTATGAAATAGTGCTTTATCACATTTGTAAATATTGCCAACAAACATTATTCAGTGATAAGAAAGATAAGAAACCCCACTTCCTTAGCTAATGGCTTGATTCTGTAATGCTCTATAGATAGTAAGTTTGCCCATTTGAAGAAATTTTCACAACACATACCACCCTACTACTAATTTACCATCCTACGTTTGGGTTGTTTGGGGTACTTTATGTACTCATTCCAGCCAGGTATTGGCACCACAGTAACAAATTAACTTATGCAATGGCAATCAATGATGTATAACACTTTTTTGTATGTTTATTTCATCAATCTGTATTTTTTTGTGAGAATGTTTAAGAGAACAATTGAAGATAATAGTATTTTTAAACAGACCACCTTGCAAGGCACACCTGTAGTAACAAACATGTTTATTAGCCCCCAAAGGGCAAAGCCCAACAGGGGCTATTACGTTGGGCTCTGTCTGTCCGTCCATCCATATCCACCAGTATCTCCAATATGCGCCAATGTCAACCAAACTTGGTACAAATGTCAGATGTTATAGCGGGCATATGCACGTCACTTGGTTTCACAACCCTCGTGACAACAGTGAAATGGCAGCCATATTTATCGTAAATAATCACACTTTGCCCAGTAACTCTTGAAGTTTAACAGATAGAGGCTGTCTTCCCCCATGTTATCAATCATGAGCTTTTTAATGGCACACAGACTTTTGATCTTGACCTCCATCTTCAAGGTCAAATAACCATACTATTGTCAAAGTGTTTGTATATCTCTGCTATGCATGGACTGATTTCAACCATATACACATCACTTAGTTTCACAACCCTCACAATAACGGCAAGATGGTGGCCATATATTTGTCATAAACATTCACATTTTGGCCGATAACTCTTGACGCTTAACAGAGAGCACCCTATTCAAGTGCTTTCGTCGTGGTTATAAATGATGAGCTTTCTAATGACACACTGATTTTTGACCTTGACCTTCATCTTTAGGGTCAAATAGCTATGTCTTCCTATTTTTAAATCATTAAAATATAAATATTAATGCTAATGTGCCTGAAATTGTCAAGGATCTTCACGTGATAGAAGAGAAATGAACAACCCTTTCATGTCTTTTGCAGGCCATGCCATAGTTGTCCTTTTTGAACTGACAGCCTGCGATATAACATACAAACTAAAGAACTTGTAGTCACTACAAAAAATACTTTTTTGGGGATATGTGTTCCATGAAGACTTGTTGACACCTTGCATTGTTTAGTTTACTATTGTGTAGGAATCAGGTGTTAATCCTTTACCATGTTTTTGTTGTACTACTTGTCTGGTTTTTGTGAATGTGGGAGAGACAAGGGGACTAAGCTAGTTTATCTTTGTTAATATTGGTCTGACACTTGTGGCTTTATATGACCTGTTCTGGTCTGCTCTTAGCACTTGACAACAGAGCAGCACAGCAGTTGCCTTACTCCCTGGTATGCAGAACTAGCTTTCTCTCTGTGTTGTGCAATACAAATTTGCTGTTAAAATTGCGACAAATCTCAGTACCATTTAATTGGTGCAATGTGGGTGCTCTTAATTTGCAAATGCTCACTATTCCTACTAAAAGACTTAGGGAGCAATTTGGTATTGCTCAGATGTTGTAAATCGCCCTACCCCATGGAAATTTATAGTTGGCCTGTAGCCAACGGTATTCTCTGTCAAAATACAACACTGAAAGTGTATCTCTCGCTAATTCACAGATTTTTACAGTATAAGCTAAATATTGGTGAGCTTAATGACCCATTCATAAGTAATGTGTACAAAATGCGACCATTGGCTGCACACCACTGAGAAAATGAAACACCTTCTAATCGAGTTTTCCTAGAGTTCTGTGACTTGTGACCCATTGGAATGTGCTAAAATTTGCCCATTGTACATTTACATTGTTTGTGACCACGAAATCAAATATCTCCAGTGGTTTCACACCTCTGTATAGTCAGAGATACACGAGTGGGTCTTAGTTCATCCTCTGCAAGTTTTCTGGTATAGCTGGCATGATGGCTGTTCTGTGCACTTCTGTGGTGGCGCTTCTGGTCTGGTGAGCATGCTGTTCCCAGGCAGGCAGGGACATCCCACTGAGATGATCCAAAACGGTTGGTAAGTTGTCAGGTGACTTCTCAGACTCCTGTGGACCAACTGCAATTGTAGCACCAAGCAGTTTGTGTTGACCAAGACTGAGCTGTAGAGTCTTTAGGTCCTCTTGTAGTTTAAGACCAACACACTGTCACATCCTCTTTACCGCAGGATCTATATTGTCTCTAATTTAAAATGTCTAAAACCATACAATGTGAAGCTGAAAACTTGCATTAGAAATGATGTCTAGAAAACTATCATGGTGCCTGTGGGAGAGCAGTGGGAATACGTCTTCCATGGTGTTTTAATTCAAAGACCTATAGTCAATGCACCATTGAATGCTTCCATCTTTCTTCCTTACAAGATCAGGTGCTGAAGCCCAATCAGATGTCGACAGACGGATACCCTTGGCATCTAAGATTTTACTTAAATGAACTTCTTCCTCATTGGCGAAACACATGGGAGTTCTCCTCATGCAATCTTTCCTGGGCCTCACATGACCGGTGTCAATATGGTATTCAAGGGCAGTAAAGTTGCCAAGGTCAAAGTTATTTTAGCGAAAACATCTGCATATTTACACAATAATTGTTTTTCCTGTTTTGCTTCTTCAGATTTTAAGTTGGATACAGATCTTTCATAAAGATCTTGTAGATGCTCAGGTATCTGCCAATCCGTGATCTCTTCTGATGCTGGCTCCAGGGTCTTTTCAAAAGAAATGTGGTTAGCCTTGGCTGCTTGTGCAGTGACCTCGCCTTTATGCAAAACCACTGGCTCCTCAGACGGGTGACCTTAGCAATCCTAGGTGGTGCCGGCCTATTGTCAAAAGACATGCCAATAATCTCAGTCCCTACTTGAAGCCTACCATTTAAAAGATCTAGTTTTGCCCCATTGGATTTGAGGAAATCTAAGCCTAAAAGCATTTCATTCCCAATTTGTGCGACATAGACCTTTTCCCAGAAGGAGCTCCTTTACCTAGTCCAAGTTCTGCTGGATCTATGATGAAAACCTTTATCTTTAAATCTCTACCAGCAGTCTGCATAGTTACCGATTTGATAACTGGGGGTTTAACTTTGATCTTATTATAAAGCTTATCTGAAATAATGGTGACTTCAGCAGCTGTGTCAATGACAGCATATGGTGCCCCTGTACTGAAATTCGAATACTGTACATTGACCCTGACTGTAACTGACAAAATATCACCTCATCAGCATCATTGGCATGAGAGGCTATAATTTGTTCAGCTTGATTTTTCATTTGCTGCAATTTTGGTGAGTCCACACGTTCTGTCATATCCTCATTGGAAGGGGATGCAGACAATTACAAGGACTGGGCTGGCCTATGACTAAACGGGTCAACCCTAGGCCTGGTAAGTTGACCCTTTGGTGTTTCCCGAAAAATTGTGACTACGCATGGGGGAGACTGAAGGGCAATACCTGATAAAATGCTCCTTTGACCCACAACGGAAGCAACCCTCAGATGTTCGTTTGGGGGAACTTGACCTATGTGGTGACCTACTTGAAACTAAACTGCCTATGTGTTGCATCACTGTGGACAGTTGTTCTGCAGCTTTGCAAGAACTTCAGGACCATATACTATTCGACTTCCTTTTTAGGGACACTACTGAAGGCTACAGTAGCAAGGGACATAATTCTTTCCGCCCAGTCTCATAAAGTCTCTGATGGTCCCTGTTTACATTGCTGGAACTTAATTAAAGCAGTCTCGGGTAGGTCTTGGTCCAAGAACCTACGCTCCATATTTTTTACTAGAGTGAAATAATCAATATCTGCGTCCTGATCTAACAGGAGGGCGTAGAAATCTCTGGCCCTACCAGTCAACCACCAACACATTTGATCTCTTCTTTCCTGGGCTGTCCATTCCAAACTGTCGGCCAACTTAGTGAAGATGATATAAATAATAATATTTATTTCTTCAAAAAACAAACGCTTTCCATGTAAACACATCTCAAAGCGCCTTACAGCACTAAGATACCATTAAAACACAATACATCAGAGAAAGTGAATAAAACAATCATACAGTAAAAAGGTATGTTTTAAGATTCGATTTAAATATATTAAAATTTTCACTCAAACGGAGTGCAACAGGCAGCCGATTCCACAAACGTGGAGCACATGACGAAAAGGCCCTGTCACCATAACACACCGTGTTAACTACGGGCTGCTGTACATGTAATGTTTTTTATAAAAAGATCTCCACTTACCCACACCATCGTAAGCTAAAGTCTTGGGTATTCTGGCCGGCCTATTTGATGTTCCTGCATACTTCCTCTCTCTCGTACTCCATGGTTGCCACGGAAGCTGGTGTTGTGCCCTGTAAAAGACTAGAAACTGGATGACCTTGAGTGACCTGTGCAGAGGTGGCCGTACCTGGACTTTGCCGGTCAGCACCAACCCTGTACTCCAGTGTCAGGCGAAATTGAGTAATCTGACATGTGAAACGAAGGTAACGGATTTACTGGTGTAAATGGTACATTTTTAGTACTAGCCACACCACTTCTTACCGTACCATCCGGGACATGAGGCATGTGTGTTAACAGAATGCGTGGCATTCGGTTTTAATGCATCTGGATGCAAGTCGGATAATTCAACAAACTTACCAGGGTTTGCCAGAGAGTTCAGTAGCTTCTCGTCGATAAAAGGCAGTTGTTTGTCGGCTGGTGGCACAAGTGTGTTGCTTTGTTTTCCTCTGTTTGGTATAGTCAATCAATCAATCAATCAGCAAAGTTTATATAGCGCCAAAATCCAAAAACATTGTTTTGCCCTATGACGCTCAATGGCACACTGTATGCTTTGGAGAATAAGTGCGTTTTCAGTTTTCTTTTGAAAGTTTCCAAGTTTGGAGATTCTCTGATGTCGAGTGGTAGTATGTTCCATAGTTTAGGCGCAGCATATGAAAATGCACGGCCACCATATGTGATGGTTTTGTAGGTTGTAGATGTTAAAAGTTTCTTGGTGGATGAACGGAGTGTACGAGTTGGAATATAGGGCTGGAGCAGATCACTGATGTATGCAGGAGTCTGGTTGTGAATAGCCTTGAAAGTTAACAGCAAAATTTTGTAGTCAATCCTGAGACCAACTGGTAACCAATGGAGATGGGTGAGAACTGGGGTGATCGGTGCAAATTTCCTGGTGCGTGTGATTATTCTTGCTGCAGTATTTTGAGCTCGTTGTAACAGGCCTATTGTGTTGTCTGGGAGTCCATAGAGAAGTGAATTACAATAGTCAAGTTTGGCTGTCAAAGTTGCATGTATTAATGTTTGGCATGTTTCATTAGTGAGGTAGTGTACGTAATGTGCTTGACTGAACATGTGATGCTTGAATTTTAATATAATTTAGTACATATGTTAACCATAACAAATTGGATATGTCCTACAAAATATTTGATATAGCTTGCAGTCAGTTTTAATGAGAAATTTGCACAATTAATGATTTTAGGTAACTAGGTTATATCTTAAAAATGCAAGCTTCAAAATTCGTATAAGATGGTACATATATCAACCATAATAATATGCACCTGTCCTATGAAGTTTGTTCCTACTTTTACCGTTAATGAGTATTTTGAATAATGTAATTAATTCGATACTGCTGGTTGGTTGTTGATGCCGTCATCATCGTCAAGGTAGCGGGCTGGCTTTCTAGGGTTCCTCGTCGATTTGCATGGACGACCCTTCTGATTCCTACCACGGCCTGGCATTTTTTACCTTGCTGATAACAATGTGGTTGTGAAGAGAGCTCTCGATACAAACTGAATACGGAATTGGAGAGCAAAAGGTGATGTACGAATTAAGAAGAAAGCGGAAAACGATGTATACTGTGCTGTAGCAAACAATGAAGTGAGGGACAAAGAGGAGATAAAGTACAAAGCGAAAGCCAGAGGTCAAGGTGGCTTGACCAATGAAAGGGGACAACATGGACAAAGTAGGCATTAAGGTGATATGCGAAAGTCAGAGGTCAGGGAAGCTTGGCAAATACGGAAAGTGGTGGAAAGATAAGGAGCAGGGTGAGACAAAAGGCAAGGTAGCATTATGCAAGAAGTTGATGGTCTGTGCCTCAGTGCTCATTAACTCAGACTATGAATGTTATTCATAATCATGCAAATAAATCAGATAATTCAATACTGACATTGGTTTTTAGATAATTCAAAAATCAAAATAATTCAATACTGACATTGGTTCTCTGATAAATCAACACTCAAAATAATTCAATACTGACATTGGTTTGGCGAAACATCACTCTCGGGTAATTAGAATGTTTCGTTGCTCTTTGTGGTCAGACTGGTTTCGACACACTAGATACCCTTCGACAACACATGTTTGTGAAAAGCAAGTCAGATCTCAGGGCACTACCACCAACGGAAGATGCATTCAATTTTCACCTAAGGAGAGCCCTGTATGAAATTGCATTTTATACCCCCAAGCTCAACTAAGCTATCCTGTGCTTCCCCCTGTACAAAGATTCGGTAGATTCATTGAGAACGGAAAACTGACATCTATGATGATGTCAAAATCGGCCAGACCAAATATTTGTAAGCCCGTGTCTTGTAAATGTAAGATGTCAAGATGTCTGAGAGGATGTTCATGCGCAAAGGCATCAATGGCCTGCTATATCGGATGTGTTTGTCTTGGTAACAAAGACAAATGTGGTAGAGCAGCAACAGACAATGGTTCATCATCAGAAGGTGATGGAGATAGTGATGGAGATTTAATGGTATCTCTGAAAGCTGAAATGACTAGGATGATTGTACAATAAACATTCTTTTAATCCTTGAATTGATTCTTGAATAGATTCTTGACTCGTCGATTGCCCAAAAATATGATCAGTATAATCTGTATATACATATTCCAATTTTGTTGTTTGGAATGTATTATTTCAGAAGAAATAGGATAAGCATTTTCTTAATTTGTATGAAAGGCTATATATAATTTTCTACAGTATTGCCACTTTACAGCGTTTCAAATTATTTCTAATAGCACTTATTGATATATGTTGATGAAAATACAATATTTACAAGGTGACCTTGAAATGACCTTGACATTAACCTTCAATTGAAAATGTAGTGTGATTTGTGAATTGCACTTACTCGAAAACATATACACAGACACATATATCATAATTTTAGCCCTTAGAAACCCGCTGATATCCTGTATTCAACATTTTGTCATAATTCTTGATTTCTACATCAGTTGGCGTGGTAACGAATTTCTGTTATTATGCAGTGTTCTATTTTTTGAAAAAAAAATAAAATAAAATATTTAAAGGCCGATTTGCAACATTGCAGCTTATTTATCAATAGAGTTACAGAAACGTTTCGGAGTAAATTTTGATAAAATTACAGAAAAATTACGATGACCTTAATCTTAACTACGACCTTGACCTTGGATCGAAAATATAATTTAATCAATGGATTGCCCATTCCCTTAACCATACGTACACATATTTTTATTACGATCATAGCATTTCTTGGGCACAAAATATGATGTGTTTACTTGTTCATAATCCTTTAAAAATTGTCATTGTCACCATGGAAACGGCTTCCCATGAGTTTGCGCAAGAGAATCCAACGGGGCAACATCAGTTTTCTGATGGCCCTGATATTACTCTAACCAAATATGATATCAATTTTTGCACTTCAAACCGTGTAAGGAAATCCTGTTTTAAGCCACTTTTTGGACCTTGGCGTCCTGACTAAAAATTGATAAAACATCAACCAGGCACAACCTAGTCATTAGTAATATGGTAATTATTGACAATGTAAAGCTTTTGATAACAATACTGGTACATCAAAATATAAATATATTACAAACATTCCTGCTAATAGAGTCTGTAACATTCATGTATTAGGGAACATTGGTAATTGTGTGATCTACACTGGTATATCACAAAGTATTAACTGTGATTATAATGATAATACTATATTATAGTATTACTATGTTTCTAACAAGGTTCAACTATGTTAGCATTTGACAGTTTGAAGTAACTGTTACTTTTTCAAACATATGTACTTACGACATGCTGGTGTCCCACCTTCTTCCATGGATGGATTGATATATTGTTTGTATGTTAGTTACAAACTGTTGTCATCTTGTGTGTGATGGTATTGTTTGTCACCAGTTGTTAAGTCTCTTGTTCTTTTTGTGTCATTGTTTGTTTTGTGGGTTTGAATTCCTCTGGGCTTGGTAGGTCTCACTTGTAACTTGTTATACTAAGTATTTCTTGTTATATGGACCCTGTTTCATGAGTTTATCAGTAAAGAATTCTGCTTTGTTGTTAAAGTCGCGTCAAGTGTTAACTTATAGCATGTACAGCTAGCTATATCATAAGGTTTTTCCCCCAATTGAAATGCATGTGTAATTCCATAGTGTACACAATATTGATGGTTGGCTAGATTTATGGGAAACACAGATACACAAGGTTGCCTGTCATTAATTCTGATAATGGATGTGTTGTTGCTGGTACATCTGCAAGGCTGCATGGAATCTACTAGTTACCTTCTTAACACAGTCATTAAAAGTACATATGATACTGTCATTCCACAAAATCTGCATTCCATGTATAAATGGTTCAAGAAATGAATTTATGTTGAGGTTTGGTTCATGTGGCAAAACTTGGTCTAATTGTATTTCATTCATTCATTCATTCATTCATTCATTCATTCATTCATTCATACACACCATTATCTATCTTTTTTACAACAATAAAGGCACAGTAAAGGCAATGAGTAATTGAATACAGTATTTAAAATTTAATTCCTTCAATTGAAATGCATGTGTAATTCCATAGTGTACACAATATTGATGGTTGGCTAGATTTATGGGAAACACAGTACAGATACACAAGGTTGCCTGTCATTAATTCTGATAATAGATGTGTTATCATTCATAAAACAATAACAACTGAGATTTAATTACCTAAAAAACAAAACTAACTTCATATTAAAATCTGAATTCCTTTCACACATATAATTTTAGTGGCAAAGGAATGACATACATGACACTTTCTCCTGTGACCTTATCAAAACATGCCACAAACATTCCTTGTATTCTCTGTACAGGGATGGATGATGCAGGGCCAGATATTTCGTAGGCATCTTTACACCACACTTCCACTGGTTCACCAAAGTAAGTATGAGCTGGGTGGTTTTGAAACAAACGCACTTTTGCAATAATTACTAGTTTTTGGTTTACCATTGACATTCAGAAACTGTGAAAAAATGTACTCAAGAACCCCTGGTCTAGCATCTTTACTTGAAAGATCTATTGCACCTCCATGAGTACATCATTTGGCTAAAATCAATGATGATCTTTTGTGACGAGTATGTTCTGAGCCTAAGACCTCTCCCATTACTTTGACTGCTACACATGTCTTAATATATCACTGACTTGACATACATTATTTCCAAATACACTTGTGTACATGGTTTCCAGACAATTTACCCATGTCTCATCAAGAAATTCCATACAAAAAGGCCCTACCATTTGAAATAAATGCATTGTTTGTGCAATACTAACTGTATTCAGTTCAACATTACCTTGAGACAAATGCCCAAGTTGAACGATGGATTTCTCATCATGAAAGATTTCAGCTAATGACCCATAATTGCTATCAAGAGGAAAATACTTATCAAAATCACTTTGAAATTCACTTGGCCTACACACGCTACGAAGAAATTGCTCATTCAGAAATTTGCGCATTATTTGTATTTCTACAGATCTGCGACTACAACAGAGTTCAGCAAGTATACCATTATATCGTTCGTATGGAAATGTTCAAAAGGAATACACAGGACCATAGTCCAAAATACAGTCTACTAAATGTGTATGGTAGTGCATATTTGGTGTCACTAAATTTGGACCATAAATCTTTTCAAATTCACGACAACAATGCATAAGGAAAGCACTCCCTTTGGTTATGTTGCTTATAGAAAACTGGGGAACAAAGCAATCGACATGCTAGTACAAAAAGACGCCACACTGTTAACTCTTTGGTGCGCAAAATACCTTTCAAGGAAAACACAGAAAACAATACAATCCAATGTTTCCATTGATCAGCAGTAAACCCTCCAAAATTACTTGCAATTTTCAGTGGCATTCTCCCCATGCTTGAAGGAACGTTAGTGCTGCCAATCTTTCCTTGGATAAGAATAAGCTGTACACATGATATTCTGGGTTTATCTTTGTTTAACCAGACATTTTTCATTATGTGCTTTCCAGTGCCAAGGAACAGATTATGAAGTTGATCAATTACATGGTATCTAACACAATCAAAATATGAAAGTTTCATCAAAGCTGTATATCGTACCCCGTACTGAGATATTAGTATATTTTGACCTGTCAATGTTGTCCCCTGTTCAATCTCCTCTACTTAGGACCGTTGTTTAAAATTGTGTCTGATAGGATTAGCCTCAAAGCCACTAAAATCAACTTTCTCACCAAAACCCCCGTTTTGAATTCTTTTTCACACTTATTAGAGCACCCCTATTTAGCCATATGTCCTACAAAACCACACAGCTTTCTTGTTGCTGGTACATCTGCAAGGCTGCATGGAAGCTACTGGTTACCTTCTTAACACAGTCATTAAAAGTACATATGATACTGTCATTCCACAAAATCTGCATTTCATGTATAAATGGTTCAAGAAATGAATTTATGTTGAGGTTTGGTTCATGTGGCCCAGGCAGCAACCCAACAATCATGATGTTTTCCATTTTGTAAAGCTCTGCTCTTGGAAGATTTAGTGTTACCAAGTACAAGGCCCCAACACTATATTTATATGTTTATATGGTGAAAACCAGTCTAAATTGAGTTGCATAGCATAATTATGAGGATCACTAAGGAAAGGCTCTCCGTTAACGACTTGATACTCTTTCCAAAAAATACAATCATACACATCAGAAAGTACACCTGGAGAGGAGTGTCTGTTGCGCCACAATTCACAAGCTTTTACAAAACCACTTTTTTAGACTTGATAAAGACTCATGTACAGATTTGTAACAATACACTTTGAATGGATACAAACGTTTCTTGTTTCCAGTCAGTTCAACTTCGTTTAATAATAGCGCCCCACATGGTTGTCTTTGTTTTCTTTGTTTATGATGAGGAAATCTAACGTGTACATTCAAGGGGTACATTTCTCCTACGTTTGTAACATTCTTCAAACGTATAGACTGCACTACACTTGGGACAAACAACATACTTTATAAAGTTGTCACTACTATTAAGTCACAAAGACTGTTTCAGTTTGTACAAAGTTCTAGGTAGGAGCACAGAAAGAGCTGCAAGACACGGAAAAAGATATCGTAGAACTGTGAAAAACGTTCAAAAAAATCCTATAATTAGTGACATACATGCATCTGATATAGTATGAAAGTGCCACAAGTAGGAGAGGAAAAGACAAAACCGGTTAGCTAATGCCAACATGGTCGGATCATTTGATTCCTCATCAGATGCTAAAATAAACATTTCACTTGAATCTAACTGTTCTCTGAAGTCCTCATTTTAGTTCTGTTTCATCAACATTTTCCCAAATTTCAAATTTGTTGCCTTCTGGTGTGCAAAGATTTTCCTCATCATTCTCAGGCTCCATGAAGTGTACCCGGTCTTCTTCCTCTATAAAGCTATCCACGTTCTTTTCAATTCCACCTGCCAGAAAGTCACTCGAACTGTCTTGTCATAAGTGATTGGCATTAAAATAGCTCTGATTGTCATTGCAGTCATCGTCACCAAAGTCTACCATGGTTGGTATTTCAGAGCTTTGACAGTCACTCTCATCATCAACTCTGGTCCATGCATTTGATTTGTCATTGAAATACTCTCGGCGGTGTCGCTTGTACACTTTCACAACCACTTCATTGTCACAATGAGGACAATACTTTCTTTTGGAATCCATTTCCCCCCTGGAAAAAATTAAACGAGAATAAGGTATTAATAAAATGATACATAATTAAGTCTTCTTTTATAGTAGGAAGAATTTTGAAGCAGTCTGTATTTGAAGAAATATTTATAAATATATTACTCCTAAACTACTAGAAGCCAAGAACAGTAGCCCAGACCCTGCTATTACAATTCTATAAGTGGAGGAAAATGTGTTGACACATTTAGAGTAGCTAGTGTATAATATACTGCTTGCACATTAATGTAAATTGTAAATGCAAATTAATATGCTAATATTTATGCAAATTAGCCGTCGCTTAATTTGTTCATCTGTGTTTCCCTACGTTATTAAGAAGATAACGTAGGGTGAAATCGGAATAGACTAGTAATGTATGAATATAACGTACAGTAAAATCAGAATATGGTTGTCAGGAACTAGACTAGGAAATCATGACGTACGAAACACGTCAGCCATGTTTATGCTTGAGTTCTTAGAATAACACTAAAAATTACACCATTGTTAACTTTTAACTTGCGTATAGTGTTACAGTGAGTGATCGTGTCTCTGATCACGTCCAAATGTGTGTTGGATTTTAGACGAAGCGACGTAAAGTAAAGTCTGAAGAAAATTTACGACATTGTATCAAATGTCAGACATTTTGTTTAAAAATAGTCAAGGCATAATTTAGCAGAAAAATACCCCCAACTTTGCGATTCAGATCAGAGTGGCTTCCGTCTATTTGCATTTACGTGGGAATTGTAGCGTTTGCTTCCAGTTAAATGTCGGAACCCAAAAACTACAAAAACAGAAAAAAAGTCCTCAAAATCACGTCGAATGCTACAATTAGTGCAGTTACTCTGCCTCAAATATCGCCTTACTTTACGTGATGCAACGTAACATCGCAACTTCATACATAAATAACGGCCCCTAATTTGGATTAAAAGATTATCGCAACAGCAAATGAGTGACATCATCACATCAAGGGAAAAGCAGGGATTCTAGTCTGTTTTTTAGTGGTCTGAGGTTTATTGTTTTACTGTGTGGACAAAGAATTGCTGTAAACATCACTCAGAACTTTGTGATTTGACCAATTGCAAGAAGTTGCAACTGACCTGGTTTGACTGACGACCTTTCATTTTCTTACTCTTACATGGCAAACAGAAACATGAGAGTGCAAAGATGTTCCTAATTATCGAAGTTCAAATTTTTTTTTTTTAATTTTCATTCGGAATGAAATAGTCAAAAGTTTGTATGAATGATGTGGTCAACACAACATACAATGTCAAATGTTCTGAGAATATTCGGTCAATAGTCAAATTAGCACATATCAAACCGTAGCAAGAGTTTTCAAATATGTATTACCAAAAATATGCAAATAACTAATTAAAACTATTGGCTATATCAAAAATATTTTCAGGACTAATGCACTTCGGTATCACAAATGTATGTCTACAGTTACATAGAATTCAAAGCCTGCACTGCAAAAATTATTGAATCTTACGATATTTACCAAAATCTAGCCAGTTCTTGTAGTTAGGAGTTAGAAGATGTGTACTACATTTCATTAGAATTGATGCAGTAGATTTTGAGATTTTGTGCCCACTCACAGACACAGACACACAGATACAGACAGAAGCATAACATTACACTCCCTTGTGGGAGGTAAAAACAATATTTGAAGTTATTATATTTTAAGGACAAGAATTCTGGCTGACAATGTGCGCTTGGTTCTCCATCCTCAACAGAAATAGCAGACAAATATTTCACGAATTGTAAATGAAAATAATGACAGAAGTGCATGTGTTATTAGCAACACATGCAGTACCTGGCATTAAAGTTCTCAATAAGAAATTACTTTCCTGGATCTAGATATTTTCAAAGGTCCTACATGTAGAAAAGAGTGTACACTTGATATACAAGTAGTACACACAGCCACATTCCAATTCCTAGACAGAAAATCCCCAGTTTACCATTCTGCTAAATTATGCCTTGACTATTTTTAAACAAAATGTCTGACATTTGATACAATGTCGTAAATTTTCATCAGACTTTACTTTACGTCGCGTCGTCTAAAATCCAACACACAATTGGACGTGATCAGAGACACGATCACTCACTGTAACACTATGCGCAAGTTAAAAGTTAACAATGGTGTAATTTTTAGTGTTATTCTAAGAACTCAAGCATAAACATGGCTGACGTGTTTCGTACGTCATGATTTCCTAGTCTAGTTCCTGACAACCATATTCTGATTTTACTCTACGTTATATTCATACATTACTAGTCTATTCCGATTTCACCCTACGTTATCTTCTTAATAACGTAGGGAAACACAGATGAACAAATTAAGCGATGGCTAATTTGCATAAATATTAGCATATTAATTTGCATTTATTTACATAAATATGCAAGCAGTATATTATACACTAGGTACTCCAAATGTGTCAACACATTTTCCTCCACTTATAGAATTGTAATAGCAGGGACTGGGCTAATGTTCTTGGCTACTAGTAGTTTAGGAGTAATATATTTATAAATATTTCTTCAAATACAGACTGCTTCAAAATTCTTCCTACTATAAAAGAAGACTTAATTATGTATCATTTTATTAATACCTTATTCTCGTTTAATTTTTTCCAGGGGGAAATGGATTCCAAAAGAAAGTATTGTCCTCATTGTGATAATGAAGTGGTTGTGAAAGTGTACAAGTGACACCGCCGAGAGTTTTTCAATGACAAATCAAATACATGGACCAGAGTTGATGATGAGAGTGACTGTCAAAGCTCTGAAATACCAACCATGGTAGACTTTGGTGACGATGACTGCAATGACAATCAGAGCTATTTTAATGCTAATCACTTATGACAAGACAGTTCGAGTGACTTTCTGGCAGGTGGAATTGAAAAGAACGTGGATAGCTTTATTCAAGGACTAGAGGAAGAAGACCGGGTACACTTCATGGAGCCTGAGAATGATGAGGAAAATCTTTGCACACCAGAAGGCAACAAATTTGAAATTTGGGAAAATGTTGATGAAACAGAACTAAAATGAGGACTTCAGAGAACAGTTAGATTCAAGTGAAATGTTTATTTTAGCATCTGATGAGAAATCAAATGATCCGACCATGTTGGCATTAGCTAACCGGTTTTGTCTTTTCCTCTCCTACTTGTGGCACTTTCATACTATATCAGATGCATGTATGTCACTAATTATAGGATTTTTTTGAACGTTTTTCACAGTTCTAGGATATCTTTTTCCGTGTCTTGCACCTCTTTCTGTGCTCCTACCTAGAACTTTGTACAAACTGAAAGTCTTTGTGACTTAATAGTGACAACTTTATAAAGTATGTTGTTTGTCCCAAGTGTAGTGCAGTCTATACGTTTGAAGAATGTTACAAACGTAGGAGAAATGTACACCTTGAATGTACACGTTAGATTTCCTCATCATAAACAAAGAAAACAAAGACAACCATGTGGGCCGCTATTATTAAACGAAGTTGAACTGACTGGAAACAAGAAACGTTTGTATCCATTCAAAGTGTATTGTTACAAATCTGTACATGAGTCTTTATCAAGTCTAAAAAAGTGGTTTTGTAAAAGCTTGTGAATTGTGGCGCAACAGACACTCCTCTCCAGGTGTACTTTCTGATGTGTATGATTGTATTTTTTGGAAAGAGTATCAAGTCGTTAACGGAGAGCCTTTCCTTAGTGATCCTCACAATTATGCTATGCAACTCAATTTAGACTGGTTTTCACCATATAAACATATAAATATAGTGTTGGGGCCTTGTACTTGGTAACACTAAATCTTCCAAGAGCAGAGCGTTACAAAAAGGAAAACATCATGATTGTTGGGTTGCTGCCTGGGCCACATGAACCAAACCTCAACATAAATTCATTTCTTGAACCATTTATACATGAAATGCAGATTTTGTGGAATGACAGTATCATATGTACTTTTGTGTTAAGAAGGTAACCAGTAGATTCCATGCAGCCTTGCAGATGTTAGGGAGGCCAATGCTGATAAGCCTGTTCAGGCTATTTTGAAACCCTTATAAATACAAAATAAAAGGTAGCTTTCTATCATCATCACTTTCTTTCCTAAATAAAGTTATTTGTTTCCAATAAAATGTTGTTTTAAATCATCACTGATTGTCCGACTCTTAGCTAAAACGGTCTAAAATCGGGAAGAATTCTTGTACTCCGTGTGTTTGTGTACGCGACTTGTAAAGGAATGATACGAAAGGGCGCCCTCAGTGAGGGTCGGTGTAGATGTTTTTTAAACAACTTTTTCGATTGGATAGTTAACCCCCATTCCGCATGAATACTACAAGGATTTTCAGATGACAGATCTTTAAAGGCCTTGGCTTGGAGTTTTACTACATGACGGTTCCTTCAGCGTGAACGGCAAGAGGAGAGCTCAATGACATTGGTAAATATCGTTTATTTTCACAATATCCTGCATCAATTATCGTCATAATTTGAAAAACGGAACCCCAATATTTTGAATCTGTGATATTCATTGTATATTCTGTCAACATTTCAGAGAGATCCGATCAAAAATGTTCGCGCGGATCCATTTAGCAGACCCTGTAGACGACTCAGAAGTACCTACAATAACATGGCGACGGACGCCAAGCATGTCCCTTGTACAGCGTGGCTTCGATCCTTACACGTAAGTGTTGTTTAGGTGATCTTTTCGTTTCGTTTAAGTCGACTGCTTTAGTTATTGTTTCATTTATAAAGTTTTATAATCAATTATGTTTCCTTTTTATTCAGATTTGCCCATTTTTGTGTGTTTTCTCGATACTACAGTGTCACATACAAAATCGCACAATCACTTCCGGCTGTTCCGAGTGTTCGATTCGAATCGTGACACAAGCGTTTCTTCCTTTTCGTTTGTATTGTTATTTTCGTTTGATTGTGAATCCACCGTTATAACAAGGATTATCGTTTCATAGTCTGTTGAATTTATTTTTTATTGATGTAATTTTTATTTCAGTTCAGTTCAATCGCTGTGATGATGAAAGACTTGTTTCCAGATGAAAACAACATTTCACATTTCAACAACCATAATCGTTTATTTTGTTATTGTAAGTTTTTTTTCAAGTTGTAATACTGGTGGTGGATTCTTTTATTGCTTTTGTGTGGTTTCTCATTCTGCCATAGCTTATTAAATGTAAATTCATTCAGTAGCTGTAAATTATTTTAGTAGCTGTTGCTTGTAAATTTGTTGAGAACATGTTTTGGTCTTATAATGTACACACATTTCTGAAGATTGGTGAACACATTGAAAATCTTACTTTTTCATTTTCTTTGTTTCTGTTACAACATTAGAAAATACCTGGTATTTCTCATTTATCAGGGTTTGTGTGTATGTGTTCAGTAATATTCACTCCTATATTTTTCACTGCACCCAAAGTATTTTGCTTTTGCTTTTGAAGTGCATGTTGAATGTAACACATTTAGTTATGGTATAATTGAGGTGGATATATATATATATATAACTCGGTGAGTATCAATCTGCTAAGACAGTGCTCTATACCGCAGTGGCAGAGCGTAATAGTTTTGGTAGTACTGGAACTCTTTCTTGGGTGTAACTCGGAGTTTCACGCATATTGCGATCATCAGACACTCAGAGTGTCTGATGATCGCAATATGCGTGAAACTCCGAGTTACACCCAAGAAAGAGTTCCAGTACTACCAAAACTATATATATATATATATATATATATATATATATATATATATATATATATATATATATATATATATATATATATATATATATATATATCTTTTTATACGAACAGTAGCTGACAAATTTGATATTCAAAGCATAATTCATATGGTTTTTTTCTCTATCATGTTGAAATGTCTATTGTCATTTTTGTGTTACATGGATTGCTACTGTACTGTGGAGGTGAATTTATCAAATGTTGGAGTTGCTGTCCCATTACTTGTAAACCATTCAATAGAACTAATTTTATTTTCATTTTTCATTTTAGATCCAGTATACTGGAAGAGTGCACTATTGGTGCTCAAATGCCAATGTCGAATAAAGACATTCTGGAGCTTTACTTCACCAGTAAAAGGTTTGGATAGCTGTTTCGCTGCAATCCCTTCACTCTCCTCCTTACCTGGCTACAACGGTTTGCTGCGACCAACACAACAAACAGGACAGAGACTCAGCTACGTGCAAAGTGTACAAAGACAAATAAAAAACACGAACAACTTGTAAGAAAATTTCAGAAAAGCCGAAATCAGAAAAATTCTGCAACTCTGCATGGGAACATTATGTCTTACCTGATTAAACAGTTACATGGGGCCAAAGTTTTCCAATTGATAGAGAAGCTGCTGCCATTTTCCTCGATGGTATTGTTAGTGAGTTAAAAGAGCAGTTGAAAGAGAAGACTGAGAAAGAGAAGGAGCTGCAGGAAACAATTAACAACTTGACATCTCTGGAAACCAAAGAAAAGGGTGGCCTATACAAAACTGAAATAAGACTAGTTAGGAGTCAGTTCAAACCAGATTGAATCTGTAATACGAACAGTACTAGGGCACCTCTCTCCAATGGATTTGAAAAATGTCAAATTGCCAAAAAGATCTACAGCACAGAAATTAAAGTGTGAAGCAGGGCAGCTTGCCACATTGAGGGGATTAGTGGAATGGTCAAAACGAGAAAACAAAGATGTTGCCTATATGACAGACAAAACTACAAAAGGCCAGCTTGAATGGCTCACTCATAAAGTGGTCCTGTCTCCAAGCCATGATGAATGTGACACCGGCTCCCGAACTGTATTCACTCTCGGTCTCACACCCATAGCTGGAGGCAAAGCTCAAGATACTCTAGATGACCTTCGAAAGTTACTTTCAGAACTTCAGAGACTAGGCACAGACATGAATTTGCAAGATGTGGAAGAAACATATAATGTTATGAATTTCAAAGCAAGAATGTCAGATAGAGCTGCAACAGAAGGAAAGTTAACGAAACTGCTATGTGAAATGAAGACAGAAGAATTAGAACGGCTAGTACCAACATGGAATGAAATGACTGAAACAGAAAGAGATGAAAAAATAAGAATTCATGCATTCACATGTGGTGCACACAAATTGACAAACATGACTGAAGCCATGAATAAAGCTGCTGTTAAATACCTGTATGCTGATGATCATGATAGCAGTTTCAGGATGAATGCATGGTGTTTAGAAGCACATTTATGAAGCGGACAAATTGCTGTGTGAACAGAGTAAAAAGGAATATGCAAAAGGCAAAGACTTTAAGGCATTCTGTTTGTCTCAGGACACACTCAAGCAATTGGCCTCACAGCTATTTACTCCTATTGTTGGGTCTTGGTACCTAATCTACTTTCATAATAGCCTCCCAACGTATGTAGGTGGGCAGTTTATCAAGCTTTTTCTTTTGGATCAGCGTGATTCAAAAGGTCACTGGAATAAGTTGGAAGCCAGTGTGTACGATGGTTACAATGACCAACATATTATGGCAGAAGAGCGAGCTTATGCCATACTCTACTATGAGGTCTGTTTGCCTTTAATGGTGAAAACAAAGTCAGTAAAACACATACTTGAAATGAACGAAATCTATGATGCAACTGTGAAGAAACTGAAAGAATGGAGTTGAGATCCAGAAAGTATCTTTGAAGGAAGTGAGAAACTTTGGATGCAGTGAGAAATGAGAGTCACAAAATGTACATTTTAGAAGTTCGACGTCCAGATGACACAGATAATAAAGTAAAGGAAATCTTGAAAGTGTGTTGTGCTGCTGGGGCGGAGAAATTGGCTCAACATGCTAGAGAGCATCTACCAGGAGGTGAATTTGCAGTGCCAACTCAAAAGCAGATTCAAGCTGCTAGTCTACTGCCAGGGGCAACGAATGATCCTTGTGAAAGCGACTTCGGTCTACTTGATCAGATGAGTAAATCAGCCCCGTCTAGTAACCCAATGTCATTGTCATCAGTGGTTCGTGCAAAGCGTGACAAGGCAACTGATTGGGCAATGACACAAGACCAAGAATTGAAAGAAAAACTTGTCCATGCAGCACAGAAAGAAGCAAAGAGACAACACAAAATGGTAGGAACAAAAGATAGGCAGCTTCTTGCTCTAGAGGAAATTAAGAAGAAAGAACGAGAAGAAAAAATCAGGAAACGCCAAGCAGTTATGCAAAAGAAGGAAGTTAAACAGACAAAAATGAGAAAAGAGCTAGCTGAAAACAGAGATCAGAGACCAACAGAAAATCCGGACATTAAGTGGGGCACAGTGTAACAGACAACTACAGTTTTGGAATCTACTTGCTGAAGATGTAAACATTAATAACTCTGAAACACTGAAAGGAAGATCAAAATTAAAAGTTGAACAGAAAAGGAAGCTATTGTTAAAACTTGTGAAAACAAATACAAATGTAATGCCCAAAGTTAAGGAAAAAAAACCCTCTGTGGTAACTGTTGTGAACATGGACAGTTCATCGGATGACGACGACGACAACTTACCTCTAGTTGAAATCATCAGACCAAAGTCTTACACTTCTGATGAGGAGTCTGAAGATAACTTACCTCTTTCCAAAGTATGTCGCCATGACACTGGTTACAATGATGATGATGATGATGATAACCAGCCTTCATCAGAATACTTACCTCTTTCAAAGCTGATCAAGTAAAGCCCGAAACTAATTTGTAAAGGCAATGGAAAAACTGTTTTGTTTAATTCATTCTGAAGCTGGTAAGGTGTAAGTGTAGAAAAATAATGACTGTACCTCTCGATAAATCCTGTCATGATGACCCCTTTTAACTCCTTCAGTCATGTTTAAATGCCTATTTTTTTCTCATTTGAGTGGAAAATTTGCAATAATATCATAAAATGATAACTGTGAATGTTTAAATATATGAAAATAAACAACAAAAGAGAAGAAAATGTGGCTTTGGTGCTTCGAAATTGACAATAAACCTAGCAGGGCTCATTGAAAAGCATGCATGACCTTTGACCTCTTGGGTGAGTCCCGAGTATAGAATGTTAAAATTTGCAGCTGATTGTTATCAATATTCTCTAAATTGTTGAATGATGCAAATAATAGATATGCAACATGTTTTTGTTGCTCTTTTAACAGGATAAGTCAAAATAGCATGAACTGCTCTATTTTTGCTTATTAGATCCCTGGAAATCTGTAATTTTGCTTACCGGCAAAACATCTAATTTGCATAGGATTATCACATAATTTGCATATTTTTGCCAGAAAATTAATTTTTTCAGAGTCAATCACTATTTTGTGTATTAGACTAATATATCTGAAAGTTTCATTCACTTCACTCAAAAATTAAAAAAATGATTTTTTATCCCAAATTTGGCCATTTTTAGTGGCAAACGGTAAAATTCATATTTTTCAAGGCCTATATATTTCTAAGTCACATCATATTTGTGATAATTTGTCGTCATTTATTCTTTATTTTGGTATTTGTTGTCCAAGTTATACTGAAAAAAGATTGATTTCCATGGTGTTTCTTTGTAAAATTTGGTCCTAAAATAGCCAATTTGTCCTATTTTGCACCTTTCTGAAATTGTGAGAAATCACACAATTTGCAATATTCAGCCCAAATTTTCTATAATTTCTAAGTTTGCCAAAGCTCTGAAATTTTTAAACTGAATTATCCTGACAACAGACATGAGAAAAACACACAGACTGCAAGATTCATGCCATCAACAATTGTATTGTTACAACTCAAACATGTGATTTCATCTTGATGTGGAAATAGACCCATTGGCCTCCCTACAGATGTACCAGCAACAAGAAAGCTGTGTGGTTTTGTAGGACATATGGCTAAATAGGGGTGCTCTAACAAGTGTGAAAAGGAATTCAAAACAGGGGGGTTTTGGTGAGAAAGTTGATGTCAGTGGCTTTGAGGCTAATCCTATCAGACACAATTTCAAACAACGGTCCTAGGTAGAGGAGATTGAACAGGAGACAACATTGACAGGTCAAAATAGACTAATATCTCAGTACGGGGTACGATATACAGCTTTGATGAAACTTTCATATTTTGATTGTGTTAGATACCATGTAATTGATCAACTTCATAATCTGTTCCTTGGCACTGGAAAGCACATAATGAAAAATGTCTGGTTAAACAAAGATAAACCCAGAATATCATGTGTACAGCTTATTCTTATCCAATGAAAGATTGGCAGCACTAAAGTTCCTTCAAGCATGGGGAGAATGCCACTGAAAATTGCAAGTAATTTTGGAGGGTTTACTGCTGATCAATGGAAACATTGGATTGTATTGTTTTCTGTGTTTTCCTTGAAAGGTATTTTGCACACCAAAGAGTTAACAGTGTGGCGTCTTTTTGTACTAGCATGTCGACTGCTTTGTTCCCCAGTTATTTCTATAAGCAACATTGCCAAAGGGAGTGCTTTCCTTATGCATTGTTATTGTGAATTTGAAAAGATTTATGGTCCACATTTAGTGACACCAAATATGCACTACCATACACATTTAGTAGACTGTATTTTGGACTATGGTCCTGTGTATTCCTTTTGAACATTTCCATACGAACGATATAATGGTATACTTGCTGAACTCTGTTGTGGTCGCAGATCTGTAGAAATACAAATAATGCGCAAATTTCTGAATGAGCAATTTCTCCGTAGCGTGTGTAGGCCAAGTGAATTTCAAAGTGATTTTGATAAGTATTTTCCTCTTGATAGCAATTATAGGTCATTAGCTGAAATCTCTCATGATGAGAAATCCATCGTTCAACTTGGGCATTTGTCTCAAGGTAATGTTGAACTGAATACAGTTAGTATTGCACAAACAATGCATTTATTTCAAATGGCAGGGCCTTTTTGTATGGAATTTCTTGATGAGACATGGGTAAATAGTCTGGAAACCATGTACACAAGTGTATTTGGAAATACTGTATGTCAAGTCAGTGATATATTAAGACGTGTAGCAGTCAAAGTAATGGGAGAGGTCTTAGGCTCAGAACATACTCGTCACAAAAGACCATCATTGATTTTAGCCAAATGATGTACTCATGGAGGTGCAATAGATCTTTCAAGTAAATATGCTAGACCAGGGATTCTTGAGTACATTTTTTCACAGTTTCTGAATGTCAATGGTAAACCAAAACTAGTAATTATTGCAAAAGTGCGTTTGTTTCAAAACCACCCAGCTCATACTTACTTTGGTGAACCAGTGGAAGTGTGGTGTAAAGATGCGCCTACGAAATATCTGGCCCTGCATCATCCATCCCTGTACAGAGAATACAAGGAATGTTTGTGGCATGTTTTGATAAGGTCACAGGAGAAAGTGTCATGTATGTCATTCCTTTGCCACTAAAATTATATGTGTGAAAGGAATTCAGATTTTAATATGAAGTTAGTTTTGTTTTTTAGGTAATTAAATCTCAGTTGTTATTGTTTTATGAATGATAACACATCTATTATCAGAATTAATGACAGGCAACCTTGTGTATCTGTGTTTTCCATAAATCTAGCCAACCATCAATATTGTGTACACTATGGTATTACACATGCATTTCAATTGAAGGAATTAAATTTTAAATACTGTATTCTATTACTTATTGCCTTTACTGTGCCTTTAATGGTGTGTATGAATGAATGAATGAATGAATGAATGAATGAATGAATGAATGAATGAATGAATGAATGAATGAATGAATGAAATACAATTAGACCAAGTTTGTTTGTGAATGGTAAGCGTTTTAAGGTCTCTTTACTGCACATGAAATGCCAGGAGAACTTAAAATTCGTTTTCAGAACTGAGCCTATAGCTATGTTGTGGAACGAGGTCGCGATTCCCGAAGTCAACCCGGAATTGCCGACCTCCGTGAATCGCGTGACTTGCTCAGTGTACTTTTACCTATAACACTGCGTACAGTCGGTCCGATTTATCAGCGGTACGCGGTTCAGGCTTTCAAATTTGCTGCAAAATAGGTATCTGGGAACAAGGTGGGTACATTTCAGTTGGCGTCGCCTCGAGACACGAAGGGTTTGGACGGTGAGGTACATTTGGTGAGTTCGTACAATGTTCTGGTCCATATATGATCTCCTCACACAATGGACGTTTATAAATGCCCTTCGAACGACTTTCAGAAACTAACAAACAAGATTTGGGAGTTAAATATAAAAAAACAACAGGTCAAATCCCGGGCCGATGTACAGGAAAGCGCAACGAAGTTGTGGCAAAAATCATCCGATCAAAGTGTTGCTGATGAGCCTACACCCAGTCACGAAATGTCTCCCATTTCAAAAAAGAAAGAAAGTGAAACCAGACATACCAGTAATCAGTGTGACTTGACGTGTAAATTCAGTGTTGTTGTGTTCTGTTGGTTTTCAATAAAAGTATTTTGAGTTAAAATGGTTTTCTGTTTTTATTTATAATTCAGTAGTATATTGGTACGTTGTTTGAAAGTGGAAGTATACAGTATGAGTCTGAAACGATTTTCAATTTTAGGTCAGTTAAGTTAGGTGGGGGGGGGGGGAGGGGTCTGGAACCTAACTTAAGCAATTAAGTTAGATATATTATATTGAACTGTTGATGTTGCCTCTTAGACCAACACAAAGAAGTAAATGAAAATCAAACAACTGAACGAGAAAATAGTTTTGAAGATTTGTATGGAAATGTTACCAAAATTATAGATCGAAGAAATACACAGATTGATAATGGTAGCAACATCAGAAAACGAAGAGAAAAGAATACATACAAACCAAAACAAAATAAAAATGTCATGTTTGATGAGAGTGATGACGATGAGTGTTATTCATATGACGAATCACGCCGATTTCCACGTGAATCTGTATCATTACCTGATCGTAGAGGTAAATCACGTCATCACTTGTCATCTCTCACCTGACGATGACATTGAGTCACGTCCCCTAACAAGACAATTCCGTAGAAACGGAAATAGGGACGCAGGAGAATACTCTCCACATTGGGATCAGGAAAGTTGTGACACTAGGTCAAAACCTTCTTTCACAAAACCTTTATCTATCCCTAAATCATTATTGTATGATGGAACATCTAACTGGACAGTGTTCAAAACTAAATTTGATAAATATGCAAATTTAAATCAGTGGTCATCAGAGACTTGTAAAGAATACCTATGTTGGTTTCTGGAGGGTAAGGCCAGTACTTACCACACTCTGATGATGGATCGTCATATAAACTTAACCTATAAGCAGATAATGACTAAGCCGGAGAAGAGTTTTGGTTTTAGAGAGCTTCCGGAATCGGCTCGATTGTAGTTTCATCAGGCAAAACAACAACCTGATGACAGTCTTGAAGACTGGGCTGATAGGGTCTTGTCTTTAGCTGTCAGAGCTTACTGTGATTTGTCTGATGAACACATGTACAGACAGGCAGTAGTTCGATTTTACAAGGGTACCAATGATAAGGAAGCTGGTGAGCTCGAGTGTGCCACAAACCAACGTCCTCAGTCAATCGAAGATGTGATTGATTGTGTACGTTGGTACCAGCATAATCACAGAGCCATCTATTGGAAAACGATTAGAAAAGAAGTGAGACGTGCAGAATCTGAACTGGAGGATCAAGTAGATGAATTGACTACTTGTCGGGCAACTTCGCGTCAATCTCCGAAATCGTTTTATAATAACCCATCAAATAGTCAACAGAAATGGGTCAGTGAAAGTAAACTGACAGAAATAACAAAGATTATGGACAAAAGAATGTCCAATTTAGAATTACAAGTGGCCAGTATCAAAGCTACAATGGAGACCGTGACATCTCAATTGAAAAACGTTGTTTCACGTCTTTCAGAGAGAGGTTCACTAAGCCGATCTCCATCTACTGGTGCTTACACATGTTTTCACTGTGGAGGTAGTGGACATTTCAAAATAGATTGTCCACAATTGATGGCAAATAAAGATAAGAGGGTTCAGTTTGTCGAGTTAAACCACGACGGGTCAAGCAGCGAGGCCTAAACTTGACCCAAATAGAACAAAATGGCCCTCGCGGTGACGATAAACATTGTCCAAGTGCACTCGTAGATAACATACCTAGTGCAATTATACAATGTTCTTCTTCAAATGAAAGTATACGTATGTCTACTAGTTCTCGCCGATTCGAGAATTTGCAGACAGGTAAAGATACTTCTAATTCCGTAGAAATTGGAATACAGGACTATGATGAGGAATACAGGACTATGATGAGGAAGAAGAACTTAATCACAATTTCCACAGTCACGGAAATGGCAATGATAGCTGTGTCCTAGATCATGGAGATCATGAAGTTGTTTTGTGTCGAGTGAGTTCAGGCTCTATGTATACAGTACCTCTACTGGTGCATGGATGTCTTACTCACGCAGTAGTAGACACAACAGCAGAAGTCGCCATTATCTCTGATAAATTGTTTAAGAAACTCAATAATAAACCACCAATCATAAAGCAAGTCTCAATGCAGACTGCTGGAAGAGAACTATTAATGAAAGGATTTATAGCTGGTCCTATGGATATCAAATTGGGAAGTCATAAATTCCAGGAAAATTTGTATGTAGCCCCAATTGGAGACGATATGTTACTAGGTTTAGATATTCTAAGACCAAAGAAAGTTTGATTATGAACAACTCCGATTTGATGACGAAAGTGTGAATTTGACGTACACTTGAGGAAAACAAAACTCCTTTGTATCAAAAGTAACCATTCCATCAACAACAGAAATTCCATCAAACCATGTAGAAAGAATACCTTGTAATATGGAAAGGGCTATGTCAGAGTTTATTATTGAGCCAGAATCAAATTTAAACATTCTATTTCCGAGATCCTTCTATGGAAAAGTGAAACATCCAGTAGTATGCCTGGTAAACATATCCAATGATAAGATCACTCTAAATCCTGGAAAGATAATTGGAAGAGCAGTTAAAGCTGAACCATTGCCAAAGAACTTCTTAACTGAAGAACACATGTCAGTAAAAGAAACAACAGTTACTGACAGTAAATTGGAGTTAAATCTTCCTGAACATTTGCAAGATCTTTTTAAACGGTCTGGTAAACATCTAAGTGTCCGAGAGAAAGATCAATTAACAGATTTGCTCGTCAAGTATGAAGATGTTTTTGCAGCAAATGATTTTGATTTGGGCAATTTCATCAGAATTAAACATAAAATTGAGACTGGTGATGCAAACCCAATCAAACAACATTTGAGGCGAACACCTTTACGTTTCATTCAGGAAGAAGAAGCACATTTAATGAAAATGATGGATGCTGGTGTTATTAAACCATCGATATCTGAGTGAGCATGAGCACCTGTGTTAGTTATGAAGCAGGATGGTACAGTTCGCTGGTGTGTCGATTATAGAACACTTAATAATATAACTGTTAAGGATGTATTTCCTCTCCCATTAGTTGAAGAATGTATGGAGACACTGGCAGGAAACGAGTGGTTCTCAAAAGTAGATGCCAATTCAGCATATTGGCAAATACAAATTGATCCTGCAGATCAAAAGAAAACTGTATTCACTACCCAAGTATGGTCTCTTTGAATTTACAAGAATGCCATTTGGTTTATGTAATGCTCCTGCAACATTTGCTAGAGTGATGGACTTGGTATTAAGAGGTTTTACTTGGGACGTGGTTCTGCCTTTTCTTGATGATATTCTAGTTCTAGGCTCTTGCTTTGAATAACATCTGCATAGTTTGGAAACAGTTTTCCAAAGAATGGGAGAATATCAACATAAGCTAAAACTCTTTCAGAAAGAGGTAGAATGTTTGAGTAGAAAGGTTAAGAAGGAGGGTATAGAACTACAACAACAATCAATCCACACGGTACAAGAATGGCCTACACGAAGTAATACCAAAGAGGTAGAAGGGTTTGTAGGATTAGCCAATTACCATCGTTCTTTTATAAAGAATGTTGCTGAACTTGAATTTCCTTTGTACAGTGTTACTGGGAAAAAAGCCCTTGTTTGGAATAGCGAACAACAGTAAGCCTTTGAAAATATCAAAAGTGCTTTAATATCAGCCCCAATGTTATCTCTCCCAAATGATGAAGATCTTTTCATTTTAGACAATGATGTATCTGATTATGCTATTAGCGCAGAACTAATACAAGTACAGAATGAGGTAGAGAAAGTAATATCGTATGGCAGTTTTGCACTTACACATGAACAAAAAAAGGTACTGTACCACCAGGAAAGAATTATTGGCAATTGTTCGTTTCACTCGTCAATTTCGACATTAACTTCTTGGTAACCACTTTAAAGTACGAACAGATCATGGCAGTTTACTATGGCTGTTACGTTTTAAGGAACCTCAGGGTCAATTGGCCAGATATAATATGACCATTGAACATCGACTTAGTAAAAAGCACGCCAATGCAGATGCATTGTCTAGAATACCCGTTGATATCGGATGTTCTGAATACAGACACAGTATCAAACCCACTGATCTACCTTGTGGTGGGTGTAAATATTGCACCCACAGGATTCATCAAAATTGGTCACAATTCATTGACCAGGTTGATGGCATAGTGCCATTAGCGGTTAATACTAAAGCACCAAACACCAAAACACTAGTCTTGTTTTGACACGTAGTATAAACGAGTCTAATGAGCTTGGTGATAATGATATAGAATTAAATCTAGATTGGTTTTGGAATCTGGAGAAATCGGAATCTAAATCAAATCAAATAATAAATAGTAGTGACATGTTACTTGATGCAGAGGATCAATTACAACACCTTCTGTACAAGAACATGTATATATGTAAAAGTTTATGTAACCTCAAAAGTAGATCAAGCAGAAGGAATATCTTTTGCTGGTTATAGTACAGAAGAAATGAAACAAGCCCAATCAAAGGATCCTGATTTGGAAATTATACTAACTTGGTTGCTATCATCCGAAACTCCATCTGGAAGTATGCTTTTCTTATCAAGTCCAGCAGCAAAGAATCACTGTATAAATAAAGATCTCTATTTTCTTCAGGAGGGTATACTTTGGAGATATGGGAAGGATGAATAAATCAAATTATTAGTTATACCCGATGCGCTCCAAGCTGAAGTACTTGAGATGAATCATAATATTCAATCATCAGGTCATCAAAATTCTATTGGTATGGTGTGTCACAAGATGTTCGTAGATTCGTCAACTCTTGTGATATATGTCGTCAAAATATAAAACCAAATAGACATGCCAAATATTACATGACATGTTACCATGCAGGTGCACCTATGGAACGTGTACATCTGGACGTTTTAGGCCCATTACCTAAAACCGAAAAGGGCAACGAGTTCATTTTGGTCATGGTTGATCAATTTACGAAATGGGTTGAATGTGTGCCGTTACCTTCACAAACTGCCGAGGAGACTGCTCAGGCAGCACTGAATGAATTCTTTACTCGATTTGGCTATCCATTTCAGATATTTACTGATCAGGGTAGGAACTTTGAAAGTAATGTATTCAAAACTGTATGTGAAGTGTTTAAATACACAAATCTAGGACTACACCATATAGACCCTCTGCAAGTGGTCAAGTAGAACGCTATAATCGTACGCTGATTGATGCAGTTAGGTGCTTCATTGGTAAACAACAAAACCAATGGGACAAATATCTTTCACAGATTACAGGTGCATTAAGATCATCCGTTAACTGTCAAACAGGTTATACGGCAAGGAAGGGTAAGGAAGTAAGGTTGGGTAAGGAAGTTAACCATCCAGCAGACACCCATGTGTCTGAACTAGAGACAGCTATAAAAGAGCACATGAAACTGCACGTGCTACTCTAAAATCTACACAAGAACGAATGAAGAGAGATTATGACATTCGTGTCAACATTCATACATATCACGTGGGAGACTGTGTATATGTATTGGACACTGCTACAGTGAAAGGAAAATGCCCCGGTATTATAATTGAAAAAAGAACTCCATATCTACATGTATATCGAGTTAAATTACAAAGGGCAATCATTACGGTAAATCATGATATAATTAGTCTAATTCAAACAGACAAACTCCCATCATGGATCATCAGGTATAATAAGAATCTTAAGGAAAGCAAAATTAATAATCTGCAGGAACTCACATTGGACTGTATTTGTCGTAAACCAGACAATGGGAAATTGATGATCCAATGTGATTTTTGCTATGAATGGTATCATGGTGCATGTGTGGATGTAGCATCATCCCATATCATAGACATCGATAAATACAAATGTCCATCTTGTGCCAAATATTAATACCCGATATTTTCACTGTACAATATCTAAACAATATTCCATCATTTTATTATTTATTGCAGATATCAAATTGCAGAAGGATACCTACCAAAAATATAGACCAAAAACTTGTTAGATTCAGCTAAGTAGTATCAACAGTTTTTATTTTAAACTCGTTAGATCCTCCTAAATCTAACAGTTTAACCTAAGTAGTTTCGATAGAATTTTAGTTAGCTAAGTACCCATTGACTTCCGGGAAAAAGTTCTGTTAACATCATGGCTGAATTCAAAGTTAGAGATCTTCACCTAAGCAATCCTGTGAGACATCACAAGGTTACTGATTATATCAGCGGACAAACAAGCCGTAATCGTTTAATTCCACCAAACGATCTGATGTCTGAGTTAGGGTTTTGTCAAGGCTTAAATCAAACCACCATCCATGATCTAGTAATTGGACAATACAAGATTGCTATCCAGAAAAAAACATTGGAGATGGGTTGAAGAGGCTCACAAGTGCGCATTCTGTAGTACTGAGGAGTGGATGAGGAAAAACATCCCTCACAAAAATCCTCACAAAAATCCTCAGAAGAATCACCCGAAAAGAAAAATCCAGCCACAGCGGAATGTGCAGTACACTGAGTCTGGAATGGTGAAGGACTACCGTACCAATGAATGTAATGATTTACAGGTAGTTCAGTCTAATGCCATGACTGGTAAGGTCACTTCTGTGATTAAACCAGTTGACAAGCAAAAGTCAATGGCAGTCGATACAAGCAAGGCAAGTCAAGTAGGAAGTCCGAGTTCTCCTGAAAGACAAACCAAGTGCGATCAGTTGTGAGTGGTGGCAGGAAGAAGGAAAATTTCTGTGTAACAGCATCCTTTTCCGTGGTTCCCGAGAAGAAAATTTTTCCAAAACTGTCTGCAAGGAGGGAAGTCAACGAACTCCTAAACAACATCCGGTTGCAACCCCTTCAACTTCGAAGTTTGGCAACATTGTTAATACTTTTGTAGGTAGAAAAGTGAAGAAAACACCAACAAAATCAGCATGTCCAATTCTGGATTGTTATGCAAATTTCAGCAAATTAATGCATCACGTTCTATACACCCATATATTACCAGCCTTGTGGGAAATGAAATACAAGAACACAGATCCAGATACTAACAACATGGGTAAGGTCTTGAACCAACTGGCTAAGTGGATTCTTGGCTATGAGGCGACAGTCTTTGATTTATGGACTCACTTTCTTAAAGATCAAGAGGGAATGGAGAAAATACCATCTACCTCTGAATCGTCTACAGAGTATCAACATATCATGGGATGTCTTTGTCATGCTATGGAATGGGGATTACCAGATCATTTCTCTCTAAGACCACCTAATTCCCCTGCAGTGTTAATCAATTGGCGGATTCTTTCCATATTGTTGAACAAGTTAACACCTAATCAACGGCAAGAATTCAGGAACCTGTGTGACAAGCCTGTGGCTCAAAATAATGAAGATCAACTAATGGAAAACAATGAAGGGAAACTGAAGAACTTAGCATGAATGAAGAAGAAACTGACAACCCTGATCCAACAACATACTTCCCTGTTCTACCAGTTGGAGATGATAGTTTATTGGAAGTTCAAGATCTAGTAGAGGCTTGGGATTCTCATTTTCATCTGACCGGACAAGTAGACGCTTGTTTGGAAAAGGTGTAGAAGTGTCATCAGATGAACTTTCGGCTACCAAACACCTACCAAAGCCAGTCCATGTGGTACAGAACATCCATGGAATTGAGATATATTCTTAGCCTACTAACTATCCAATAAATCTTGAAAGAAGTGATGGTTGGAAGATTGCTGTCGGAGTCCCTCCAAAAGTTATCCACCAGCTGACAGAGGATAAATTCAAATATTTAGAGGAACTGATCCAATTGCCTCAAGTAGTGGCCCTTGGGGAAATTGGATTAGACAGAACTGAACCCTCTGATGTTTGGAGAGAACAGGAGGATACTCTGATACATCTTCTTAAACTGGGAAGTAATGGGAAACCGATAATCCTGCACGTACGTGGTCCCCACGCAGATAAGTACAGTTCTGATGTCAACGACCAGGTTCTAAACATTGTTCATGAATGCTGTGAACCCGACCTGCTTATTCATTTGCATTGTTATACTGGTGACAGAAGACATGTACAACGTAGGATTAAAGGGTTTCCCAATTATCATTTTGGATTTACTGGTGTAGTGGTAAAGTTTGATAAGGAACAATCAGGAGCTTTGCGAGAGGTCCCTTTGGATAGGTTATTACTGGAGACCGATTCGCCATACTTTCCGTTAACTTCTGATGTCAGGATCAACACTCTGTTATATATTGGTGATGTTGCAGTGGCTGTGGCTAATATGAGGAACATCTCTATCTGGGAGCTACTCAACATAACATCCATCAACACCAAGGCACTTTACCACTGTTAGACCATCAATACATATCAACCGTAGACACGGTTGTACATATATTTCCATACATCAGTAATTCATCTAATCACTGTTCTTATCCTTTATTTTATAGGCTATGGTTAGTCTGACATTTATTTACATTATTCCATTGTCCCGGAATAGACGACTCTTATCATTTAAATAAAATGACGGTTACTTTATTATTCCATTGATTTGGAATATGTTGCTGTGTATTATTTTGTTAGACAGACTGACTAGTAGTTTATCCAGACCGTAGTTTTGGGTGGTTTAAACATTATATATTGGAGTACATCGAGCACTGATCAAGTTGTGCATTAACATTCTAATACCCGTCCCATCTACCAACATAAAAGCGGGAATAGTGTTGTGGAACGAGGCCGCGATTCCCAAAGTTGACCAGGAATTGCCAACCTCCGTGAATCGCGTGACTTGCTCAGTGTCCGATCTGCCCTCATACTGTGAACAGCTATATATACTTACTGTCATACCGTAAGTCCGAGCACCGTTCGTCCGAGCGACAAACGTTATTGCTCGTTAGTAATATCCTTACACTTAGTGTACTTCATAGTGTAGAAACACTATAGCTAAGCTATATGTCAGTGTGCTTATGGCGTCTAGAAATGTGTAAAGTATGCATGTCATCCTTAATATGTACAATGTATTTATATTTATGTATGTGTGTGTGACAATGTTAAAGCATGTGTGAGAATACCTAAAGGTATTACTGAAGTTTTTGAATATACATATGGTGTTCAACAGGGTTCAGTTTTATCACCACTTTTGTTTAACTTATTTATTAATGATATTGGCGAAACGTTACAGAGTGGTATATATATAATGGCATTTATGTAGGTTCTTTAAAACTATTTGTTTTTTGCCGATGATTTGGCTACCCCAAGTGACTCTAGAATTGGCCTACAGAGGCAGCAAAACAAACTATCCCACTATTGCAAAACAAAAAATGGAAGTTGAATGTGAATGCATCAAAAACGAAAATCGTTGTGTTCAGAAATGGAGGCAAACTTAGGCATTATGAAACGTGGTATTGTGACGGTCAACGTATTGAAACAGTATCTCATTTTAACTATCTTGGCATTACATTCTCAAGTTCAGGACTTTGGTCCAAAGCACAGGAATATCTGGCGACCCAGGGAAAAAGGGTATTTTTATGGTTAAAAAGTCAATAAACCAGTACAACGATGTAAATGTTTACACTGGTATGAACATTTTCAATTGTAAAATTCTTCCTATTCTGTTGTATGGCAGCGAGATATGGGGTTTTCACGATGGAAAAGAAATCGAAAAGGCCCATTCCTCCTTCTGTGAATTTATTTTTAAAGTTAATGGGAGTACTAGTAATCTTGCTGTACTTGGTGAACCTGGGAGACAGAAGTTGTCATCACTTTGGTTTCTTCGTATTATTAAGTATTGGCCCAAACTCTTAAGGAATGAGAATAAAACATATGTGAAGCAGTGTTATAATTACCAACTAGAGATGGCTGATAGGGCGTTTAAAGTTAATCATTTACTGTTCAAGTTTGGTTTTGGGATTGCCTGGACTGAACAAAGTGTTGGTAACGAGAGAATTTTCTTTTCTGAATTTAAACAAAGGCTATTTGACACTGATAAACCAAAACTGGCATACAGACATAGTTTCTCCACCCAAACTAGATACCTACTGTCTTTATAAAACCAATATATCTCTTGAAAAGGGTATTTCTGCTATTGACACGGAATTTCTCAGGAGGGCACTTTGCAAATTTCGTGTCTCTGACCACAATTAATCTCCGTATTGAGAGTGGACGAAATATCGATTTGCCAAGAAACGAACATATATGCCAACATTGCGATCTTAATCTTGTCGAAGATGAGTTCATTTCTGTCTAGTTTGTCCTGTATTTAAAGATATTAGATGTAAATGTATTGCTTCATATTATTATCTTTACCCTTCACCTTTAAAGTTTTCAAATTTAATGTCATCTACATCTGACAACACAATCCAGAATCTAGCCAAATTTATTGCATATAGTTATAAATTAAGGAACAAAATCACCAAAAACATGTAATTCAGCGTTAGTTCTGTGAGGTTTGTGTTATGTTTTCTCTCATCTGAAACAGTTAGTTGAGCCTCTGTGATATTTATTTCACTCATAACACTTTATTCTGGTTGGTTTCTGTATATATATATATATATATATATATATATATATATATATATATATATATATATATATATATATATTATTTGTATTTTGTGTGCAATAGGGCCGGTGGCCTAATGTACCGAATAAACTACGTACGTACACGTGTACGTATCGCATTACTAGCAAAAATGAATTGTTTTTTGAAACCCTACACAAGTTTGGGAAATGAAATGAAGACATAGAAAGTTGTCTCACCGAAAGGGATATAAAATTACTTTATCATTTATGACAAACACAAATGTCATTTCGAAATTCAATTCTTCTCTAATTGCCGATGCAGTAATGTGGCAGCCATGTTTTCACTTCAGTAAAACTTGTAGATTCAACTGGTCGAGGTCTAAGTTCTTTCGCTAATGAGCCTTACCATATATTGAAAAAAGTAGTCACGAGATTGTAGTCCACACGTTCGTTTGAAGTTTCGTTAAGAACTCGCGATATGAGGTCATTTCGCTGTTTTAAAAAATCATTTTAACAGTGAAACATTGTGAATTTTCAAGAACGGACAATAAAAGTAGTACTTTGTGATGTCTCCTACCTAATAATGGTTTATTTTAGTAGATGAATCTAGCAGCTAAAAGGCGAGGGATAGTTACTCAGGAGACGTTAGATGGTTTCGCTTGACGTACTGTTGGAAGACGCTAGTGCTGCATCTCTGTCATTGAGATTGAAAAGTTTTCAGACTAGACCTTTTCAGTTATGATAATGAAATTATATTTATTTTTGCCGAGATTATTAAGTCTACATTTCCGATTTACATGATGTATTTTACCATGTCACGTTGGGTTATGAGTAGAACACGCGACTAAATTTTGTCCTGCTTGCATATGAAATGAGTGCACCGTCTGCAAGCAGGACTAGAAATGTATCTATTCTAATAGATCCATGGACTTGACTAAATTAAATTATCAGATTATGTTATGTCTACTACAAGTTGAATGTTGTTGACAATTATGGACGGTATTTTTGGTTAAATTTGTTAGGAAATTGAAATTCGAATTGCCTCAAAATAATTTTGATCCCCAGTTGAATTCATTCATCAAGACAATTTCCCAGGGTTAAACGTGTAAGACACTGGAGTTATTTATAGCCAACCTCAGAAATCTTTATTTTTTTGTTATGTTTGTGCATTTCCCAGTCATTATTTTCTGTGATTTTGTGTAATTTTCATAAAAATAGATTTTTTTGTAAAATGGTGACTAAATATAAAAATACAATAGTTTACCAACTGTCTGTGTGAAATGTGATTTATAATGAGTCATCATATGAACCACTAACCACTTTATTACATCGCTAAAACAAAACTGCATAGTAAAGAGGTGAACAACAGAACCACTTCTACATGTTACCAATACAAACAAAAAAACAGCGGAGCTATTCTGACCGATAGGTCGCTTGTCTTATTTTTATTTTATTTTATTTTATTTATTTTATTTTATTTTATTTTATTTTATTTTATTTTTTTTTTTTTGGGGGGGGGTTCTCTTGTGTGAGTGTCTAGTTCAGTGTTTTCCGTATGGTCACTGTGTTATTGGTTTCTTCTCATCATGTGTTGATCCATTACAGATTGAAAGAACAGGTTTATATTGTCTTTTTAAGTTGATGTCAGTTTCTGCATCCACCATACCTCACGAGACTTAACAATTTTCGCGATCGTTATTATTTTTTTCTTGAACACGTAAAAAGAAGTGAAACAACTAGGTGGGGTTGGGTAACCGGAACCAAACAGTTTTGTTTAGGCCTTACACTGGACAATCTTTTCCATGTTTTACAGGCTGTAACTTTTGATAACCATATTCATCAACTTCCCCAGACGACTTAATTGGGACGAAAGTTTCAAAGTTACAGAAGATGATGACATCAACACGTGACCTATTAAACAGCACTATATTACAAAGTACAAGGCAACTTTAGTGCCTTTTCCCAGCGTGCAATCTTGAAGCCAAATTCAACATGTCGGAAACACTTATCTTGTGGTGTCACAGTGTAATGCGAGCGTTATAAAAATAAACTTCATATAAATTGGGTAATGATGTATAACGTCTGATAAAAATTGCCCATTGGCACATGTCAGGCGTTTAGTGAAGTTTAGGGTTGATTGAACTCGTGGAATATATCGTTCCTAGCATTAAACATCAACTATCATAATCGACACGGTGGGTCAACATGTATGTGCATGAATCACATCATACTCCTACTACTAAAAGACAATGTATCATGTTAAATAACTTGTAGAACTGACACCAAGAATGTATATATGATTCCACTAGAATCGCTATGCTTGTTATGTAATCGGACAGATTTGACTGAGTTCGTTCCGGTTGTGACTTCATTAAATACATGACATAAACAACTTCAGCAATTTTTCGTAATTGATTGACGCCGCCCCTCTTATTTGTTTTACTCACTTGCTTACATTGTCAATTTATCCTTAAACACAGGTACATTCCCAACTAACATGAAACTTGCTAAAGTCATTCCTATTTATAAGAGAGGTTCACCATATAATACAAACAACTATAGTTCCATCTCTATCCCCCCATCTCTTAGTAAACTTTTTGAGAAAATTGTTAACAAGCAGTTGGTACATTTTCTTGACAGTTTTAATATCCTGCATAGGGAACAGTACGGTTTTAGAAAATCACATAGCACCAAACTCTCGCTCATTGACTTAGTACATGACCTGTTGAATGAATTTGATAAAGGTAATTTTGTCCTCGGAATCTTCCTTGATCTAACAAAGGCCTTTGACACAATTAATCACTCTCCTTCTTTCTAAACTTTCTCATATTGGTGTTAGAGGCACTCCTCTAAAATGGTTCGAAAGTTATTTCTCCAATAGACGCCATTATGTATCTGCTGCAGGACACAACTCCTGTATTCTACAAATTAAGTATGGGGTTCCTCATCAATGATCTATTTTGGCCCCCTCTTGTTTCTAATTTACATAAACGACCTTCCAAACTGTTCAAACTTCTTTAACTTTAAACTTTTTGCCGATGATTTCAATCTTTCCCATGCCTATGAGAATAACTCTTTTAACGCAACAGAGGTAAACGTCCATCTCACAAATGTCGAAAAATGGTGCAATGCCAACAAACTCACAATAAACTATTCCAAAACAAATTATATGCTTCTTTCACCTCATCATAAACATATCAATCACCATGATGATCTCTACATTAATAATGGAATACTTAAAGCAGTGAACAATAGTTGCTACCTGGGTATTATTATTGATAATCATGCTACTTGGAAATCACAAATCACTAAAGTGCTCGGTAAAATAAATCCTAAAATTGGCAATATATCGAAACTTCGACACTACCTTCCAAAATCTACTTGCACTACTCTACAATTTACTTATCCTTCCTCACCTATCACATTGTTTAGAAGTCTGGGGAAATACGTATCGCTCTTCAGTAGATCCCATCTTAAAGACACAGAAAAACTTGTTCGCATTATTACTTTTAATGATTCTTTTACCCATAGTAAACCCCTTTTTCACACTCTTGGCATTCTTGATATTTATAGTCAATTTAAATGTCAGATTTGTATATTTATTCACGACCTTATTAATAATAGACTACCAAGAAATTTCGGCGATTATTTTTCATTGATTCAACATAGCTACCAAACAAGATCGGTGACGAATTGTAATATTTCCATACCAAGGAAAACGTTCACTCTCAGCCAGTACTCTCTAGACTACCAAGGTGGTAAAATCTGAAATGCCGTATCTCACACTGTACGTAACATCACCAACAGAAATGCTTTTAAATCAGCGATTAAAGAGTACTATCTTATCAGACAATAAACATATTCTGTAAGACATTACTAGTCTTATGAAAGTTTGGCCTGTGGATGCATCAAACTTTACCATTTGTTGCAACATTCCAAAGTATATGTATAGTTTTATTATATGTTTCCTTCCACCTGTTTTATATCTTTTGACTGAACTTATTTATTTCTTGTGTAAATACGGTATTTTGTAATTATTCCGTACTTCATAGTTACTGTAGAGCAATTGTAATGAAAATTTACATTCTTCTTTTAGAAATCCCTCATTATTTCTCATTGTACTACGAATTGTAAAGTACCAAATTCGGGAAACTGATTTTTACAAGCTACAATTTAAATTTCCATGTTTTCCGGCCATAGAACTCTCAATTGTATTCTATACAGATGTGTTGTGCAATTTCTCTAGTTTGTCAATTTCTGTATATGTATGGCATACTGTGACAAATTCATTCTTTCTATGGCAAATACACGTATAAACGTATAAATATTTTCACTTTATGCTAATTTGAGATGGTGTTAAAGATGTGAAATATTTACCAAGCTAGGCTACAAATTGCCTTAAAACTGCAAATCTCCTCTACCAATGATACTACAATTAGATGTGCTGACGTTTACTATAATGATGCCATTTAAACTTTTAAGAGCATATCTCAACCCTATGTAAGTTATAAATTTAAGAATAGTTTCTGATACTTGATGGTGCTGTCTTGTAAACCTTGGAGGTTATTGTTTGAAGTGGTCTTTATAGCCTAAACATTGCCGTTAAGAGTAAAAAACTTCCAGAGCTTCTAGGGAGATCAAAACCCCCTAGGGACCCCCATAGGAGGTGGACACTTGCCAGTCTCAAAGCTTTTCCCCCTTACGTATACCTCTTACTGTCAAGATGCTTTAAACTTTAATTTAAAAATATTCCAATCCTGCATGTGTAGTTGCTTTTTACATGTTGATGTTGTCTTGTAAAGCTTGGGAATTATTTTCGAAAAGTGTCTCAATGGTCTCATAATTGACTTTTAAGAGTAAAAATCCTCCAAGGCTTCTTGGGGGAGACCCCCTTGGAACCCCCCCCCCCCCATGAGAAGTGTACAAATCCCAGGATCTTATGAAGTATTTGCAGGACAGTCAAGCAGTCCATACTGAAAAAATACCTGTCATGTGAATATGATATATGGCGAGGGTCATCATGTTTTAGAATTAAGTTATAGGGGGTCAGCCATGTTCATGATCGTATGTATGGTGTCATGTGCCAGGTTCACTTGGGCTGCCGACATGGGCTGTCTGTGCAAGGGCTATCTTTTCCGTGTCCCTCCCCCTATAGGGATTGCCTTCCTTGTCTGTGGACATTCTCTCATGTGTACACCTCCCACTGCTGAATATCATTTCCTGCCTTCCAAATGCATACATTATTGATTAAGCTATATGTATGTGTTTTGTTAATACAGTATTTCGTCTTCATACCAAAGCTAATCTCTGCCGTAGAACATCGTAACATCGTTCGTAACATGGATCATCAGCTTGCTTCAAATATATCCACAAATTATTCATTCATTAGAAATGTGACTTTTGAGAATCCTTTTCCTGTAAATAGTGCTGAGCTGAACGGATTGGACATCATTCAGGCTTTGCTTTCCGTACTTACCATTCTTACTAATACAGGAGTAATCATCGTCGTGTTTAGGTGTAAGACACTGAGGAAGAATCGTAACAATTTCTTCTTGTTTAACTCGTGCATCACCAACCTGTTGTTCGGCATCGTAGTAGCTCTTCACATCGTGCAATTTGTCACAGCACAAAACGCCTGTGGATTTAGAGTACTATTATTGTTACTGAGTACCAGTTTATTGATGGAAAACATCATTTCAATCATACTGATGTCAGTTCAGAGGTTATATTACATTCAGTATCCATCCATGTACCTGAAGTATGTAAATCACAAGAACGTAGTCATTGCTGTTGTAGTATCTTGGTGCATAGCCCTCCTACTACCAATGATACCAGTCTTTACAATTTCGGGCGATAACATTTGTAACCGACAGATGTTTCCGACACCAGCTTTGCGTACAGTTATGCATGTTATGCTTTCCGTGGCACCCATACCTGTAATTGTATATATCAATATGAAAATCTTGCGGACCATACGTATACAACAGCGACGCATCAACGTACAGGGAACGACAAATCACCAATCAAGCCCAACTCTGCATCCTGGCGAGGTGAGGGTCGCACGAGAATCAGTGCTCATGAATTATACGTATGCTTCCCTTATAGTCTTAAGTAAGTTGTTCGCAATTACCATTCATCATTGGCAAATTGAAAAAACACAACTCTATTCTCGTTTTATTGTAATTAATATTCATGGACTTATAAGTCCAGTCTTATACGTTTGTATTTTTAAAGACATACGAAGACGTATTAGACTAAGTTTACCGTGTAAAAACAACTCGGTAGATGCACAAATCATCACATAGGCCTTCATGAGAGTGAGTGTAGACATGTATAGCACCTTAATCAGTCACGTCGTACGTTGACTCTAGTGTTTGCTTTGTAGAGATGTCTTGTAATACATTCTGATAAAGAAATACGTGGGTTGGCTACCATGAGGTGCTACTCCTTCAGGAAGAGCTGCTTAATTTTAGGTCAAATTAGTCTTCTTCTTCATCTTTTGAAACTTGAAAGTACAGTATTTGTAACCATGTATCTCAAAGCAACTTCATGTTCATCTAGAATCAATGACGTGTGTTTAACTATAACGATATTAATAAAACCAGCCAGGTGGTCAGCTTTATATTCGGTGAACCATAATTGTTGGTTTTGTGTGAGTCTATTACTCCAATGCCTAGCCCATGAGAACATGTTGTCCGAGATAGTCCATGTACAACTAGCACCCGAGAAAGCTCACGTGAACCTTTAAGCCAAGACAAACCAACTTAGGTGAATTTAGCATCTGAGACAACCAACGTGTACCTGGTACCGGTACGAGTCAGCCCAAGTGAACCTGACACATCGGAGACAGCCCATGTGAAACTTTAAGCTAAGACAGACTATGTGAATCTGGCATCAGAGATAGCCCACACGAATCTGGTACTTGTACAACACAGCCAAGTTGAATGAACATGGTATCCGAGACCTCTTTATCGTTTAGTGATGAGTGGGGGTGAGAGGAGGTCTTTTATAATGAAATCTGTTTTGTACCCCAATACAAACAATTCTAAAAATATCAGATTGAAAAATAGGAAAACATTTGTTGTGCATGGCACTAAAATACATTTATTGTGCCAATAAAAGAGATATTTTTCCTCACTACATACTGGCTTTGTATTCATAGCACTACATAATACTACATAGTGATTTGAAATTGATTGTGCTGTGTGCAACAATAGTACCAATTTAGTTAGAAGGGATGGGGAAGGGGTTCTGAGGCCTTACCAAAAGAATGATTTTTTACCTACTGATCTCACCCCTAATGTGTTGATTTATCATACATGTACAAACTATTTAACTGTTACTTTGCATAGCTATAGTACGAACTACATGTCTTATCAAAAATTACTTTTCAGTGTTTGTGTTTCACTTCTCTGATACCTGTGACCATCACCAAGTTTAATACATGTTACCGGGCTACATGTGAAACACCCTTTTCTTTTGCTATTGTATTACACCATAAACTACCAAGAAAGAAATATATTCCAAGGTGAACACAATATTAATCGAATTCTCAGAGAATATATATTTAATATGTGAATGACCGATAAACAAAGTTATAAACACAGATTTGTTTGATGATGATCTAGTAGCCTGGACTTCTATAGTACTGACACTGATTTTACATCTCCCCTGGAATATCTAGTATCCACATTGAGTGACTGTATACTGCAAGTACAATTTTGTCAGCAGATCATAATAATACATTTCCTTGTTATTAGAATGTATTTATTTTCAAGGCTACCATGTTGCCAGCAATATACTGGGCAACATAGCCAATAGTAAGTGAATTGAATTAGTTGTAGTAATCTAGTTTAGAAACTGCTGTAGTACAGAAAACATTTTTACGACATTTTTTAATTTCTATTTGAAACCAATGACATTTATCACATTTCATTATTCAAAACCTTTCAAAAAAATTGCATCGTATGCTAATGAAGGCATGACTCAAGCAATGGTGACCTGGCAGAAAAGAGGTAATGACAACATGAAAAATCCAAGACAGCTAGAAAGAGATAGCGATAAGGAACTTCTTAGATGATGTATACTGGTCACAAACATTCACGAGTAGATGGCAGAACACACACTTACACGATTGGTAAAAGTTTAACTTCAAACTGGCTTTATTATTTAAATGAAATAGAGCCAAAGAGAAAAAAATAGGTTTTCCGTCTAAGGAAAAATTCAATAGTGATGTGATTACTTGGTTTTCTTTTTTAAGAATACGATTATACACTGAGGAAAGAAACCTGCCATATATATAAAGTCCTAATAATGTATACATAATCTACACAAAAACCAGATACTATAATTCATTTTAACATAATCAATAACAACTGGTTAAAACTGTACATATTATGTGCACTGATACATTATTGGAATATAGACTTAGTATTTTGACCATGTTAAAAGTCACGTACACTCCAATGACGTACATGCAGGCCACAAACCTTGCTTTACTTTCAATCAATTGAAGAAGTAATTCAAAAGTACCTAACGATTTCAGGCCCGTGGCCCTTACTTCACTTGTGATGAAAACACTTGAAAAAATTATGAAATCATTCATCTTATCCATGACAGAGGATATGTTAGATCCTCTACAATTTGCCTATAGAACGGGAAGAGGTGTTGATGATGCAAAACTGTACATCCTTAATGAGTTATACAAACATCTTGAGAAACCCGGTGCTCATGCCAGAATACTATTTGCAGACTTTTCGTCAGCCTTTAATACCGTGCAGCCTCACATCCTAGCGAATAAACTTCTTTCAAACTTTAAGCTCAATAACCAAATGGTACTATGGGTAATCAATTTCCTCAACAACAGATCTCAAAGGGTTTTTGTCAACGGTCATCTGTCGGATTCGCTTCAAACTTGTACTGGCTCTCCTCAGGGATGTGTATTGTCTCCGCTGCTCTATATCCTTTATACAGCTGACTGCAGAAGCAAACATGATGGCCGTCATCTTGTGAAATTTGCAGATGACAGTGCCCTTGTCTCACTTCTGCAGGGGTCAGAACAACATCACGGACCCGCACTAGATGAATTTGTAAACTGGTGCGACAATTCCTATCTGAACTTAAATATATCTAAAACAAAGGATATGATCATCGACTTTAGGAGACAACAACATAGTGTTGAGGAGACCACAGTACATGGTCAAGTAGTCGAATTAGTACGACAATATCCTTATTTAGGTTCCATCCTTGATGACAAGTTACAATGGGATATAAATACAGAGGCTATTTTGAAAAAGGGTCAGCAGCGTTTGTACTTTCTTCGGAAACTGGCATCTTTTTCAGTAGATAACACCATACTATCATTGTTTTACAAATCTTTCATTGAAAGCATACTAAGCTTTTCTGTTATCTGCTGGTTTTGTAATTTAAATTTGAAGAACAGAAATTCTCTGGAAAGAATTGTCACCATAAGTTCAAAAATTATTGGCGTACCACAAAGAAGTCTTTTGTCATTTTACAATCAACAAATCGTGAGAAAGGCTCGTTCAATTTTAGATACAGACCACATTTTAACAAATGAATTCGATTTCCTGCCATCAGGAAGACGTCTTAGATGCCCAACTTGCAGGACAAACCGTCATAAGAACTCTTTTATTCCATCCGCTGTGCGGCTTTTAAATAAGACATTTTAGATACTCATTTTGTAGTAAGAATTGTTTTTAATGTTCTGTAACCTCTTTTCGTGTTTTTTTTTCTTTGTACCAGTCTGTTGCCTCTTATTTTCCGTCTATATTTTTAGTCCCCGCGGACGAAGTCCCGAACGGGGACTTATGGATTGGGTTCCGTCTGTCCGTCCGTCCGTGCGTCCGTCCGTCCGTCCGCAGCCGTTTCTTGGAGATGCCTGGACCGATTATTTTCAAACTTGGTACAGGGGCAACATGCTATGGCATACATATGCACGTCAATTTGTTTTATGATACGATCCAATATGGCCGCCTAGCAACCATTTTGTTTGCGAATTTTCCCTGTCTCAAGCCATAACTCAGACATGCTTGAACAGATCTCATTCAAAGTTGGTATTAGGATAGTGTTCTATGCCATACATGTGCATATTCATTGTTGTCATGATACGATCCAATATGGCCGCCTGGTAGCCATTTTGTTTGCGAATTTTCATGTCCAAAGCCATAACTCAGACATGCTTGAACAGATCTCATTCAAAGTTGGTATTACGACAGTGTTCTATGACATACATGTGCATATCCATTTTCGTTTTGATACGATCCAATATGGCTGCCTGGCAGCCATTTTGTTTGTGAATTTTCCATGTCCAAAGCCATTACTAAGACATGCTTGAACAGATCTCATTCAAAGTTGGTATTAGGACAGCGTTCTATGACATACATGTGCATATCCATTTTCGTCGTGATACGATCCAATATGGCTGCCTGGCAGCCATTTTGTTTGTGAATTTTCCATGTCCAAAGCCATAACTCATACTCCATTTTCATCGTGATATGATCCCCCATACCCAACCAATCCTTTATTGTTGGAGGCATATTCCATGTCCAACAAGCACACACAACATATCTAAGTCTGTTTGTTTTAGGTTCAAAAATGTTGTTGCGTGATCAGAGTAGTGATAATTCCTTAAAACCCAATTATAGCGGGGACTATGTCATTCTCAATGACTTGTTGATGTGTATATTTGTTGTATGTTCTGTCCGCCAAAATGAATTGCCCATTTGGGATAAATAAAGTTATTGAATTGAATTGAATTGAATTGAACTGCAGTAACATGTACACGCCAAGCATAATATATACCAAAGGTGTCCAGTATTTTGGTTTTCATGCAAAATGGTACATTGGTTATTGACATCATTCATTATGGCAAATATCATACTGAACATACAGTGAACTATATGAGTATTTATAATGTTCTGTACCAGCCATATGCTTTGACATAAACTATCATGCAATCATGTTCCAGGAGTACTAGCATCTCTAAAGAGTACATAAATACATGTCTAGCATCGTGAACATTGGCAGCTTAGTTGTAATTTTTAGAAGTTCTTGTAAACAAAACCTTTGCCTTGAAATGTTATCCGTTGAGTAACCAAGTCTAACTTTTTAGAGACAAAATTATATAACGTTATAGAAATGAACTTGTTAAAACGAAGCTGAGGTACATTTTAAAGTTACCAAAACTCACAGTACTCCATAGAGACTTCCTGTAAACCAAAGGATTGGTACATGGTGTAATATGACAGTGTACAAAATTGCCAACGTTGAACTTGTACAAGTTGTAGTACCCATACTTGTGTCCCATGCCCACTGTAGAAAGTATTGACACCAAGTTTACATCATTATACCAAGTTTTTTTAAGTGTTTTATTTCGAGAGAGACAAATTACAACAACACAAGTGCCAAAATAACACGTGGCACAATTTAGAACATCTAAAATAAGGTGAGAAAAATAAGGTACAATGCAGAGGTAGGGAACAAAATTCATTTAGTACATAATGTTAACCATAGCAAAGCGGTACGTCTTATAAAATTTGTTGATATAGCTTACAGGGTTAATGAAAAATTGGCATACTTAACAAATTTAGATACCTAGGCTTTATCTCAAATATTCAAGCTTCAAATTTCATATAATATTATAATATGGTACTTATATCAACCATAATAATAATCACCTGTCCTATGAACTTTGTTGATACAACTTTTACTTTTAATGAGTAATTTGCATAATTAGTGATTCCCTTATGGGAGGCATTCAGTTTAAATCTGGTAAATAATTTAGTTCAGAGTCCCATCAAGGTGTAGTGTTTGTAAGCAATGACAGAGTTCAGGGTTTCTAAATACAGGATTCCAAGAGAATACTACAGAACAATTATAGGTCCATCACAGACAGGATTATGCAGCTGGTGTCCACAATTTGCGATGTTGTCTCTTTTTATACTAACTACTCTACATCAGTTACCACACCCAACTCTCTAACACCCAACTCTCTCTCTCTCTCTCTCTCTCTCTCTCTCTCTCTCTCTCTCTCTCTCTCTCTCTCTCTCTCTCTCTCTCTCTCTCTCTCTCTCTCTCTCTCTCTCTCTCTCTCTCTCTCTCTCTCTCTCTCTCTCTCTCTCTCTCTCTCTCTCTCTCTCTCTCTCTCTCTCTCTCTCTGTTATGGATTGGGTTCCGTACGTCCGGAGTCGTTTCTTGGAGATGCCTGGACCGATTTTTTTCAAACTTGGTACAGGGCAACATACTATGACATACATATGCACATCAATTTGTTTCATGATACGATCCAATATGGCCGCCTAGCAGCCATTTTGTTTGCGAAGTTTCCTGTCCAAAGCCATAACTCAGACATGCTTTAACAGATCTCATTCAAAGTTGGTATTAGCCCAGTGTTAGGGTTGTCGGTGGCCGAGCGGTTAGCTTGTACACCTCTTACCTCTGCAGTCTGGGTTCGAACCCGCCTGGTGTCGGCTGGGTTTGATTTAAAATTTAACCAGGTCTGTATGTAAGAAGGGTGATGCTTAGTTTGACCCTGCCGAACAATGCAGGTTTTCCCCGGCCACTCCGGTTTCCTCCTGCTTCTTCAACACTAGGGCACTAGGGCGCTGCTCTTGCGGCAACCATTCAACAAATTTCCGAATTTATTTGGACGAATAAAGATTATTATTATTATATGACATACATGTGCATATCCATTTTCGTCATGATACAATCTGATATGGCTGCCTGGCAGCCATTTTGTTGGCGCAGTTTCCATGTCCAAAACCTTAAAACTCAGACATGCCTAAACAGATCTCATTCAAAGTTGGTATTAGCACAGTGTTCTATGACATACATGTGCATATCCATTTTCGTTGTGATACAATTTGATATGGCTGCCTGGCATCCATTTTTTTGGCGCAGTTTTCATGTCCAAAACCATAACTCAGACATGCTTGAACAGGTCTCCTCCCCCTCTGTACCCGACCCGTCCTTTATTGTTGAATGGTTTATTCCATGACATCACCTTGAAGAGTTGGCATGTCCCATGTCCAACGAGGAGACACAATATGAGTAGACATGTTCCATGTCCAACGAGCAGACACAACATATCTAAGTCTGTTTGATTTAGGTGCACAAGTGTTGTTGAGTGATCAGAGTAGTGATATCAAGAAATTGAATTGTAATTTTTTGTGTTCAAACTAATTGTATCATCGTTGGGTGCAATGTCTTTACTTGAGATAAGAACCCAATCATCGAGGGGGCTATGTCATTCTCAATGACTTGTTAAGTTATTAAACTAGGTACATGATTACAGTAATATATTACCATGTTGTTGTCGTTAAATTACTAGCAAAAGTAACTTTCTTAAAACCCAACACAAGTTAAGGCAATGAAATGAAGACATACAAAGTTGTCTTTCCGTAAAGGATATATAGTTACTTTATCATTAATCACAAACACAAATGCCATTTCGATATTCAGTTCTTGTCTTAACCACTGGAAATCGAAAAACTCCGTTGCCATTAAATTATTCCAACACAAGTTAAGGCAATGAAATGAAGACATACAAAGTTGTCTTTCCGTAAAGGATATATAGTTACTTTATCATTAATCACAAACACAAATGCTATTTCGATATTCAGTTCTTGTCTTTATTAACCCCTGGAAATCGAAAAACTTTCTGCAGGTGTTATTTAAATTTCATTGAATTCTTTTCACGACAGAGCTGACGAAATTTAGTTCCTAGTGAGAGTCATGGCCAAACATATTCTTTTACTTGACAAATCCGATGACGCCACGACTACATTATCATCTAGCAAGTGTAGATTGTTTGACTTTAGGCAATGGAATGAAGACATACAGAGTTGTCTTTCCGTAAGGATATATAGTTACTTTATCATTAATCACAAACACAAATGCCATTTCGATATTCAGTTCTTGTTTTTATTAACCCCTGCAAATCGAAAAACTCTTCTTTCTGCAGGACTGGTGTTATTTAAATTTTATTGAATTCTTTTAACGACTGAGCTGAAGAAATTTTGTTCCTAGTGAGAGTCATGGCCAAACATATTCCTTTACCTGGCAAATCCGATGACACCACGACTAAATTGTCATCTAGGAAACGTAGGTTGTTTGACTTTGTCTGCGCCATTGCACATAAATTATTTGGTGTTTCGACATACAAACAAATCAAGACTTTAGTCAAACAAATGGGATCCTTGAGAAGAATACTTTTCCTATGACAAACCAACCAACTTACAGACACTTATGCCCTTTTTCGGAAGTCACGGACAAACGTATTTCTAAATCTATGGCAGCAGATTAATTCTACACTGTAAATATAGCGGACGGCAGACGCGTAATTACGTGTTCAAAATTTAGACGTCGGTGTTCAAATCTGAACATCCAGTGTTCATAATGTTAACGCCATGTTAAATATTACAAACACTGATGTTCTGAACCTGCACACAATGTGTTAACAAACCATCTCCTTCAAGTGTTCAAAAACAATGCAATACAGAAATTTTGCAATATGTGTGAAACAATTAACAATCTTTAGGTTGTTTTACTCTACTATGGATATGTCAAAATTGCAACTGTCTCGCTGTCCGGCAAACATACATAATTTTGATATAACGCATATCACACCAAGTGAAAAATATCTCCGGTCTGCAGTTGACAAAAGCACGTTTTCTCCCCTAAAGGAAGTTCACACAATAGTTTTAGACATTTAGTTTTGGTTGAAATTTTGAAAAATTGCAAAAAAGATCAGAAAACCATTTCGTTTTTTTTTAGTTTTAACATCGGCGTGTAAGATGGCGTTCTATCCCTAAACACTCGGCGTTTAATTTTCGCGCCTTTTCTCATCCCATCATGCATCAAAACGGAAGAAACGACATTTTGTGGAAACGATGCTGTGTGCTGCTTGCAGACGACAGTCGTGATCTCGATCGTGTGGAAGCAAGACCAGACTTTGGTAAGGCATTTATCAAACCCCAAAACATGCCATGAAATATTTAGACACATGGAAAGATGTTGTGTAGTACTAAAACTCTCGTCATTGTTACTTCCCATCTTGTGGTCACTCACAGTCCAGACACTATCTACGAGGTGGTCACCGTCTACCTGGTAGTCACCGTCTACCTGGTAGTCACCGTCTACCTGCTACCTGGTAGTCACCGTCTACCTGGTGGTCACTGTCTACCTGGTAGTCACCGTCTACCTGGTGGTCACTGTCTACCTGGCAGTGACTGTGTACTTGGTTACTTTAGTCACTCACATAATACATACATACACACATACATACATACATACATACATACATACATACATACATACATAAATAAATAAATACAAACATACATAAATACATGCATACATGCATACATACATACATACATACATACACACACATACATACACACACACACATACATACATACATACATACATACATACACACACACACACACATACATGCATGCATACATCCATACATAATACATACATACATACACACTCATACATACATACATACATACACACACATACATACACATACATACACACACACACACACATACACATACACATACATACGTTAAAGGTATTTTTCAATACAACCTGCATGTGGCTGTTGAGATTGCTGACCAATGAGTGGAGAATACGTAGATAATTCACATTTCTAATATTTTTTATCAGTGCCCACATTAGCACTACTGTGCATTCATTGGATTATATTAGCCTACTAAACTAGTTTTGATTGCAGAGTTTGTCATTAAATACAGAAGGTTTACACATTTACAGGCTAAGGGTACTAGCTGGACACTAGGTTTTAACATGTTTTCAGGACTAGAACATTTGACATACAAAACAAAAACTTAAAAAATCATCAAAAATCATTTTCTTGGGATTTAAAATTACAACATAAAAGTTTAGATTGAATGAAGAGTAATAAAAACAATATAATATGAAATAATATTTTAGAAGTCTGCTACTGTATCTTGAACAATTTAACATATCTAAGCTCTTGCTAAAATTATTTTCATAACTCATATTACTTATGAGTTATGAAAATAAGACAGTTTCCTTGTCTTCCAGGATGTTGATGATGCAGACATCAAGGCAAAACTGAAAACAAAGGAACTGACGCCACCACATATCATGCTGTTTAGAGAAAAGATGTCAGTTACTGGTATTTACATTGTTGGAGACACTGTAACAATCAAGTGCCAGAACAACAGCATCACAACAGGTCTGCTTCAACTGATGTCCATCTATTACATCTTTGATTTAGACTATCCAAAGTGTTATGCAATGATGTTTGGATTTGTCCAGCTTTTTGTAATGGGAGAACCATTCACTTATGAGACTTCAAAGAAGTTCAAGTTTTTTGTTAAAAAATTTAGGCCAACTTTTGACCAGACCGAACTCTCAACATGAGTTTACAAGTAGCTGACTGGTAACAAGCTTAGTAACCACAGTGCGTTTCTCATATAGATCTAAACATAAAACGGTTAGAAACTGCATTGTGATAAGATGTTCTGTCTTTTTTGTATGGATTAACAAATATTCCTTATATTCCTATATTGGTGTTCAAATTGTTAGTAATTAGTTTGTTGAAGCAGTTTCAAACGGCAGTTTTCGTTTACAAATTACTTTCAGTTGGGACTGAAATTTCTACCAGGTTCAACAGCATATGGTTGTTGATACACAGACCAAAACTAATGAAAAGAAGTCAAAATTAGTTTATTAAGTATATTCTTAAAACACCGGGGATATATTTCTGACGTTTATCAAGAAAGTACTTGTTAACAAACCCTTTTGTTTTTGAAAGACTTTGTTAGACGAGGAAATTGGTTTTAAACAGACCAAGGACCCAGTCTGACAACTTCCTGCATATTGGGATTTTTTGTCAACCTGATATGTTGTGTTTACTGAAGTAAAGATACATATGTATCATGTGCATCACAGAAGCCTTCACTAACTTCTTTTAAATTCAGCATTGTTTTTACAAGAGAAAATGACTTGAAGAAAAAGAGAAAAGAGAAGAGTGTGTTTGAAATGCATTTAATTCATATACTTCTTTTCAACACAATTAGCCAAATTTTGAGCTTTTTCAAACCACATTGATGGTAATGTTTTAGAAAACTATGAATACCTGTTTTGTTAGATAGTAATTTTCATGCTGCTTACAACATATTTACGAAAATGTTTCACAATGTTTGTGTGGATTTCAAAGTTGTTTATTTTTTATAGAAATGGTGTTCACTGTTGGTGTTGCCTGTGACTAACTGAACAAAGTGGTCATATTTATGTGTTAATTTTACACAAATTACGTGTACTTGTATTTATTTTCAGAATAAAACATCATTTGACAGAATATCACTGGTCTGTTTTATTATCTCAATGCTTGAACACCCCCTGAACGCCTAAAATTAAAGATGTACTAAAGGTGTTCAGCTAGAGCATATAAGTGTTCTACCTTTTAACACATTTTTCGTTGAACGGCATCCGTACGTTCAAAAAGTGTTACAGCCCCTTGAACGCGTAAATGCGTTCAATTTTTGAACACCTTTCAACGTGCAACCAGTGTTCAGCCACAGAACACCATGGTGTTCAATATAATGGCTGATAAACATGTAGTGTTCAAAATTTGCACAGGTATGTTCATAAATGGAATATTGGTGTTAAACATATTTGAACACGTAGTGTTAATATTCTAAACACCTAGACGCGTTCAAAAAGTGTTACAAAAAGGCGTGTAATTGGTGTTCTATCCTTTAACATTTAATTTTACAGTGATGTATTCATTCATATTGTTTCAGCCGTTCGTAAATTTGTTTCTATTCGAAATTACTAAATTCTACGGAGACACGTATCTCTAGAAATGAAGTTGTCTTTACTATAACGGATTTATAGCTACTTGTATATCACAAACATTAATCACAAACACAATTGTCATTTCGAAATTATCTTAGCATTTTTCATTCGTTGGTTTGGCTGGTAGTAATTTTAGAAAGCCAGTATCTTTCGTTTCATAAACGTCAAAAGTCAGATACGTACGTAATAATAGGAAACAGATTACACCACAATGAAAAGACAGTCAATATGCTTGTTTTGGGTAAATTTAACATACCCCGGATACCAGCAGGTCCCCCTAGGGGGTCCTACCAACCCCATTATAATATGCTAAACTCTGAAGAATGGCACACAAATGAAATGACAAACTAAATATAGCCTGCACCGTCACGGACAGACAGCATTGTATTATCATTTTGGCGATTCCATAACGTAGAAGGGTAATTTTATCTCCATGTCTATCAATGTAAATGTCTTTTTAAAATTGTTCATACATTTAAGCATACAATTCTGTCATTTTGATTTCACCCTTCTGTTTATTTTGCTTTATGACAAGAGCTTCTTTGTCATATTCTACAATTTTAGTACAATAGATACCCAACAGTTTTTAAATAGTTGTCTCTCTCAATTTCATCACTCGTGTAGCATCGCCAGAGCAGATAGTTTTACTCCTGGTCTGTCTGAATCAATAATTTGTGACTGTAGACACCGAGCGACAAATTAAAGACCCGATATCGTCACTCTAACAAAGACATGGATTTATAATAGGAAATCCATTTATTTTTTTTTCTATTTCACTTGCACGCCATTCCTGACACATTAGCTTGAAGTATAACGTTTTTTAACCTAAAGAATCAAGGAGAACATCGCATTCAGAGGGAAAGTAATCATAAATGGACAGCATGGTTATCACTAGGCTAGATATTAGCCTAGTGTACAACGTGGATAAAGTTGGTCTCAGAATATGAATCACATTTACGTTGGAGGAAATACAATGTAGGTGTGTGACTAACGATGTCGAAGTGAAATCCTAATAATTATATTTAGAGAACATGATTCTTTCTTAGATGTAATATCAACCAAGCAACCAACATTTTGAATAACATGCGATTTTGGAATTTAGTTTTGGATGTTGATATCGAATTTTTCAAACAGTCTTTTTTGGAACTAGAATCGAAAATCCAGATACAAATGTGCCACAATACTGGCACGTTAAGGGGCACTTTGATTTGTGTGATAAATTGTTGTGATTTTTTGTTACATTCTTGTTACTTATTATAGAACTGAGCTTGGTTAAAACCGGATCAAAGAAAAGATCAAATGGGGAAACTGGTTGTTGCTAAGGTTATAGGTGTTCAGATGAAACCAGTTACATAAGTTTTTCCTTTATTCCATTTGTGTTATGCGTATCTTACATGTTTGTATATCTTGATATAAATAAATCGACAATGAATAGGAATGAATGTACGTTACTTTCTAAATAGTGTTGTGTAATTCTTGTGCTTACCATGAAATAATACTTAATGTAAATGATGCTTAATACCCCTCCTTTTGAAAAGGGCAAACAAAATTGAGACAGACTTTACGTAAGAAGTACTTTTAATTTTCATGCTTATGAAGCCAAGAAAGGTCATGTTTATCAGACCCTGCATCAAGCGACCTACATGAATTAGAATTACAAAACAATGGGTAAATCTGGAATAGAAGAGACCTGATGTAGACTGGGGCAACACATTATGGGTAAGTGGTGTGAAGTTCATGACATACCGTACCCATGAAGCCCCACTCCAATGACAAACTGGCAGTTTTAGCACTACGTCAGAGAGGTAGCATGTAGCAGAGTCACTGTTTCCTATCCATTGGATGAATTACATCCAAATGTTGTTATCTTTATTAAAGGCAACACCCATCCCACCCCTTATGGAACACCCTTTTATCAATTTTGAATTTGTCGAATGTGGGTCGTGGTGTATCGATTCATGCTGTTACTGCTGTTTGTACTTCTGTACTCTCTGGCTTCATTAAATGGCTGTGTATAAATAATAGATAAAACTGATTATCAATTTCACATTATATCTCCAATTAAAGCATCTGCACGGTTTCCTATTAGCTTATCCTATATGTGGAGTCATGGTGTATTAGGTGACCCCTAATACACCAAATGTTAGAGTGACAATCTTAGAATCTGCAGATTGCATTTTCAAGCCGTGATGCTGTCATTTGTTTCTGACTGATGGTCTTGGGCAAGATTTGAACCATTATTGTGTCCTAGTCAACCCAACCGTATGATCTTGAACCTGGTATAGGTTTAATTCTGTGCTTGGGGTAATAATAACTCAACCCTTATGAAAACCATAGATAACCTTGGATGATGTCTTAGTCCATTCGAAAGACAAAACTGACTAATACTGAGTCAGTGATTGACTCGACTGCATCTATAGCATTTTATGTCACTCATGTGACACAACGTACATTTAACATATAAACAGAACAAATGGAGGGGTATATCGCAAAGATAGCAACATGGTTGGCAACTGGATAGTCATTCAGCAAATGAAAGCCTACTGTTCGGATGGACTAGCATATGGATACACATTTTTAAAAACTGTACAGTTGTGCTGCAATGCCATTGACGGTATTTTATTATATAATGTCATTTTTACCAAATAAAATTGAATTAATGAATGGTCTATTTTTAGAGTCAGTTCATAAGTTCAAGAATGAGCATTGCATAAGCCTGCGAAAATCTATTATCTACTTCGGTTGTTTTAAGTAGGTGGCTGTGTATTTTTTTCAGTCTTTGTTGTACTGCCCTCTCTTTCAGTTTTTCCTTCAACTCTAGTAATTTCAGTCACCTTTGCGCTGCTGTTGTAGTATGTGTGTCCATTTGTTCACAGTTCTCTGCACTTGCATTCTTTGTGGTGTGTTCAATTATTGTTAAAAGATGACCTTGCAAAACGTCTGTACTGTGACATTTTACTTTTTGTGAGAAGAAGAGTTCTTTTTACACACCTTTTACTTGCACTATACTCTTGTAAAAAGTATTTGATATTTTTAAAGTTCTTTTTTCTGTCCTTCTGTCTTTCCACTCAGTAATTTCTCGATATCATTTTGGCATCTACACTGTCCACAAACCTCGGTCACTTGGTCGAGTAAGCTCTGTTTTGTGTCCTGTTGCTTTTTCTATTTCTTTTCCCTGGCTTCAGCTTTTGCTTTCAATATCTGACGTCTGCCTTCTCTGATTGCCTTTTTTCTTGTTTTATAGTTTTCAACAAATTCTGGTGCTCTTCTTCTAGCTAAGGTGATTATATCTCTTCTTTTCTCACTATCCATGTCTTTTAGCCACTTGTTGGTTTTGTTGTTTGTAAAACAAAATCAAACCTTCCAGAGCAACGAGGTGGCTGTATTTGGCTTTTCTTTCAGACTTTACGTAAGAAGGCGAGAAGGCAACCAAGACAACCAAGCTGTGCTCAGTTGAAATGCTTGTTTTGTGGACACTGGTAGTTTCTTGGTGTTTCACTTCAGTTTCAGGAGTATACTTCCCTCCTGGGAGGTGATCAGTAAGCATTTTCTCCGTGACAATCAAAAGAGCACTACACTGAACTTCTAATAACATTTCTGCAATCTCATCCTCTTCTTCTTAGACAGTCGACAAACAAACTGTCATACAGCCCCTCATTTATTGGTGGGAAATCTGGATACTATACTAACTTTACTGGACCAGCAGGCCTGCTGGATCATCCTTCCAATCATACAGCTTGTCACGAAGCAGGGAATATTACCTATTCATATCAAGGACATGTGTTTTACTGTCCAGTAACTGCCACAGGGGTGATGTGATGACTTTCTCCAAAATGCCAAGAGCTCTCACAGCGCTGATAATGTTCTTGCAATGGATATCAGCATTGATGGCACGCAACATATTGTTGTATTTGTCAGATTGGTCAACTAGATGTAACAGGTCAGCCTTATAGTGATAGACGGCATTCGTATTTTCAAACAAAATATAACATCGGTTCCCGACAAAGTCTTGTAGGTAGCACTTCTTGTCAGCTGAAACTGCTCGGAACGTTTCTGGCTGTCCGACCTGTTGGTTTGAATTTCTTCCACCAGAGAAAGTTTCGCACATGTCCCTGATCAGTCTGTAGGCACTAGACTGACTAACTGATCTATTTCTTTCATTGCAGACTCCATGTAGTCGGCCATGCCAACTACATTATGGAGTCCACAATAAAAGTCATTATTGGTGTCAGTCAGAAAGGCCTTTTTGTCCTCACTCATATTTTGCCAGTCATCAACCAAATCAGGTAGGACCTTACTTCGCCATTTTTCCAATTCTACAACATAGTATTTATTAACAATAGGCTTATCCGACGTTGTGTTTTTTTATTTTACCGAAGAGTACTTTGGATGCAATTTCTTTCTCCATTCGGCCAGCAAGCTCATTAAACAGTCTTATTGGAGTCAAGTTGTGTTTGTGTGTCCCCTCTAAGAACATCATGCATTCCAATGGTGTAAGCTCCTCTATCTCTGGACACCACAAAGTCAAGGATTTTTTTTTCATGTTTTGATGTACCATCAAACATTAGTGTGTGGTGTGTCCCACCAAGCATGGCTTCAGCTGCCTGTCGCTTCGCTAGAATATTACCTTCATCAGCCTTACCAGTGAACCTTTTGGTAGTCGCAATATTTATTCCAAGTAAATTCTGTAAAACTGTGTTAATGATGTCTGATAATGACTAGCACCTCCACCGTGTTTGAGAAGTTCATATAGCATGCTATTCGTACTTCATATGTATATTTTCCATCATGGAAAGGTGTTAGTTTTCTTCCCTCTTGCAAGGCTTCAATAATAATTCTAAGATAATCACTGTCCACAAGTTCTTTAGTCTTCTGTATTTCTGTCACTTTCAGTTTATGTTGACCTCTGTCGTTCTCAACTTCTGTCGTTGCCTGGATAGTTCTTGTTTTGCCTGTCTTTTCTTTACACTCTCAACCTAACAATTGTTTCTCAGTAACAGTTTGTTCTTCAAGTTTCTGTCTTTCCTCCTTCATTCATTTCTTCAATTACTGTCATGTGTTCATCCTTCATGTCTTCAACTTGCTTTTTGTTTTGACTTGAGTTCATCCTCTACTTTAAGTTCATCTTGCTGTAGTCCTACGCACTTCTCATGGTTGCTGGTCTTCAGATACTCAACTTCTTTCTCAAGCCGTTTTATTTTCTCATCTTTTCTCTTTAGTCTTTTGTTAACATTTCTTGTGTTGTTTGCTGAATTTCTGTCGTGCTTCTTCATGTTTCTGTAAATTTCTTGTAGTCTCTTGTGATTTGTTCCACATCTTTCTTTGTTTTGTCAAGTGCTTTATTTGCTGACTCTGACACATGAATGTATATTACTTGCAACTCATCATACTTTTTCAACAGTATTTCCTTTTGTACATGTTGATACGAGCCTTCTTAGTCATTTAATATTTCTTCACCCATTTCAAAGTCATCCGCCATTACCATTTCATCGTTGTTATTCTGACCCAATTTTGTATGATCGACTTCCATGTCTTGTGTATTCATTTATAATTATGTATAACAAAACAGTATATACATGTATTCTGAGTGACTGATTGTGTCCTATATATGTGTGAAGCAAGATATTACAGGCTGGCACTTTGAAATTCGGCAGTTTGTAGTAGTCCACCTCCTGCTGGCATAGAAACCTCCCATCATGACCATTAGCTTCTCCGCCCCTGTCCTTTTTCTCTTTACCATGCTCTGGTTTATGTGAAACAAAAAGTTACTGTTAGTGTTTATATATAATGTTATCAGGGTGTGTGTGTTATTGGTTTCTTCTCTTTCTTCTCTAAAATATAAAATATATTATTATTTAATGCAAACAAAATTGGCTGATATGGCTTGCTACAACTTTGATATATTTGTTTTTGTTTTGTTTAAAACTAACCTCTTTTGGCAATCCACTTGCAAAGACCCTCTGTACAAGCAGGTCCCTCTACCAATGTTCTATAAACTTTCTGCTACAAAATCTTGAAGAGCAAACAGTACTGATGCAAAGTGATTGTGAGCTTCACCTAGACTGTAAAGCCAAGCTAATTTTAAAGAAAATGAAAATCAGTTTTATATACTACTCCATGTAGAGTCTAGAACAAATAAAATATTATTTTATTATTATGTGATAGAAAACTAACATTGATTTACATGCATGTAAACTCCTGAGGTTGCTTGCAAAAAGTTTGAAAAAACAAACACTTGCAACATATTAATACTTATTATTATATAAATATAAAGCCTTTAATACAAATTCCTCAATCTTTTCATACTCCTCTGAGAAAATATTCAACACAAATGTAAGGAAGAGATTTCCCCCATTTCCTACAACCATGGGTGATACATGCGTACTTAGTTATATGCTACACAACATTGTGACTTTGAAAATTACTTACACAGCAACACATTAATTGACATGACCATGAGCCACCGATCGGTTTCCCTGCTATGGTTAAACTGACACATATATGTTTTGTATTTTGCACCACTTCTTTGCGAGGCATTACATGCCTTGACTAACAGAAAGTTTGACTATGTTTGACATTGACTTCAATACTGCGGACGTGACTGGCATCCTTGTGTGCATGCCTTGCCTCTCTGTCAAATGTTCTGTCATTCGATTCGATGAGATAGAACTTGACGTTCTCCAACGTCATTTCTGAAATTTTTCTAATATCCATCATCCAAGTTGTCGAACTTTGGAAGACTATGATATTCCTTGACAACAGCTTCACACAGTCAGGTACGTAATTGCACAAATGTACAACACTGTAATCAAACTTAGTGCAAACTGAGATTTTTCCTGTCACGTTATGATATTGGGATAGCTGATTCCACATCCATTAGGTTACAAACAACTGATTTATCCGTAGCCCTGTACTGCAAAGTCACTGACGTCATACTCACAACAAATAGTCCAAAACTAATACTAGAAGTCCTTACGACAAGTTTGTTTATGCATGGATGTATTACATCCATGGTTTATGTAACACAATGATAAGATTTTGATGTGATATCACAGGATGTTGCAATGGTGTAATTTATGATTAATTTTATAAACAGCATTTTTATATATATATATATATATATATATATATATATATATATATATATATATATATATATATATATATATATATATATGTATGTATGGCCAATTATTTTAACGTGTAGTTTCTGGTTTTGTTATTCTCCTGTCTCCCAGGTTAATAGGTATGCACCTTCAACATCATAGTAACAAACTTTTCTATAAATCATCAAATATTATTTTTCACATGCACATTTAATAAAGATTTTAAAATTCCAGCTCTTTTCTTTCTTGAGTCTGGTCATTACCTTATCGGATGACCAACTATTCTTGACTTGTATTAAAAGTCCATGTTAATGTTTAATTAATGAATAGAGTCAACTCATACAAATTAGGTGTCAATCAGTTCACAGCTAATTAACAGCTAATGTGTATGTATGTCAGATAAAAGTATTCTGTGAAATGTTGTAGAGTTGTTTTGTTGAATGTTACCATCATGAAAAATGTCTTGAATGAATCAGTCACAATTCTTTATTTGTACCATAATAGATCTTGATGTTTTGCGACCTGTTCTGACCAATCTGCCACCAGGTACAGAAACCACCATGCGAATAAATTTATCATGCTCAAGGGACCTGACTTAGGAAGCTGTACGGACTCCATCAAATTCTACAGTCGTAGAAGATGCTCAGTCACACTCTGCACCACCACCAACGACAACAACAACAGCTTCTTATACGCCTGGATCCAAGTCGCCAGTACCACCGCCATCTCATGCAACGGTAGCAGTAGCATCATTGCTCACAACAGTTGAGATGATCCAACCTATAACACAACCAATTGCAGCTACGGAGGCATTAACAGTAGGTGGACCGCCTTTACCACAACCAGTGATGATATATGAACACCTACTGAAAACATCTTCTGGGAAATTCTCATCTGCTGAGGATAATGCTGGCAGTAACTACCAGTATCACGACCAGAACAGAATAGATTGGTCTGACAAAGGTGCTACATATGTACATGTCAAGTTGAAGCCATTGAAGTTAATTGGGCCCAACTAAATGCTTCTATAAACAGAGGCCGACGTGAGTAATTATTTCTAATCAGGTTAACCAGAATGCTTCCATGAATACAACCTGGGAGAAATGTATGGATAAATGGAAAAGTCTAAAGAAGTCTTACAGAAATCATGTGCAGTACGCTAATCAAACTGGTAATGCACATAAGAAATTTCCACTAGATGTCATGGCAGATAGTATGGGAAACGACCCCACTGTACAACCTTCATATGTTGCGGGGAACAACATCAAGAGTGATGCAGCCACAGGAATGATTGATGAGGCCAAGGCAGATTGAGCCTGCACTAAAGACGATGATGGACACCATTGAAGATGGTTTGGCATTTACAAAACCATCAAAGTCCCGACCCCTAAAATGCAGAAAGCGCCAATCAACCAGGATGATTGATGAAGTAAAAGAATTAATGACGGACAGCACAAATCAAATGATTGGTGTTCTAAGGGAAATGCATCATGATAATAGGGAACTTCTTGGAAAGTTGGTAAACACATTATAATCTGTTTGTTGTAATTCCTATCATCATTTTCCATCTTTGTTACAGCAGCACATCATCTGATATCAGCGTTTGACTACAGGGACCAGCGACCATTTATTGATTGATTTATTATTTGGATGAATAATTGATCGATTGAATGATTAATTTTATAGTGAAATAAAACTTATTTTGTGTGATATATATATATTTTATATATTTACTGGTGCATTGATTTGTTTGATATAAAACCTTTTTCTTGCCCTGGCCACTTTTCTCTCTTTCAGTTGTATACAATTCTCTCTTTATTAACTAACTAAAGACTCCCTGTCCATTCTTCTCTTATTTAAATTAAAACACTCCTAATCTCATAATTAGCAGGGTTCAGTTACTACGAAAATTTACTTTATGTCTTATCTTCTGGGAGACTATCACTGTAGAAAATGAAAATAAAGAACTATCACAATTACAAGCCCTCCTGGAAGATGATAAAGTAGTAACTTTCCAAGATGGCAAGTATGATAATGACGTCCAAGAAGTAATTATGGAGCTCCTTTCCCTTAATGTTTCAATCAATAAAGTAAATGATGTTATTCGTGTCGTCCTACAAAAATTAGGGAAAAGAATATTGGAAATTTACCATCAAATGGTTTGAAGTCCCGACTGTTATTAGAAGCCCGCCATTCAACAGACAAGCACGTGCTTGAATCTATTACAAAAGATGTTCACCTGACGTCGGTAATTGGGAATTGTCTTCTTGGGGATGGGACCACCAAGTACCACAAACATTATCAGAACTTTCAAGTTACTATATCTAGTGGACAGACATTGACTATGGGCATGTCTGAAGTTGCCTCTGGAGACTGTGAGGCCACACTTAATGCTCCTATATGAACGCATAGATGAACTTGTAGATGATGCAATTCATGACAAAGACTTAAGACAAAAAAAAGTGAAATAATTTGTACTTTTAAGAACACAATGTCAGACCAAGGTCCAATAAATCCTGCCTTTAATAGGGCATTTAGCAAATTTAGAACATCACTTCTTCCAACAGTTATCTCAGAATGGGACACTTTAACCCCAGCTTTACGAAATGAGATTTCAAGTATGGGTCATTTTTGGTGCAAACTTCATATTTTAGTTAACCTTGCTAGAGAAGGTGATAAAGCTATCAAGTTATTTGAACAAGCGTCATCGAACATAACAAAGTTACATCATATTTTTCAAATGAGTCAATGGCGGCACGTCTAGTCCGTACAGCTGTAAAAGCTTTTCATGTAAGTGGTAGTGACGAAGCCGGAGTAGCAAGATATTTTAACACCTTTCTAAGTGGTAGAGGGAGAAAAAATAAGTTAGTTCCGTACAGGGGAAATAGATTTAATATATTATTTTACGATGCTTCAGCTGTCTTTTACCACCTAAATGACATCAGACAATTCATTGAAAGTTGGCCACAGCCAAACACAGGCTTCTCCAGTCAATCATGAATGATATTAATGAACCTGTTTGTGTGGCTGGGATCAAGGCACTTGGTATAATTAATAAGTTAGTCACTGGTCCCTTCATGCGCATTCTAGAAAATGTAAATAGCATCCTAGATTGTAATAATCATCTCCATCAGATGGATATAATGATGCAAAGATGGCACTGTGGCTCTAAGTGGAAAGCCAGTATTTACTGACACAACACTCATACATAAGGATGATTTGTATGAGACTTTATTCTCATCAGAAGACTCCAACGGTACGACACAACAAGTTCTCGAATTAGTGTCACTTGCATTTGTTGTCCTCCTGGAAAGACAGGCTCAGGACCAGTTGCCTGGAGGCAAATACTGGAATGCAGGTGACACTTTTTGAGACAGACGGCCAATGTACCAACAACCAATGTTGTGTCAGAACGGGATTTTGGTGTCCTTGATCTATTGTTATTCATGAGAATAAAGCCTCATGCAACCACCTTGTGCTATGAAGCACTAACCATGTTAGTGGCTTAACAATAAAAGAGGACATTGTCAAATAGAAAACAAGAAAAAAGAACTCTTGCTCAAAAAGCAAGAACAAAAGGCCAGTAAAGAACAGCGAGAGAGAAACAAGAAAGTTAAGATAATAGACAAGATCTCAGAATATGGTAACATCTGGAAGTATGTACATAAGATGGATTCTAGTTTAGAAAACACAGATCAGGCAAAGAGGCAGACAACCATTATTACACAATTACAATTTCACAAGGAAATTCTTCAAAGCACTGCATCATCAAAAGAATACTTTCAACAATCATGCACAAAACAAGGTCACAAAATCACATTCACATATACACAACTATGCACTCACTTGAAAGAAATTATTGAAATTAATATGGATTCTTTAAATACATCTAGCGAGGAGGGTGATGTTTCCAACACTACATGTAACAAAGAGGCACATCAAATTGTATTGCGACAAAAAACCTAAAGCATATGAAATGGTTCAGAAACAATAAATAAATAAACTGAAATATATGTATTCTCTATGTATTATAATTAGATATATATATACTAAATTAATACACAAGAACTTGACGGAAATATTTGATGTCTATATTCACGTTATTCAATATTGTTATAGACACCAGAATTGTTGCCTCATGCCCTTGCTTTGACGCGCTGTTATGTTGTGACTGTTTTGTGAAGATTAATACAGATATTTAGTTATATTTATCGCTAGCTCTCATTGACCTTTTTGTATGGACGACCTAGTTTTGTATTTCATGTCCTTCCGGAATACGTGATGGTACCTTGTCGACAATGTAAACACATGCACATTTTGCAACATTGTATTGTGGAACGTTCTAATTTATGCAGATCACTTTTATGATCGGCCGAGCCGATCACCATATACGGAATTAATGAATATTCAGCAGTACGTGCTAATCTTCATTTCAACCAATCAGCGTCAAAGACAGATTGGGTCATATGTTATGCAAATAGGCACGCTTACTTCTGTTTTTCTTATCGTCTGCTGAGTCAGAGCACAACCACAACACAGTTTTGATCACGATGCCGAAAGTCATCATCAGAAACGTAATTGCTGTAGGAATGCATCATTATTCAGGGGAACTAACGCCAGGAAGAGGATACAATATCATCCATGAACTAAATAACATGCATGATCCGAATGTTTGCGGTATTTTCGAGAATGGGATGGAACAATTAAATAACATCCAAAAGTACTCTGCCATTTGAAGAGAGACGCTGCTCGCCCTCAGCATGCAAGAGTGATTGACGCACGTCTAGCTTCGAATGGACGGTATTACTTGAAGCCAAAGGCCTGAAACGGCCGTTGTTTCGTCCTTATTGGTAAAGTTCAGATGTGCACGGCCGGCTTCATATGGTGAAGACTGAGGACGTCCAGGCAAAGTCCTGTCTTGGTCCCCCAGACACCAAACCAAATCATAACGGTCCTTTTCATCAAGGCCAAAAAATCCTCCAAAAAGAGAACTACTGTAAACTAAATGATGCATGATGTATGTTTGTATAAACATGTGAATTACATGGTTTCATGGTATTATGAAAGCTCTGCACTTTCACAAAATTTCAACTTGTAGGTAACCTACACAGATTACTGTCGCCATTGTGTTATTGCGAAAAATGTCAAATATAAGCTATATTGGTAAATACAGATGTGATAAAAAACGAAATGGTCGCACATAAAACCAATGCGGGGGAAAGTTGCATGCATTAGTTCCCGCTCCCACCACATCCCCTAATGTAATGTTCATCCGACAAACTTCACGCTTTGGAGTGTTGTTTTGATGATACTGGATTTCATCCTAATCCTGAATGCCAATGGGAACAGCGACAATTAGATGCGACACAGCTTACTGCAGACAAGTCACAGTGCAACTCTATGAAGGAAGAAAAAGCGACTGTACACATTGGTGGCCGAGTCGCTGCCGTTTACGACCAGCATTGGTACCATGAGATGGATAATGATGCACTGATATCGTTCATGGCAGTATGTCGAGGGAAGGTAGAGAAAAAATACAGACGGACAGACTAGGTAGAGGAAATGTGGATTGATCTTTCAAACGTGGTGTGTTATTGAAAATCCATCGTCCAATCATTACGGCGGCCCACAGATGACATCACAAAATATATTCCTTTGAATAAAAATTTCATTTTTCAAGAGTAAATTATTAATTATTTGAACAAAACTTTTAATTCTTTGAACAAAACCTTTAATTCTTTGGACAAAAAACCTTTATTTCCAAAGAACACACTTTTAATTCTTTGAACAAATCTTTTATTTCCAACCAACACATTTTTAATTCTTTGAACAAATCTTTTATTTCCAAAGAACACATTTTTAATTCTTTGAACAAAACTTTTATTTCTAAAGAACACACTTTTAATTCTTTTAATAAAAACTTTTATTTTCAAAGAATACTTTTAATTCTTTGAACAAATCTTTTATTTCCAAAGAGCAAACCTTATTTGCTAATCGATCTTTAATTTAAATGAAATACCAAGTCAAAACTAAATTCGATGGGATCAGTAACGTTTAATTGAATATGTGCAACTCTCTGCCTCTGAGGGCGCAATTAAGTTTCACTGACGTGACAAATATCTTTCTGCGGGGGTGTATATAACTATACAAACTCTCTCTTGCAATGACAAAATACTTTTGTCAAGAGTAAATTTTTTTTTAAATGATGGCGGAAGTGAAGTTATAATTCTTCAGAGGTTTCAAGTACGACGAAATCGTGATTTTCTTAGGGAAATACTATGATGTCCATATGAGTAAAAGAACATTGATTCGTCGTATGAAGTTATATGGTTTGAAACGAAGACAGGCAGAGTATGACGTTTATGCAGTGAGAGACGAAATCAAGCAAATGCTCGATGGACCCGGCGGCTTCGGCGGTTATCGGTCAATATGGCACCCTCTCAAAATGGCAGGTATGTGTGTACCGAGAATTGTAGTTCAAGAACTACTAAGAGAACTTGATCCAGAGGGCAGTTATCTGAGAAGGGCACATCGCCTGAAGAAAAGAGTATACTTAAGTCCTGGGCCTAACTATTCATGGCATGTCGATGGCTATGATAAACTGAAACCATTTGGTTTCCCCATACATGGGGCCATCGATGGGTACAGTAGGAAGATATTGTGGCTTTATGTGACAAAATCAAACAACCTCCCAGATAACATAGCGTCATATTATCTTGAAGCAGTCGACAGATTTGATGGGTGCCCTATTGAGCTCAACTCCGATCTTGGTACAGAAAATGGCACTATGGCAGCCATACAGTCATTTTTTAGGAATGACAGTGATGCACACAGATATGTAACATCTCAGCGTAATCAATGAATTGAAGGATGGTGGTCTTTCCTCAGAAAACATCGCTCCACATGGTGGATAAATTTTTTCAAGGATATTGAAGCACAGGGAACCTTTGATTCAACCAGTGCCTTGCACAAGGAGTGCCTATGGTTTGCTTTGCTGGTTTACTCCAGAAAGATCTTGATCGTGTACGGGAACACTGGAACACTCATTACATTAGAAAGTCAAGGCACGACACTGTTCCTGGCAGACCAGACTCACTGTACGGCCATATCACAATCAAGCGTACAAAATAGGGGGGTCACTTGAGGTGAAAAATGACACTTGAAATAAACATCAGTAAGTGTAATGTTTGTTGAGCTGTATATCTTAACTTTATAATTCCAAAATATGAGAGCACAAGAAAGGCCAGAAAAAATTTTATCATGCAAAATGCATAATGGTCCATCAAGTGGGGTACGTACTTTACATGATATTGACATTGGTGGTTATTGATATAGAAAATGACTTTCTCAGAGTAATTTTGGTTTAGACTAGTAGAAAAAGTGGTGGGTTTGAAAGATTTACTCATGTGCAATCACACATTCTCCATAAAAACCTATTACTTTATTTTTCTGTGAACTGTAAGTCAAAGTCAAAATGGTCATTAAGTGAACAATTGTTTCTGAACAACACAACACTTTACTTCAATTATAATTTGCACTAAAACATCATTCAGCAGAATAATAGAAGATAATTACATGTTGTAGGATATAGTACCTGACATCATCAAGTAAATCAATATGCATTGGCAACGATTGTGATGGTGAGGGGGGTGAGGGTACGTACACTACAAACTTGGAATTGTGTTTGAATATGATGAACTGTTCACTTACACTGAAAATCTCATGTCTTAATCTTATTTTTTTCAAAGTCTTTATATAAAATCTAAATATCAGAAACAAACATAGGTGCAAAATGACAAAATTATCAATTTTCTTCTACCACTACAATCTTTAAAACTCAATATTTAATTTCAATGATGGAACACTTTTCACAGACTTCAGTAACTAAGTGTCTTTTAAGTCAAATAACAGCACTGTCAAGAAATATTAAGTTGAAATAATATCTAACTGTATATCTTTTTGTTTTGATCATACAGAACACAATGTCATGTAATGTATATTGCTAGATGGGTATGGTACGTACACTACAGTGTCATAATGACAGTTTACATTCAATTGTTACTTAATGTCAAAGATTATGTAACACTAATTCTCAGCACAAGGTGTGGACTTCTCCTGTGCAAAACATCAGGTTTTCATTTATATGACTCAGACTAATAGAAAACTGCATTTTTCACAGGCTATTCCCACATTTTTTCATGAAATGAAGGTGTACCATTTCATCTTCTTTGCAGATATCCTTCACCTGAATAAAGAGAAAATAGCCAGGTCATTTATACACATATTACAGAATATGTTATGTCATTTTCAATACCAACATACTTGGTTATGTACTTACTATCACTATAGATATAATTATACATATTATTATTAATAAAAAAGAATATATAAACAGAAATTACCTCAGCAAGATATATCTGACAGCTTCTCTTACTTGACAGTTGTACTGCTACAAATTCACCTACATTCATTCTGAAAATAGATAAGACTAGTAAGTTTACCACTTGGTATTTTGTGCTATATATTATTCAGAATTGCAGAAACTGAGGTGTTAGGCTATACTATCACTGATTAAACAATGGAACATAGAGCAGTATGAAATTTAGTTTTGACAGAGTTGAGTTACCTGTCATTGTTTTCATCCAGGGCAGCTTCACTTTGACTGCTGGTCTTGGAAGTGCTACTAGTACTACTTGCCAAATCTATGTAAGCAATGAAGGAAACTAACCACCACCAACTATTTTACTTTTAGCTTCTAAATAGTGAATTAACATACAGAGATAACTTATAAAAGGAAAGTTTAAAACCATGAGCTATATACTAAACCACCAAATGATGTGTTAAGTTTTAACAAGCAGTTGTTAGGAAGTTTGATAAGTTATAAACAAACAGCTGTTCAGCCATAAAAGTAGCCAATAATGCATATGTGTACAAGCAGTTATTAGTCCAATTGACTTAGTGCAAATATATCATATGTAAACAATCGTTACTGTAACAAATGATGAACAGATGTGTTTATGCAATTATTAAGCGTAATGATATACCTATAAATTATCAAGCATTTCTTAAGCAACCATTAGCATTGTAAGAGGTATTAAAGGATACTCTTCGTAGGCTCAGCTATAAGGCATATCTTTCTTTTCTCCCATTCTTGAATATACTCTGTGTTTTTGCAGTCATGACAGGTAACATGAAAGGGGTCTTACCTCAATCATGCAGTCTTCTTTGACTCCTCTCACAGCGTGAAGCTTTCGTGTGCCAACTAGTTTTAACGTTTGGCCTTTCATGATCTTCTTTACGATTGATAAATATGAACTCTCGTTTAAACCAATATGTGTCATCGCCAGATGTTATCTTCTTGCCATCAACTGTAAGGTTTTCCTTACAGTATGAAAGCAAGCTTTTAGCATCTCGAATAATGGTTTTTCCGCTGAGAACAGCTTTGTAGCAGCTATTTTTTACAATGGCTCCCAGACCATCACACACGGATTTGCCGTGACTTGTTTCAAAGAAGTTGCGTGTAACTACTGGTTGGCATCTCCTCGAGATATCATAGAAAGCATTCTTTGCTTTGTACTGGCTGGCACAGCCATCTGTGAACTCTTGCAGCTCATGTAGAGGTTTCTCAGTTGATTGTTGGATGATTTGTATTGCCTCGTTTTCAAAGGACTTTACTGTGATGGTGTCTTTTGTGACCTCATCAGTGATACCAATGATAGCGTGTTTTATAGGCATCTCCTGGCCATCTATGTGTGCGTTGTAGTATGCCATCATGGGATGTACAATGACCTGGTTTTTATCGAAGAAGCCACTTTGGATTTCATCCTGAAAATGGCAAACATAATTCTCTGCAAAATCCATTACAAGTGTGGCTTCTGCACTGCTAATGGAAGTTTTCATAGCCTCATGTTGCCAATCAGCTCGAAACAGGTGGATTGCAAGCTCATCAATGTCCTTTGCATATTCATCGAAAAAGTCTGCCAAAGTTGTGTTTTTGGCAACATAAGGACATGACACGTTTCTTTGTTCCATCCTTATCAAGAGAGACATACTTCCACTTGTTCCATTCAAGCATCACGTTTTTGTGCTCATGACTGAGTAGCCCGTTGTAGTATTGGGAGCTGAGTTGTGTTCCACAATTGGTAGGGAGGCCAGTTGAAATTTGAAATTATCAAATATGCTTTTTCATTATTCCAGTTTTAAAGAATTCATCTTTTGAATCATAACATTTTTTTAATGTTTTAAATCGGATGTACCGTTACTGTTTTACAGTACTTTCAATAGTCAATTATTGATCAATTGTCTGGAAAAACATTGCTATGTTATGTAATAGGGAACAATGGTACAAAAAATAGGTAATTTTAGCTAAAATTATTGGTTAATTTGCTCTAATTTACAAAGAGAAACATGTTTTAGTGTGAAATTTTGCACGATGAGAGTTCTACCAGATACGCATCACTGTATTGCAAAATCACACATCGCGCGTGCTCGCGATGGCGGCCATGTTGGATTCCAATATGGCTGAAAACCGAACCGACATATTTTCGGAAAAGAATAGTGCCAACTAATATATCAAATTAAAGCTACTTGTGTGCTTATTTCACTTCTGCCATTTATATTGCATTTCAATGTAATATAAACCATACTTTTAGCAAATAAACTATTTGCATACAATCACCAAATGGTCATGTGCAGTTGTGATATGACAAGACCCAGTATACAATAGTACTGTTCACTGGCTTTTACAAGTAAGAAAATCATAAATTGACTCACTCAAGAAAAGTAGATCTTCACTGTCCTATGTTACAAGTTACTTTCAGTACATGTTTTTGACATGTATATGGATTTGAGTAGTTCTTTCAAATTCAGGACTCAAGTTCAGAATATCCAATATCATGTACTCATAAGTTCACGTTCGTGAGTCACATCTGATTAATGTAGAAGCAGCACAGATAAATGATGTATCACTATCTCCTTATAAGTTCATGGTCTGAATGCAGACATTGTTATACAATATAATTTATATTACAAACACAATAATAACTCATGTGTATGTTTGTTTTCAGGAGGAACAATTGATTAATGTTGAAGCAGCACATAATAAATATCTAACCACAGTATTTAAGTTGTAGAACTTTGAGTTTGGTTGCAAGTCATAACTAGAATACAGAAGGTTATTTCAATATACATGTATGATATGTACATATCAATCAATCAATCAGCGGCAGTTTCCATCTTAGTAACAGTTGTGGAGGTGTCAGTCAGAGAGAAGTATCATCATGGTATGTCACACTTAATCAAAGTATTTTTTCTTATAATCTGTAAACTTTGAAATTATTGATTTCAGGGTAAGTTTTGATATTTCAAAACATCTCCCCCTGCTGTCTTTTGGAATGAGCTCAAAGTCACTGTCAATGACAAAGAGACTTTCAACATCTGAAGTGTCCTGAGGGGATGGCCATTTGAAGCTAGAATATGCTGAATTAATTGGATGGAGGAAGGTTACAGTAGCGTTATCATCATCATGAACGTATGTCACATTACCAGGATACCAGGAGGAGTCAAATGCTATGGCAACAGTTTGCCCTGCAACAAATTTGTGTTTCGGTGTATCCTTAGTTTCCAGTTGCAATGTACATGTAGCTTTGTTGTCTTTCTTTTTTTGTTTCTTTTGATGTTTTTCCTTGTCAACATCTACCTCATTGTCATTTCTCTTTCTCTTTTGTCTTTCCTTTCGTACATGATCTTCTGTTCCTGGGTGTGGTTCAACAAGTTGTTGTTTTTGTTTGGTCTCAATTTGTTTCAACTTTTGTAGTATTTGTAACCGATGTTCTGCCATGTACCTATCTCGGTCTTCCTTTGATTTGATTTTGACAGAGCCTTCATGTAATTGTGTCACCACAGATGGCCCTTGTTTGGTGTTATTTTCTGATATGAGTTTTTCCAAATTTTGAATTAGTGTTTGTAGACTGAATGGTTTTCCATCCTTTGAGAATAATAGCAGTTGTTTGTCTTCATGTGTTGATTTTAGGACTGTCTTCCGAAATCGGATTTGCGACTTTACAGCAAGTAGAGAATGTTTATCACCCTTGTCTTGAAGATATTGGTCCATTTCTTCTTTTGTTCTCCAGAGTCCTCCATACTCCATGACATCTTTAGTTACTTGTTCACGCTTTTCAAGAGCCATCTTCTCTTTGGCCATCTTTTCTTCTTTTCGTTGTTTCAGAAGAAGAATATGCTTGGCCTTGATGTCAGCTTTCCGTTCCTTGTACTTGGACAAAACATGTGATACTCTATGTCTAGCCCTTTCCATTACTTTCGCTTTTTTGTCATCTTCAAGAGAATCCAACCATTGAAGTGTTTTGTTACTTGCAAAAAGGATCATGCCTTCTAAAGCAATTGAGCAATCATTTTGCCTTAGTATCATTGTTTTAAAAATGGTCTGGCCTCCCTACTGTTATGACTGTTTTGTGACTTACTAATACAGATAGAGTCTACAGGTAATATTTCTAGCTAGCTCATTACCTTTTTGTAGGGACGACCGACCTAGTTTGGTACTTCAAGGTAACGAAAGTTCATGTCCTTTCACGAAACACGTGATGTTACCTTGACGACAATGTAAACACACGTTTTGCAACATTGTATTGTGGATGTAATTATTTATGCAGATCAGTTTTCTATGATTGGCTAGATAGCTTAGATGTATCTAGTATAGTTTTCTACGACGTTCGCCAATATTTAGAACGTCTGCAGGATCTAGGATGAGGCAGGTAAAAAAATATCATGGAACTTATAAGTCAGTCCGTATAAATAGATGTAAAATCCGACGTTTCGAACAAATATTCTTTTTCAAAGGAAATATCGGTGAGATACAGAAATGTTAGGTAAACACCTGAACATATCTGAATGTAATGGAATAGGACAACCGCGCGTGATAAACGGTTATATGTGTGAAAAGTTCTGATATTCGCACCCACCAAATAGAACCCAATCTCTTTCAAAGCGGCCTTTTAGATATTACCATTCAAAGTATGTCTGATTTTGATTTTCATAAGTTTTGCCTGGGTAAATTATGCCGTATCTGTGGTTCAAGGGCCCAAAAGTCAGTTGATGCCCTCAACAAGGAAGCGCCCAAAATTATGTAAACAATATGTTGATCAAATTTCTTTCACTTTTGGGATTGATGTTAGCTGTGATTATATACATGTATGTTGATGTACACCCAACTCATTATTTAACCCTTTACTTCCTGTACAGCTTAGAGGGTATAAGACCCCCTAGTGCCTTGATTTTTTTTTAGAAAAACAATGCCAATATGCATTGATAAATGTTAAATTGCTCTAATTTCTAATTTTGTTTCTATGGTAACTAGTTTAGACAGTGTATGGTAAGTATGTTACAAATCATCAACATTTTATAACAATGTATCAATATTTGAATTTTGCTACTTTTATGCAAATTATCAGCTCTAGGCATACCTGCTTACCTCTGTCCCTACTATTCTTTACTGATTTTTTAATTAAATAAAGCTAATTTACTCACCACTAGTGTCTTTATTTATCCCCCTTATATGACTGACTATTCTGACTAGGTTTTTTTTCTTTTTCTAGCTAGTTCCCTTCCAGCACAAGCAGGATCATCATAAGAATAGTCCCTCATGTAGTGATAACGATGAAAGCATGGGACAGGACACATCCTAACTTTGCACACTGAACAAATGTACTTGGTGTCTTTTCTCTGTTTGTGTACTTGGCACTTCGATGAAGTGTCTAAAATTCCTGGTGCATGTTGCAATTTATGATTAAATCTGGCATCCTCACTTTGAGTAATGCTCTTCCTACCCGGCCTCTTCACAAAAGAGCGACCAGCAATAAGGGTGAGGTTTTTTTTTTTTTTTGTTTCTCATCTCCAATGGAAAAGTCAGGTGGGGCGGGCGGGCGAAATAAAAAAAAAGGGGGGCAAGAAAAAAAATCTGTATTTTTTCAGTTCTACTCTCTGTCCTTTCTGTCCTGTCAGTCTCTCTACAACTTCTTTTCTCTTCTCTTTATTGAATTCCTTGTTACAAGTCTCTTTCCTTCATTTTAGCAAGGTTGACAAGTCCGTAGAACAACTTTGTAAGAAGATGATTGAATACTTATCATCCTGATGGGTGTATATCTGTAGCCATGAACTATTGTATGTATGATTTTATCAGGAGTACTAATACATTCGTCCTATTAATCAAAGTGGCATTGACATCGCTAACAATTTTTTCAAGTTATCCAATTTGAACTTCAGTGTGCAACTTTTTGAAACACTTACGTGATTGTCATCAGTGTGCGAGATGAATTTTCATTTATATAAATCATTACTTCTATGAAACATTTTTCTTCAGTGTGAACTTGTCAAAATAATCCACCAGATAACATGTAAACATTTCTAGAACGCAGAACTCCTTTGGGATTTACTGTTTAAAAGTAATTAAAAGTAATAATGTAAACATCGGAATCATGCATGTCATGGGTCATGAAACGCTATGGAGTCGATCATTTCCCCGATGATACAACTGATTTAAAGCTAAAAACTGGTCAAGAAATTAGGAATGCAGTATGACCTTTACCAATTTTAAGCATAATTTTGAAAATGATGGAAATATTCTGAGCTATTATTACATTGCAGCTAAATGTACTGCGCGACAGTATTAATTTTGAGCCCTGTCCCTCATCAAACCTCAACGGCTTCAGCCATGATGAAAGACACATGCTGCTCTGATGTAACAAAGGAGGTGGGGGGGGGGGGGTAGATGGCAGTGTTCTGCCAAGGTTTCCAACGAGTGGGGACAAAGGCCCCTTGGTTGCAAAAAGTGGTGACATTTGACAGGGAGTGGGGTCAATTATTATTGTCTATGAAATATTCATATAAATTGTCTTAGACCACTATAGAGATACTGTGGTCTGAGATATTCCATTACGTATAGACCGTTACCTAACTACATAAAAAAATTCCATTAATAATAACAGTTCCCAGTAAGCCATTTTTTGAAAATTGTGTACTACACATTACACCTTATAAAAAGAAGGCAATTAAGATTATGTAATTTTAAGTCATTTCTACAGAGTATATTATATATTGTTTAGAAAGATTGTACAGTCAGGTAGTCACAATTTTTAATCTGAATATCAATGAATAGCAGTGCTCAAATTCATAATTCCCTTTTTTCAGACAAGGACAAAGAACAACTTCAAAATAAGTCACAGTGAACATATGATTGAATAAAAACTTTGAGAAATCCTAAACTTGTAACCACTTGTTTCATTTTTAAAATTGCTAGTACACTGCTGTGTTTATCATTTCCTCTTCAAATTCATGACATTTTGAAGAAAAAAATCCCTTTAAAAAGTACCAAATGTGAACGAAAAACTTACAAATGATAGTCAAACATACTTTAAAATAATTTATTTTTTATTAATTAACCGTTACTGGCTGTGTATCATGATTTGGTCCTGCTATATCAAATGACAGCATAGTTACATACCGTAAACTTAACATGATACGGAAAGCTGACATTAGGTGTCCTTGAAACTCAGAACTTGAATCTTTAACTAAAACTATCAACAACGTCAAAATTGGGATGCTCTGTAAATACCACATTAATTTTTTCTGATTTGCACAACAAGTTCGTTCTTCATGTCTGACCGGGCGCACATGCATCGGCCGTCTATAGTGGCCACACGTGCCAGTGATTACGCATTGATTCAGTGCCCAACATTCACATGTGTCACTGTCAACATCATGGAACAAGATCCCCTAACACAGCTTTTTCGGAATTAAAATACACATGTACTCATTTAATTTAACCCATCAACAAATGAAAATCACAACCTCTCCCATAAATTTGGTTTACTCAGGCTTCTGAGCTGTGGCAGATAGATGTTCCGCGTTCCGGTAGCAAGTTCAGTGTTTCGCACACGTCAGTGAGTAGGTCAGAGGTCACGACAGTGACGGTAGACGAGAGACGTCCATTTCGACGTCTCCTCTACTCCCGCGGTCCCGGCTCCCTCTAATGTTTCAATTTGTAGATTAAGTTTATCAAAGTTGATCTTTTTGTGGCATTTTTATGTTAACAATAGAACTGCGCGTTGTCACTGTATCTTACTGTTATCTTATTTACTAGCAGTATATGATGTCAACAAAACTTTCCCTTACGCAGTCAGTATACTTCTTCTGGGATTGACGTCGAGTCAGAGCCTGGCCTGGTCCGGCCGTGGACTTAAATTTTGATGTCTGCCGTAAAATGAATGTGCCAAAGCGACGCAAGGTGGGAAAATTATTGCGTCATTTGTAATTTTAGGGGGCCAATGTCGCAAGGTCGTGGCCTCGGCAGAACTGGTCTAAGACGCCATGAGGAACCTTACAATTTTGCTGTGCTCAGGGGTCGGTCGGAAATAAAAAAACTTTTTTTTTTCTGATGTCGGAGCTGCAAATTAGGGTCGGTCGGGAGATGAGAAACAGAAAAATAAAAAGGGCCGCCCTAAGCTGCTCACACAGTTGCCCTCTGAACTGACGAAGGGTTGGTGGCTTATTGGGGTTGGCTTTCTTGTTTAAAATGTAAGCATTGACAATGCATACTTCTAAGATGTACCAAAAGATCTGCATGTACCAAGTCAGCCCCTTCATATGCCGTTTGTAGGTGGACAGGCGTTTGGTCAGCTAGATCAATGCCCCCCATGTACATGTTGTATCTTTCAACAACTACGTACTGGGCGTTGAACTAGCTGACGTTCCCATGTGCCACGGACCTTGACAGCTCTGATGATAGGTGTACTGTCATCACTTATAGGTAAGGTAGTTAGAATATTCACTACCCTAGAATCTCTCCAAGCTGTTGCAGTTAGTCTGCCTTTCTGCCAGTGTACAAACTCTCCATGAGTAAGACGCTTAACTACTGTGCTAGTGGGTTTCATTTATGTGGGTAGTCCATGTCTGTTTGGCCTAACAGTTCCACAAGCTAGTATTTTTTTACCTTGAAGCTTGGTAAACAGTGCTGGACTTGTATAGTAATTATCACAGTACACTTCGTGTCCTTTGTTGTAATATGGACGGGTTAGATTCATGACTACACTTTCTGTTACAGAGCCCTCACTAACTTGTAGTTCTTTCCCTTGGTAAACTTTCAAGTTCAACACATACCCGGAAGTTGACTCTGCTAGGTTGAATACCTTTATTCCCCACTTAGTAGGTTTGTTTTTGATGTATTGTTTGAATCCCAGCCGACCTTTAAATTTAATCATACTTTCATCCAAGGCTAGCTGTCTCTCCGGTGAATACATAGCTCTAAATCTCAGCAATATTCTGTCAACTACAGGTCGTATTTTACCAAGCCGGTCATACATAGGGTCATTCCGGTCTGTCACTAATGTTTCGTTGTTGACAAAATGCAAATAACGAAGTATCTGGCAATACAGTAGACGGGGCATGTGTCTTCCGAAAGCTGGGGTTTGAGTTAACCAGTTTTGAGACCAATATTCTCGAAATGACCCTTTCTTATCGACTAACCCCATCGCGAGAGTAAGCCCAAGAAATACTTCGAACTGATCGGTAGTTATATCAACCCATTCACTGACCTTCTGTTTTCAAGGTCACTACGTTTCTGACTAGTGTAACGGTTGGTCTCGGTTACGATGTCGCTAATCAACTCTGGGGTGAATAAACATTCGAACACTTCTCTAGCTGATTTACCTGACAAATCTTCCTTTATTTCGGGAGTTTCAGTGAAATCAAAGTTACCCTGTTCATCAAATTCACGAGACCATTCAACGTCGCTGTCATTTCCGCTACTAGAACTGTCGAGGTCAGAGTTCGTGTCACTATCTTGATTGTTTATATTTCCGAGTTCTAAGTCCGATCCTATTTTGTCGTCGCTATCCCTATGTAATCGTAGCCAGTGGCTAAAGGAACGTCATCCTCTATATCTGACTCTGTAAAACCTTCAAAATCTGACTCTGAATCTGATGGTGAGAGAAAAATTTCCGCTACTCTATTCCATGATCTAAGTTCGTCGTCAGCTGACGCCATTTTAAAAGTTCCGGGGTGAAAATTTACATCAAAGTTCAAAACACCCGCTCAAGCTTCCATGTTTGGCGGTAGATCACCGATAAATTACATATCATTATAAAGCTGACGTCAATCCCTAGCTAATTGAATTGGTTATACCCCCCCCCCCTATAAGAGAAACTGACGCCAATTCACATGTCAAAGGTTATGTAGGGTTAGGGACCTTATAAATACGTATATATATGTATACGGTCTCTATGGGAAGTGACCGAGCGTACGGATAAAGACGCCCTCGGGCGGCAAAGGGTTAATCAGACTACTTTCTCTCCCGAATCTTTTAATTTATGAGGCCCTCATCCACGGGTTGGTGCCGGAATGCAGTGTATGTTCTCAATTTAGAAAGCAAAGCAAAGCAAAGGGGGCGTCCAAAAAGAATTAAAAGGGGGAGACCTATGACCAAAACGCAGGATACATGTCTGAGTACCACAGATTCAAAACTGACAGGGGAGGGAAAAGTTCACCTCGTGGAACAGGCCAATAAATCACCAAGTTTTGATTGGTCTGAACAATTTTCAGCTATGCCAGAGGGCGATACCAAGTGTACTGTGTAGTATTTGTCTGTCAATGTTTACTAACCCTCTTGAAATACCATGTCAACACATCTTTTGTGGTTAATGTCTTACTAACATCTTTGTGACTGAAAACAGTTCATGTATTCGTTGTCCGTTCTGTAACCAATCTGTTTCACGTTTTTCTGTTCATCCAGCTAAACGTTACTTTCTCAATGTTTTTAAGTTCATTGCCATTGTTGTGTAATGTATGTAAACAAGTCTGTCCATCGTCTGTCAATACTGATGATCATGTCTGTCAGCATCAGAATAAGCCTGTAAGTCCACTAAATAAAACAACTACAAATGAAATTTTGGAGCGTCCCCTGGGGCTGCCACTGACTCCAGAACTTGAAAAGGTCGCGACACATTTACTGAAAACAACATTTGCACAATTAGATGATGGAAAAACTGCAGTCTACAAAACTGGTGGGCCGGTAAGTGACAACGTTTATTGGTGTTTTGAGAAACTGATAGATACAATAAAAATCTCATGAAATATTCAGGAAAATAAAGTTTTTTGTGCCTCATTTTTCTATTTAAAAGACTCACTAGCAAGTGTTCATTTTCAGATTTTTTATTTCAGTATATTTATACATTATCAAGGTGTGTTGATATGTTTCTTCCACGTTGACTGCCACAGTAAATCTCACTGATTAGATAACCAAATATTTTTTTCCTTCAGAAACTTGTCATTCATAGAGTCTCCACTGATGTAGCAACCAAGGCAACCAAAGTTATTTGAAAAATTCAATGACATTTATGTACTGGAGGCCATTTTGAAAATTTAGTGAGGTCACGTAACCAAAGTTATCACATTTTTGTGGTGTTCATATGACAATGACTTCACACAAATATTTGGTTGTACCAGGTCCTCTTCACACAGTTTAGGCAACAAGGAATCATGCAATATGATACTTTCACCTTTTGAATACCTTGAAGAGGTATACAATTTATAGGCATAATTCATACCCCTTGTCACCTGTCATTAATTTTTTGTCAAAATACTAAATACTAAATCACTGCGCATGCCTGCTTCAGGGAGCCACAGAATGAAATGAAACATCAAGATTGTTTTGTATATCTGGTCGAATACCCAAATATGTGAACAATTAAGTAAAGTTTATTGCCTAGTGGGCATTTTTAACATTTAATGAGGTCATGTGAGGAAAATTTGTATATTTTTTTGATTATTTACTTTATGTGCAATCAAATAATATATGGTTATCCCAGGTGGAAATTAGTGGTTTTGGACGTCAGGTGTTATGTTACCTGATACTTGACCCACTCTAACCCTATCGCACGATTCCCAGGTGGCCAATAGGGAAAGAGATATATAGAGTCGACATTGCCCATAACAGAGGGTGAACCAAAACTTACATGTCTAAACCTTTAATAACCAACAGTTCGATATGTATTGGCAGAATACAACAAGATGATAACAGCTCTTCAAAAAATAATGACAGTGACAGAGTAAGCCTCTAACAAATAAACAGTTAAATATGTATTTGGCATAATACAACAAGACAATAACGTAAACTGTCAAAAAACAACAAGTCATTGTCAGAGTAAACCATTAACAACCAACAGTTCAATAAGTATTAAATATGGCCCGGCATAATATAAGAAGGGAACAAGCTTGTCATTGTCAGTGACTGGCTGAATTTAGGGGAGATGTTGATCACTGTTTGGACAACATGGATGGACGAACGGACAGAACCCAATCCATAAGTCCATATTCGGGACTTTGTCCGGCAGGGACTAATGACAACTCTCAGAAAACGATAAGTCACTGTCTGAGTTAAATATGTATTGGCATAATACAACAAGATATAATAACTCAGAAAATATCAAGTCAATATCAATCACACATTACAGTGTCTCATCAGAAAAAAGATACTCAGTCAACAAGTGTCACTTTTTACCACCTTGCTGTTCCTTCCACCATTTCTTAAGATCGCTAACTTGCGATGCCAACTCTTCTTTGTCAGGTTCTTAACTTGTGATTGTTACATGAACTTGTTTTTGTCTTCATTTCAATCTCAAATGAATACCAGTTCCAAATATGAAATCACTGCAGACACATAAACTATACGGGATGGCACTAACTAATGATTTTTACATGAACTTGTTTTTGTCTTCATTTAAATCTAAAATGAATATCCGTTTCAAATAGGAAATCACTGACACATAAATCATAGGGGATGGCACTAACTTGTGGTTTGTCTTCATTTCAATCTCAAATGAATATCACACATAAGTTACAAATAAGAAATCACTGACACAAACCATAAGGGGTGGTACTTGTGATTGTTACATGAACTCATGGGTTTGTCTTCATTTCATTCTCAAATGAATACCAGTTACTGCAGACACAAACAATACGGGAGGCACTAACTAATGATTTTTACACGAACTTGTGTTTTTTGTCTTCATTTCAATCTAAAATGAATATCAGTTTCAAATAGGAAATCACTGACACATAAACCATGTTTATACATGAACTTGTGGTTTTGTCTTCATTTCAATTGAAAATGAATATCAGTTACAAACATGAAATCACTGCAGCCACAAAACCATGATGGATGGCGTTCCTGGATTGGCTTGCCAAACAAATGCAAATGTTCTGACAAGGCACAGCTACCATATGACTTTCAAACAAAGTGGATGCCAATCAGCCATATTAGATTGAATCATAAAACGAAATGACTGTATGATGTATGATGTGATACCCATGTCCATAACAAAACTTTCTATATTTGACAAATTTATAGGATATCACTTACTTCATAATTAGTAAGTCAACAATACTGAATCAGATTACAAAACAAAATGACATGAATATGTATCACCCTGTCCTCGTGTCAAGAGTGATAGAATTGTGTTAAAGCAAGTCTACATACATGTAGTGGCTCCAGATACGAAATTATTATAACAAAATGGCCGTCAATCAGTTGTGTTCCATGGGATTTTAAAACAAAATGACATGATTATACCTGTGTATGACAGGGTAATTTGTCCTTGTGCCATGTTTGTAAAAAAAATCAATTGAAACATGTCTAAGAAATTGCTTTCAATGGATGAAGTTCATCAGGAGGGCACTAGGAAACTCTAAACTAATTACAAAAATCAGTAACTTTATTCCTTCAAATAATTATTCTTTACGTCAGCATAATTGGAGCTGAAAATTAAAAGTCAGTATAGACAGTAACAATATTTCTAAGGAGCTTTGCGTTTCTTTGGCTTGTTTTTAATAATTATATCATACACGTGGAATTTGATATCTTTCCATTGTCGATTTACTAGCTGAGCTGAGTAGTTTTCTTTACATGCCAAATAAGCTACCTTCCCTGGAATTTTGAGAAGCCTGATTTCTTTGGTGAAAAATGCCTTGACAGCTTCACCCTTGATGGTGGTCCAGTTTGTATTATAATGTGGTGTTGGTGAGACAGATCTTTTACCTGGAAATGATGTATAAACCCCCAGTAAGTTTGTGGTAAAGATACATGATATTCAATCAAATTAATCATTCACTATCCCTGCGTGCATATTTTAGACAGAGGCATACATGCATATATTATACGTACGTATGTATTTACAGGCGGCAGGCAGGCAGAATAAAAGACACACACAGACAGCCAGAGAAACATTGATTGGGCCAATATAAGCTAGGAAGGTAAAATGAAAAATGTGTACAATGAATAAAGTGAGTTTTCCCCAAAGTTCCATCACAGATCTCAAAACTGACATATCGATACTGTTTAAAAGTGACGGTAATCAGCCAAAAATGCAGCTACAACGGCTTCAATCCCTATTTGTACTCACTAGATACATTTCCTGCTTGGCCTTGGTCCTCTTCCATATCTTCATGAATTGTACTTGTAGTTGAAGACACCTCCACTCTCTTTGGTTTCTCTGTTGCACAAAAAAGGCATACATATCGTATTTTTAAATGTTACTGTTTTAGAAAATCTTGTTACATTATCAAAGTTGCATTTACGACGAAAATGACAAACCCTAAAACAAAATGTCGCCTGGTTCGACAAAAATCACACTAACATTGTCACTGTTTTTGTCTGGCTAGACAAAACATCTCTTTGATCTTGTAAAAGATCTCGTCTGACTCAACAAAAATCTAAGTAATATTTCCTCATGTTATCGTCTACGTCGATCTGGCGCGACAAGAACTGAACCTACAATTGATACATTTTAGTCAATTGACTGTCTCAAGGCAGAGACATATGAATTTGGCGTTGATCTCAGAAGAAAAGGGTCAGAGAGGTGAATGACATTGGTGCAGTGTTTTTGGTTCAGTGTTTTGCCAGTGTTTATGAAAACTGGTAATACAGGAGAAACGTGATACATTTTGAAACAACCACCTACATATGAATGCCAATTACAGAGGGAAACTATGGATATGTAGTGTTGGAAGAAGAATAGATTTGACCTTGTCAAAACCCTTGACAAAATCACTGCTAGGAAAACAATGATGCACTTGTTACTTTGGTAAGTGTGGTATGCAGTATGTGAGTTTGTGTTCACTTACTTCCATTTGTGGCCATCGAGATCATCCATTATCCATAATTCACTTCCATAGACTTAGTTGTTCTAAGATTGATTTCAGAGTCAATCCCTTGGACGATACCCACAGGCACTCGTGAAGTTGCTAGATGACAGAGAACTATGGCAATGCAGAATTACGACAGTGTCAGGCTGAACGGTGAGCAACGAACCTGATTGATGGCCCCTGCATGCCTGTCACACCACCATTGGTGGACTGAGATAATATTAGTATAGGAAATGCAGCGAGGCACGTTAGCACCGAGCATATTACATGTATCCTCAGACCACTACAGAGAATAATGGTTTGGATGTGTATGCAACAAGGTTCGACACTAGTCCGAGATATACCGCAGTACCGTAATGGTCGGCCGGCTGATCTGTATTCTCTATATATATATAGCGCAGTACCGTAATGGATGCTAAACACATTGCACGATAAGAATGTGAGAAATTGTTTGTGTACATAAGCTGTGTCCTCAGTCAAACAGACAGTCAGTAATTAGTGATCTAGGAAACTCTGCATAGTGCTGTACAATACCATAACATCGGTGACGGATCCGGATCATCTCTCCCAATTTCAACTCGTCCCAATTTCAGTGCATCGGATTCCTGGACTGAATGTTTGTTTTATTTTTCAGTATCTGTTACGACAAAACAAATTAATTATTTCTTCCACAAATTTATTGTTTCTATGTCATCTCTGGGCCGCCGTACATAGCAATGTCTCACAAAGATAAATCCCACAGGCATGCACATACGTCTTGGTCTTCACAAACTGTCAAGAAGAAATCTAATAGTAATAATTATTTGCTGGGAAAAACAGAAATGTCATTACTTCAACACTACAAGTACAAAATGTTACCATTTCAGGCATAGCAAATAGCTATCTACAGTGTGCACAAGATATTGCACTGCAACACAAAGAGTCATACCCATTTCTGAATCTTGTTTACCGTCAGGACCCAGTAAAGAGTAAACACAAATTTTGGGATTTCTGTAAACAGTGGGTACTGCCTACTCACGGCTAGCTGTCTGTCTTTCTGTTCACTGTCCAACTTTTATGTTCTAAGTTCTCAGCCACCTATAAAGGAGATGAATACAAGCATTATATGCTATGTCATGGTTAAAAAGAAATCTTCAGAACGATTTGATTGTACATTATTAATAATATAAAGAAAATATCCATGGTAATTGTGATTTGGATAAAACAATTTATTACTGTACAAACCTGAACAATTGGACTCGTGTGATTTCTCCACAGTATTTAGGAAAGAATTTGAAATTGTGGTAAGGTGTAAAAAAAAATATGTGGTTCTGATTACATTGAATTTTAAAATAAGTGGGGGTAGGTAGATTTTTTATTTTATTTATATATATATATATATATATATATATATATATTTTCATGTGTGAGTGTACATGTCTAGTTCAGGTTTTCCATTGTTTTCCAAATGGTCACTGTGTTGTTTATTTATTCATATCACTGAATTCATATCAACACTGAATTATTTACAAAACAACAGCTTGGCTAACATTACATTGAAACCAGAGTTTTGTTTGACATTTGTTATGATTCCAAAATGGCGGGAACATAGCTACATTTGATCACGTGATTAAACATGTTCAATGAATGATTTTGTAAGTCTTGTCAGGCAATGGTCGAAGACGAATTTCATTTTCTTATAATCTGACCAAATCATGAGAAAGGGCTGTTATTGTCGTCAATGGAACTGAATTGTCATCGTTTGATAGTATAAAATAGAGAACAATTTGTGCGTATTATTATTGTAAATTTAGAGAACAAACGACCTCCACAAAGTCGTTTTCCCGGCTTTTTCACTAACTCAGTAACTTTACATGGAGGCAAAAGACCAACTGCATGTTCGGTACACTATTAAAGGCCTCAAAAAATAATTGTCTGCGGGTTCCGGTTACCCGACCCCATCTAGCTTTTCACTGCTGACCCTAAACTGTTTTTATTACTAATATTAGGCCTAGTAACACTGCAACAATCGGATATATTACATGAATACACAAACAAGAACAGCAACATTATGTTGTCAGTTTTCTTCTTTTTAACAATCTTATAGTTCACGATGTCATGATTTTGAAAGTACACCACAGAAAAGTTCTGAAATGATTTCATTTATTTGACCTAACGCAACATATTCGTTTTTAACATCGACATTTTCTATATTTCAGTCGTTTCTCACATCATAATTCTGAAATAACGTACCTACCGGTACGTACACGGTACAGATTATTGATGGCTGTCATTTGTTACGAACGTTAAAATAAGTTTTTTAAGACACTTTCGCTACGCACGTCTGTCAACATCGTAACATCACGTTGGTGACGGTCAGATCCCCTGGCTTTCGTGACACAGCGTCAACTTTTAAAAAGTTGACAGAAACTGTCGATAACGAGATTATTTTGTGACTACAAGAAAATTAATTGTATTCCCACTCATTCTTCCCCACAAATTGTGAATACTTGCACGTTCGTGGCGTACTGACCTTCGTAACAAATGAACAGAAGAAAGTCGTTGGCACGAAGCTCCGTGCACTCGATATGGCCGGGGTCGAATGATACATGTGACACCATACTATGGCTTACCAGTCATAACGTCCCCGGGTCAAAACGTCCTCGGGTATGACCAAAATTTAACCAAGAGACTTGACTGTGTAACAGTTTCCGTTCCTTCCCTAAAACACGGTCAAGTATCGATGCCCATATTCCGAACCATTTTCTGTTCGTGATTTACATGCTCATTTTCATAAAAATTGGAGGGCGTTCACCCACGTAGACATGAATATTTATATTGCGTAATACTAATAGCCAATCATGTACGACATGACACGCACTGTAGCTAGCATGCAGCACCGACCATTGATATTGACACGCAAGACTTTTACGACCTCAAATCTATGCGTATGAGTTTACCAATAGTATTGTGTCAACACTTGAGTGTAAGTGTCAATAATTACCGTGAAAGATACAATTTAGTTTTCACCGACTTGCCAGTGCATACTACTTTCGTTCATCACGATTAACTATATTTGCATGATGTGCTAAATACATTGATCAATCGCAGCATATTTGAAGCGTCGCCATGCGTGACTTCAAACCTTACCACCCTCTTCATTTGTGTTGCTAATTAGCACTTGTGTTAGCCGATCCATGGGAGCCGCATAAACGTATTTTGGGCACCTGAGGTGGGTACGCGGTCACATTACTGTATTGTGATGTAAGAAATAAGGATATAATGTAACACACTCACACACAAATAGTTTGGGTCGAGGAAAATGGAAAGACGGGGACGTTTTGACTTATGGAAACCGGGGACGTTTTGACCTTTAGGGTACGCGGTGCGTCTGGGCGCACTGTTCTCGTGCAGTCGATCGCCGAGGCCGCGAACAGCGACTATACGCGAAAGAACTTTGTAACACTCGTCGCCCGTGGCAAACGACTTAGCCTCGCGCTGGTGCCGTACACAAGATGGCAGTGTTGATGCAAGCACTGATAGCTGAGTTTGTTCGAGAATTTATGAACGATGATGACGAAGTAGTGGATAATGAAATTCTGGCAGTTGTACTCGCCTAAAGTTTCAACAGACGAGAAACTACACCGAAAATATACAATTATGCTGAGGAAGTTATCCCACATTTCACACCAGAAGATTTTCGTCAACATTTTCGTCTGTGAAGAACGACTTAATTGTGAAATAGTTTTCCACCACACTGGGTTGGGCTTAATTTTCAGAGTCGTTATCGTGGTGGTGAAGAACCAATCGTCAGTTCCAAACAATTGCTGATATTTCATTGGGTTCTTAGTAATAAATCTAGCATGAGAGAGGTTGCTCAAATTTTCGGTGTGTCAAAGTGGGCTATATTCACGAATGTTGCAGGCAAGTTGAAGACGCCTTGCAACTTCTGAAGGTAAGCATTTATTTATGAATCATGATGATATTATAGCCGTTGATTTATACCAGTTCATCTATGATATAACGTAGAGCTTCCTTGGTACTATCCTCGACTGACTGCATTTATGGCAGTGTTCTGTATTTGCATCATAGTGTTACATTGAATTTCAGTTGTTCTTGAACTTGTGGTAGACGATTATAATATGATTATTCATGATGCATACGTCGGGTGGTCTGGCTCTTCTCATGATGCTAGGGTCCTGAGAAATTTAGAAGTTTTGCGTAGAGCAGAGTCCAGAAGGGACATATACTTTTGGAGATTCTGCCTACCCAATCAAGCCATGCAGGGCTCGAAATTCGCGGTAGTCCCGCGTCCACAGACTACCAATGTTTGTCTCTGGGCTACCAAATTATGTGAGTGGTAGCCCAGTTGGGCTACTAAGTTTTGAATGAAACTGTGACAGCCTGACTCCGACGCCTTCCCGGGGCCTCCGAGGTCGCAGTCATGTGGGACCTGTTCTCCCAAAATTAGCGTCAAAATCAGTGCGTCTTTTCCAAATTTGCATCCACACTACATGTACACGAAATACATGTACACTGTACACGTCATTCTTCCGTACATCGTACACACAGCTTGTACTTCCAAAATGTCACAACAAAACATTTATATGTAACAATATTCTGTATAGCGATTTAATGTTATCTTTCTATACTTTCAATTTTCTATGGTAATCACTCTCTGGAAATATGATCTCTGGCCCGGGCCCTTTCGGCTCTTCTCAGAGTCTGAGTACAGTACACTCTCGGTACAGCATTGCAGTAACTAAATTCCATCACATGAATGACAGCTTTAACTTTCAACTTGACAGAGACACAGTTGTAATGGTGTTTGATAAAATCTTATGCTGCTGATGAGAATTAACTATACACCTGTCCTACAGATTCGTTTATTCTTGAACGATGCCTAAAACATTCCGTGTGTAAACCACGCTTATGCAACCACAGAGAGCTTGCAGTGGTGAATGGTAAAATTCACGTAATGCATTTGATCTAGTAGTAGTAGCAAAGCTCAAAAGAAAGTTGAAGTTTTAGTGAGAATGAAATGGTGACGTGATGGTTTGAATTTATCTGAGTGAAGTTTTCACCATGGACCGTCTGCCGATGTGGTCTTAGACTCTGATTATCTCTTCGCCCATGAATGGAAGGGCCTTTGCCATAATGGCCGTCGTGTATTGATACAAAACCTGTCTAACCCATCTGTTAATAAGTAACCAATTACGTGGATAGATAATGATAACAGCACATAGTTTCTAAACTACCCAAGACGTAGTCTCCACATCAGGAAATGGCCATGGGGCTTATGAAACTGTTTATACGTTTTCCATACGTTGAATCATATTCAAATTTTACAGGTCTCACTGCACCAAGAGATTTAGCTAATAGTTACTAGTAAGAACTACGACTAGCTGACTTATTCTTCATTGCAATAATAACCGTACGTTGTTTGCTAACAGTAAGCCTCACATGTCCCCTCTTTATAACACGTCCTCAGAGACGCATACATGCAAAAAATTGCGTCCCCAATGTCAAATATGGCGTGAAATACACACAAATAACGCGTTAACGTGACTTCTCAAGTTATTCAATCAATCACCGAATTCAATACATCATATAGTTACATATATACACAAACACCATTAATTTAGGAATGCATGCATATGGGCTACCAGTCACTGCTCTCGGGCTACCAAATTTAAATGATGGTAGCCCACCTGGGCTACCAATTGCAAGAAAAAAAACGAATTTCGAGCCCTGCCATGGCTTATTACCCCAATTAGAGACACAAGTTTCTACATAGAAGAATCATTATATCTCTTCTTGTTGTTAAGTTGTAGAGCAAGCCATTGGACACTTCAAGGGTAGAGTCAGAAGACGTCAAGATCTAAACAGTCCAAACATTGATACCATTTGTAAATTGATAATGTGTGGTTGTATTCTACACAATGTATGTGTAATGACTGATGATGACGTTGAATCATTCATTGACATTGATCAGGTCCAGGATGGCAATGATTACCCAAACATTTTTCACAATGATGTAACCGATGTTAGGATTTTCCTTGGCTGAACAAAGAAGAATATTGGGAATAATATTTTAATTAAAGTGGCCATATGAATGGGGATTTGGTATTATTTTGTATTTCTGATTTCTAAAACAATTTTATCATGGCTCCCTAGTTGACAAATCAATGTGAAACAACATAGACCAAGTCTGTGTTTGTATTTCAATACATTGCAAAAGATTTAGATATGTTTATGTGTAAAGTGTGTGTTATTGTACATACAATAACAAACCCTTTTTTTTTACATGTAATTTAGCTTTTTGCAATGTATTGTTTCACACATGCATTTTTTTCTGTTCTTTTCTTCTTCTCTCATTTTTTCTCACCCATCCCGGTACGTTGCCAACCAGCTCATCAGTTGAGATACATTCGATCTTCTTTTTCTTCCCATAAATTCTTTTTTTTCAGTACTGTTGCACTAGTACTTGCATCACTGGCACTGGTCTCATCTTTTGATGTTGTTGACTCAAGGATGAAATGTGGCTGAGTACTGGGGTTGTTCCCACAAAGACTCTCGAATTCATCATAAAATAAACAGGTTTTCCTGTCATTACCTGATATGTTGTTATGATCCTTGGTGGCACGATATTCTCGTTTTAGAGATTTCCATTTATTCGCACACTGATCTGTTGAAAAGTAAAACCTTTCTTATACATTTTTTTCACTGATCTTAGTCCAGATTGTCTTATTAAAAGTAAATAAAATCTTTTGTGGGGTTTTAAATCTTTAAGCATCTGGAACTTCACATACCCAGGTTTCCCTGGATTTGTCACTATGTACATGACCAATGAGAGAGAAAGCTTTGATATCATTGTTACAGAATTTCCATTGTTCAATTTTTCAATGTTAACCAGGGCAGGTTAGCCTATGTTTATACATTTACCTGCTTCCATTATGGCGATTTTCTTTGTGTTTGTAGGGTGGTGTTTCAAGAGTTTTTGCCTCATGGGTTTGGTGATTTTAAATAAAATACATTGAAAAGGACTAGCATTATTAGTGAATACCTTATTTCCATTAAATTTACTGTCCATTTTATACTAATATAAGCGTCACAAGCTTTTGTGCAGCAACCATTGGCCATTTTGTTCGGGATACATCATCATGTACCAAATTTATATTGGTAGGTGGAGCTTTGGATGGCTTTTGCTGAGTTTTTGAGTTTTTGATTAATTGATCAGCAAACAAAGGATCTGGAAGAAATAATTAGCAAAAAACCCCAATCATATACACACGAGAATGGAAAGGAATGAGACATCACATCTCGCCTTGTGAATAAACATTTCCTCAATAAATTGATTTAGTGAACAACCTAATATTCTGCAAGAAAGTAAAAATGTTTATTTTTTATTATTAAAAAAATGTGTTTAACGATTTTAAGAGATATGTGTGTGCTAAAATACATACAAAGAAAATTACAATATAAAAGCATTTAATTTTCAAATTTATTTTTTTTGGTAAAAGTGCCAGTGATACCATTTTGGATGTATCCATGGATCAGTGTGTGGCCATGTTTTAAAAAATATTTCAACAAATTTTAAAGACACTTAAAATGTATATCTATGGAGGTAGAAACATAGTCTTTCCTATGTTGTACGACAAGAAGACTCTCATCAATTGAACAGTTCATATCTTTGCACAACAACAACAACAATAATTACACTTGACCCTGACGTCACATCAATATTATGATGAGACATGTTTGCTATATGTATTAAACGTAACTAAATTGACAACAGCTGCTCTAATAACTTCAAAGATTTCAAAGATGCCTTACTTCGGTACTATACTAATCGAAGTATTTAAAAAAGATTTAATGCTATGAAATAATTTATTTATCAATTTCCGTTGAAGGTATATCAGTTTTAGATCGAGCTGCAATTGTAGCTCTGCTCGCGTACGGAGTAAGTCGTCCCTTCACGTGCACCGTCTGCAAGCAGGACTACAATAATTGTAGCCTTTTTACTTATATTTTATTTTGTGTCACTGTTAGTTACTGTCAGTAAACATTTTTCGTTTTACTATTTTCTTTTCTTACAGGGTCTAAAAACACGAGAGCAATGGAGCAAAACCGTTACAGCTACTGCAGTTATTTTAGACCATGACAAATAAAACGTATCGACGGTTTAGCTATGACATCATCTTAAATGAATGTGTAGACACCACCGCCATACGTATGTACTCTATTTCAACTTTCTTTGTACCTGCAGCCAAAGAGCTAGTACTAGTTGTAGTAAAGGGCATTGTCGTACATGGATTATGTCTTTTATGTTATGTCAGTCATTTGTAATCAATTGTAATTATGTATTCCAGATGGTGAGAGTCAAAAACAGGTTGATGAAGAAAAAACCACTGAAGTGAAGGAAAACGGGGAGGAGCCACCATTTCGCAAAAAGAAGAAAGCCTCAAGGGATACACCACAAACTTTTCTTTGTCGACGCCTTCCGTGATGAGAATGAAATTATGCAGCACACACGCTGCCAGGACGACGAAAGGCATTGCATCGATCGAGTCGGTGCATCTCTAAATACTTAAGCCAACAAAATTTGACCTTTAGTAGACCAAGGGCCCGCCCAATGGCAGCCCAAGTTGACGAGTGAATTTTGTTGTAGTTCCGCTGTACGACTGATAACTGCCCATTATTGCGGTATGGAACCAATAGATATGTGGTGTTACCATATGCAGAGTCTCCAATAAGATGACACTCTTCATTTAGGGCATGATCTTCAATGATACGCTTTAACGGGCAATTGCGGAACACTCCCAGAGCTGACGAGGGCGTCATGAACGGATCCCGGCCACCCTGTATATATATCAGTGAATCTCAAGTCACTGTCGCACGTTGCTTGCAAATGTACAGACGGTATCCCTTTAAAGATTTCCTATTAATGTAGGACTCTCTGTGGTTACTAGGACCCGGAATCTGTATGTGAGTACCATCGGCTCCCACTGTCTGGTATTTGTTAGGAGTTGGCCATGCAATGATGTCTGTCTGGATACTTAGGTTTAGAGTGTAAATCACGTATAGCTTTCCATATTTGTCACAAACAAAATCTCTATTTCTTTTTTAGTTGATACCTAGCTGTGTTGCAGATGGTAATGCGTAAATGTGTTCCACAGTTACATGTTCATGTTGTATACAGCAGTTCTTTACATGGTGTTGTAAAGCACCCACGCGGTGACACTACACTTCACATCCTTTCCATGTGTAGTCACATGAAATTCCTAGGTCGATGACACAGAGGGTTAATGAAATGTGTCGGTGTTGAGAGAACACTGGTTTCTATAAATTTAATGGGTTTTTTTCCAACAGATGGGGCAGGATGGAGAATTCTGTACTCACTGTCAAACAAGGGGCACAGAAAATTGGGGGTTCCTTCACACATGTACTGGCTCATCAAGGACCTCCTTACACATCAGAATCAAAATTCAAGAGTGAGTCGCTCAACAGAGAGTGGGGCTGTAGTCTTCATAGACTTTACAGCCTTCGCTTTTATTTCTTTCACAAGATATTTCAGTAAATTTGTGTCTGTTATCTCATTTATGACCATCAATTTCTGCCTTTCACAACTTTAGCATGTCTGTTCGTTGTTTATAGTGTTTACTACTAGTAGTACTGGGTTCCCTACCTCTCTTCCTAAATTTCATGCATACGTTGCATTCACCAGTTCTTGGATGTTTGCACCAATCTGCAACCTCTAATTTGGAACAGAAAGGTTTTTCTGGGTCGACTGCTAATTTAAACCATCCTATATTGTCTTTTTGCATTTATGACAAAACTCTGTTGGATATACATCACTCTCAGTAAAAGCGATGACGCCAAAATATAGTTCTAATTCTTTGGAAAAGTCGGCGCACTCATAAACCCAGTCTGGTAAGCATCCAATTGAGACAAATCCGACAACTACTTTTTAGAACATGTTTATTAAAATCAAAATTATAAGGCATACTGTACCTACACAAATTCGAACTGCAGATGTGAAATACAAGTGACGTTGGTGTCCCTGGCAAATGCCGGCTACGCGAGATGTCGGAAAACTCGAATGAGGCGCCCTTCCCAACATCATTCATAAACAAGCAATGGTTGCTATGGCTTCAATGGAATGGTCGCAGCTGGGAAATCCTTTCCGCAGCTTGGTTTAAACACAAATGTACACCATGGAAATGTGATAAATGTATATCATGTAAAAATGTTTTAATTCAATTGTTACATGTTGGTTTAGAATATTTATCTCTTGTTGTTTCAGATGACTAATATATGCATGATGAAGGCATTCAAATATTATATTTCTAGTCATGTTGTAACTCGTCTCTTTTATCATGATTTATTTAAAGCTCAATTTTCGGTTAGGCAAAACGGAATGCTGGACATGTACACTTTGTAATTTGATTTACGGTTGTAATAAAGAACAATGATATACGATTGAACACAAGGTCGGTACCATATATAGATATAGGGTCAAAGTATCGACAACAGCTCCCAGTCTACTATATCAATCAAGCTTGGGTTACTTTTTCAAGCATTCACCAAATGTTCAAAGATACGTGATGAAGTAGCATGTTCATTTTTAAGCCGACCACCGAACATATTGCCTGGCTATTCAGTCAACTGTGTCGGCTATTTTCAGCCAATAAGCGGGTTCAAGTTTTTTGATTATATGAAATTTTAAAAAAGAAACCAACAGCCCTGTCGAATTTTTTCGGCTGGAATAAATTACATATAGATGCCGATCATCAATAAATACTCCGAAGGTAGTTGGTATTTCGTTATGTTGCGTAGTTTAGGGACATTTTGTCACATCTTAGCCCTTACATCAGCTGCAAGCAGGACATTGTAGGTTGACGTCAAGTTTGCAAAAAGGTGACAAATTGTTTCTTTTTAGCCACCCCGTAGGGTGCTATTAAAATGGGTTCCGTCCGTCCGTGCGTACGTGTGTAATATGTCATTTGTCAGACATGCAATGTCCAATTTCTTTCAAACCTGATACAAAGGTGACATATCTTGTGGGACATACGTATGTCAATTTTGTTGTTTTATGTATGCAAATTTGACCGAATGGTGGCCACATTTGTAGTTAATAATCGATATTTAAAGCATAATTCTAAACTGCAATACACAGAGGCGCTATTTGAGTATCTACCGCCATATTATCAGAAGTGGGTATCATTTGAGACCTTTTACCTTGATCTTCAGGGCCAATTAACAAAATCAAGCCAATTCCTGCCTATCACAGACACATTGTAGTGTGTATACATTGCCACTTTCTTTTAAATCATCTTTACCATGTTTACAAGTAATATTGAAGAAAGGAACTATACACAAGCATTATTTGTGGTGCTCATATCACTTTTATATTGAATGGCAGCCTTATTTGTAGTAAGCAATCACTACATAATACATAACTGAACAACTTCAATCATAGACGCTATTAACTGATATTTATTTTTAAAAAACAATACTCAGTCTGTAAATTGTAATTCGTTTACATGAATTTGGATGAAAAATGGAACATTGTATGTAAATACTACATGGGCTTGGAATTTGTTAACGACTGCAGGTTTGAACTGATGTAAATTAATTTTTGTTGGCCACTCGAATAAATTTAATATATATTTCAAATTAAATCTCGAATATTAAAATCTTTTGTATTTCTTTTTTCCTATAAAGTGCATGCACTGTACAGTATTCACAATAATGTCAAGTTTAAAAGTGTGGCTTTAGTTGAAAATTCGAAACCAAAAATAAAAATATTATGACAGAATCATAAACCTCTTCCAGACAACGCCTATACAACCGTCTTTTAGCAAAAAACCGACAACAAAGAATGGTTTTTGGATTATATCCACTTCTGGCATTAAAATTCCATGATATTTATTTGGTGTAGTATTATGGACTTCAAATTATTTAAACCCATTTACTGATTCAGAGTTGATCCTCATGATATCTCGAGATGGGTGTCTAGTGTGACTTTGGGGTAGCCTTGGTGGTATATTTTCCTTATCTACCTGTATCTGAAAGACGCGTTAGAGTCAAAAACCAGTATTACATAAAAATGACCAAACATGTCCATCAGCTTGGTAGATTTCGGTGGAATTCCAAGATTATGCAACATATATAGCTCAATTAATGCATAGCAATGAGCTTTTGTACTATGTCTTGTCGCCGGTCCTCATCACAATGAATAATTAAAATAGTTACAGATGATGACTAGGTAGCGGTGTGATTGGCCTATTATAGGTCAATGTTACTCCACTTTAAGCATTTGTTATCACAGTTCTTGAACGATTTTTTTTAATTTTATATATATTATCCTCTAAATTGACAATTTAATAATTGTGACATAAAACATCGTGCTGCCTCGTTGAAACTATATAGTCACTCTGGTTTGGTAGCATTATGAAACTTATCAAGGTTGGAAATGCTGGCACCAAACTTTGACAAAATAATGTACATATAACAGCTATTGTATAACAAAGTCATACCAAGACAAATTGGCAGAATAATCAAATTGACAAAGATAAATTTTTCCAAAATGTTATAATGCAAACAATAAAAAGCTACAGCTGTGTCATAATGATGAGATCAAATGGTATATAACTATTGAATTTATTGTGGCAACGAGAGACACCCTAAAATACATCAACAATGGCCAAAGGGTAAAGTGGACAGATGCTACCAATACATGCACATTTAAATAATCTAAAATCAACCCACTAATCCTTGTATATAGGTAGATTATGTGATATGTTGCTCACATTATTTGACCCTTGTGACATGCGTGGCCTTACCAATAACTTATTTTGACTGATGGCAGTACACAGAGAAATTTATAGTTGTCTGTACCGTAAGAAGGGCGAGTAACTTCTCAATCTGAATGTACAAAAGCCCATACCTGGGCTAGTATAAATATTCGGTAAGATATAGCTTAATTACAGAAAAATAATTATTTATGCACATAACTCATTAAAAACTACAAGATATATTATCAAACTTAATGACACATACACTTTGCTATCACATTATATTGGATGTAGCCTAGTTACCGAAAACTATTAATTATACAAATTAAATATTAACATTCATTGGATGTTTACAAAAACATAGCCAGTTCTAGCCATTACCCTTATTATAAGAAAAAGTGCACCAAATTTCGTTTGAATGCGCCAGCTGTTTTGAGAAAAACGTTCACAGACAGACATAGACTTTTTATAGCTTTCCTTTATGGAAAGTAACAAAAACGAACATTCGTCATAATGTATGGTGTATTTCACCTGCGCATGCTCCGAACAACAATGTTAATTGGTCAAAGTTGTCTTACCATGACGACTTTAGAATGCCTGTTTGAATTAAACGGTTAAAGGGAGTATTCATAAATGAGCATACACAATTCATGTAAACTGTGGTGATAAGACTCTTTCTGAAAAATTGGTAAGTAGAATCTATTCTGCAGTGAATTTAAGTTTTTGTCAGTTTGAAATTATCATTCAATGTTTTAACTAAAGATACAATGGTTGACTTTTGTTATATTTAGTTTCACGGTATTGCACCAGGCAATGCACTCAACAGAAACCATTTCAGAGTCCCAAAACGCTACGTCACGCAGTCAACATTCACAGTTGACGGTAACTGAACTGTCGTGTTATGCAGTTATTCGTGTCAAAATATTGGATTTGATAACGTACAGCTTTATCGATATTACTTAAAGAAGTCGTGTATTGATACACACTTGTACGTAAAACGCATGTAAGGTATGGCTTACTAGATGGTTTGAAAGCTATGTCTGCCTTAAGCCTTGTTGTTGACGTACTACATTCAATTATAAAATACAAAAACGTTCTGAAATACATAATTTTCAATCGTCACTTGTTATTCATTATAAATTGCACAAAGAATTAACATAGGTTCAAAGCAAAAACTGATATTATATAGCTGATCCGTTGTAGTATCAGGCTAGTAATTATAAGTAGTAGCATTACATCTATCATCGAGACAGTTTGACTAATTGTGTAAGATAGCAAATAACACCTACAAATTGTGATCTTAGTAATACCTATGACGTACATATATACTTAATCAGACAATGTGATAATGTTCTTGTACAAGAAAGTAATTGAATTCGACAGTTATATATCTGCAGATAAGGACAGCCACATCTGGTTAGAGGCCTGTTTTTGTTTGAACATTAATAGGCAAGGGCCATTCCAGTGTGGTTACCGCAATATCCGAGCAAAGTTTAATAAAAATTACAATTGATAGACAAAATGTGTGACAATCGATAAAATCACTCTACAATAATTATTGCAGGTCATGTATTGGGTGACAGTTTGTACTATCCTGATCTTCCATCTCGGCAATATTGAAAGCCGACATGTGGGAAAGTCTGTGAATCGTGTAGCAGGTACAACTGTAGACGCAAGTTGTGAACGCTGTATGACTGAGATCGATGAGGACGGGAGGGAATATTACAGTGGTTGTGTGCTGGAGGCCGGTAACTGTCTGGACGGCATAGTTGAGGCTGCCAACAACGTAAAAACTGGCAAGGTTAAAGTCGTTAGTGAGTACAAGAAAGTGTCTGCTGTGGGTAACGAGAATGAGTACAACGGTGTTGCATTACAAGGCAATTTATTAGGAAAAGGTCTGGATATGGTAAGTTGACGGTTTATTGTATATTAGTAAGTGATGACTGTTAGTGTTTGTCTCACATTATCTCACCATAATTATGGTAGTTAGCAAACCGTGTTGTTGATGTTAGTGTGATTTCATCGTATCATGACATTTTTAAACAATTCATGGTGTTTGAAAAACAAAATCCTATATTTATTTACTTGGAAATCGGACGTATTTAGCACTGTGGATAAAGATTACATTTTACAACAACCTGAAGACTACCCCTATCATAATTGCATATGGTTGGACTACATTTATCGATGAGCTTGTAGCAAAAACAATATCACTCCAACTACATTGATATGGTACAGGTATCTTTTCTGGTTTGAAGAATAGAGCAAGTCAAAATTCTTCATTAAAATACAATATTTCTCCCACTGAAATTATTGAATTCCTAGAATATCTCCATAACATATCCATAAGGCTCTAAAAGACATACTAGCTTACAATCTAACTACGCATAATGTCCAGTATACATATTCTTAGTGCTGCTTTCCATAATATGATATTAGAACGCTTAGAACCCCAGTTGGGACTTTTTTCTCTGAATAAAGGACTAATATTATCTTACAGGGAGAAGGACAAGGCGATGCTTTGCTGGCGTTCTGTAGTGAGTGCTTTATGACTTTGTACGACAACGGTGTAACAGTTTGGTCGTGCGAGGTAATTGTCCAAGTTTCTTTGTAACACGGTGATAAGTGTGTACTCGCAGATATAGAACAGTGGACCTGGTGTTTACCGTGAACGGGTTTCGAAATCACATGAATGAACGTCCGTAATGGCTCATTTGTTATAGACATGCGATACCCAATTTCTTTGAAACATGGCACAAAAGTGACATATCTCACGGGACATATGTACGGCTCATTGCTTTGCAATACAAACTTGACTGAATGGCGACCATATATGTAGTTAAAATTCAATATTTACCGCATAAATCAAAATCTGTACTACATCCATAGAGACTCCATTCAAGTGTCTACCCATATTATCAGGTGCAAGATTTCTTTTGAGACCTTGGCCCTTGAGCTTGACCTCATGGTCAATTATATCAAAACCAAGCCAATGTCTGTTTATCACAAACCCGTTGTAGTATTTATTTACTGGCCACTTCTTTGAAATCATGTTTACAGGTAATACACAAGAAACAAAGTACATGTATACACAACAAGTACGTTTTTGCTCAAATTACTTTTACTTTTAAAGGCAGCCATATATATAGTAAAAACTCAATATATTAAAAACTCAAAATAATGTAATGCATTGAGGTTCCACTCAAGTGCCTAACCCCATATAATCACCTGAAAGCATTCTTGTAAGACAGTTAAGTTCAATATTGACCGTAATCTTCCGGGTAAACAAATTTACATGTAAAGTATTTAAACAATTTAAACTATCCAAATTAAACGATTTCTTTCCTATTCCTGACACTTTATAGCACTTATGTTTGACCAACGTCTTTTAGTTCATATCACATGGTATAGACTAGTGAAATCAATGAACAAACACAGGTCAATATTCTTTTTCTACTTTCCCCAGGGCACTATTACTGTAACAGTAACTTAAGAGTGCTACCAGTGATTATCTTTAACTATCACGAAGAGAACGTACCCGAGAACGCGATGTGCTATATAATTAACACTTACTGCCTGGCACTATTACTAGTAGACGTCCAACTATCGCTTGTACTGTTATGTAGCAAGTGGAAATAGTCGCTGTACACCAACGCTTAGTGTAATAGTTGCCTTATAAACATACAAGTGCGTTATATACTCGTGTATAGATGCTACATTAATGGTAATACCAAATAGGCACAATATGAACAACACAAAATAGACATAACTTGGTCAGGTCTTAATTGTAGTGGAGCACTGGGGATGTTATAACCGGTTAATAAAAAAAGCAATAGAAAGAAAAAATATCCTAGGTGATTGATGTGTAGATGGTGTACTGGTACACACGTTGTTATATGTAAGTGTTGATTTAAATCACGTCTATTTTCAGACACTGGACCGTGACGACTGTCCTGAGGAATTCAAAGGTTCCTTCGCTTGGGTACCATTTGCAACGGTAATAACTATCAGCAAGGACGACGTATGTTTGTATGAAGAAGACGGTGCTAGGAACAACTACTATTGTATGTTCTATCCCGTGTAGAGATCACGGAGTAGTGCAAACAACTATTTCTAATTTAATTAGATATTGGCTGTCATGCAAAATAGATGACTTGTTACTGTATGATAATACCGCATGACGTGATCGGTAGGTATCGTAGTAGATAGATATATTAACTACGTACGAAGTGACAAACGTTTTTTTTTTTTAAATATTACGTCCAGATATTCAAAGCATATATTATCATTCATTTCGTTATGCCCGATCGAGGCACGTTATACTTGGCCTATGCGCAGTGCGTACAAACATTTGAAACCTTGTTTCGAAGGTATATTTAAGGTGTGTGTGGCTAAAAGATTTTCAAGATGGAAATTAAATTATTTAGATTTAGGTAGGAAATAAACAAAGAGCAAATTTATCTCAGTATGGTAATATAAACACAACACATACAATACTATTTGTTTTAAAAATATTCTAAACTTCGTTATTGTAGTGTATTTCATGTAAGTTATTTCAGGTGATTTATACTACGCATGCCTGATTTGAATAGTGTGTTTCTAATGCTGTTTTTAAATTTCGCTGATAATTAATGTTCAGTTTCCTAATACAAAATATTCATGACATAATGCCCTATATATCCACTTTGTAATGTTTGATATAACAGTAGTAATTCAGAACAGCAATTACACAGCACCCTACCAAACATACAGATGGTACTATACAAATAGATGAAGGACAGCATGTTGAATTCGGTTTTACTACCAAACCAGTGAGACTATAGCATTTCAATTAGGTGGCACGATTTTATTGTACATTGAATGTAACGTTTTTAGTACTATTTCCACAGACAAAATAAATGCACTGATAGCACCCACCACGCACATATGCAGAGTTACATTTAATCTCAACATTATGAACACAAATAGAAAGGTTTGTGTTTGAATCTTCCTTGTTTCATCTAACAATGATGTAGCATTGCATTCACATTGAGATAAAATGGGTTATTGTATATGCTTGCGCACTATCAGTGTTTGTATTTTGTTTTATGGAATACATGTATTTAACAAAAAAGCTGTGCCAGACATTAAAAACACTGCTGTCTATTTTTAACTCTATAGCCACTCTGGTTTGGAATTAACTTTCAGTGCATTATATTTAACCATTTGAAAGGTTATGTGTTCTTTTCAAGCATTTACCAAGAAGTCAAAGGGTACTAACGTGCAATCAGTCAGGGAAACAGTATTTTTCGAAAAACCAAACATCTAAATATAAAGGCATTTCAAAAATCTATCAAAAAAGTTAATTTATTTATGTGTGGGGTTCCGACGAATTTCATTTGGTATATTGAACACAAGGCTTTCTATCAATAAAATCGTAACACTATGACAATGTTGTTGCCCGTTGTTCGTCTGTCAGGTGTGTGTTTCTATGTGGCTGAAATGTAGCTGGCTACGAGAGTGGGTATATATCATCATGTAGTTAATACACTACTACAACAACACCATGTTGAAATCCTTGGCTCAAATGTGGTGTAAAAGCAAAAGAATGCAATAAAGTCAAATTACAGAATTTTGATTCACAAAAAAGTGAATTTGGTAGCATAAACTATGAAAGTTACACACAGTTCAATACGGATTAGCTGTAAGCAGCAGATATATATGTTTGGGCTTCATGTCAAACAACACAACCTGTAATGTATTTGTAGCCACGTTTGATATATATGTTATGAGATAAATCAAGAATTTCAACAATAACAATTTGACTGACCGCTTTCTTGAGCATTTCAACGATGACTTGCTATGTTATATCTGTAACACTAGGTCTAAGAAATACCGTACTAATATATATTGCTCTTGTGAAGGGGTGGGTATATATTTTGTGCAGAATGTATCAGAGTGGGTAATTGCAGTTGATAATTGTCCACTTTGCCGCCCTCAAAACACCCGTTCGTCTATATTGTCTGTCCCAAATGTTGTGTTGAAGTTGTTGTCTTGTCTAAATGTTAAAAGTGAAAATTGTGTGTGAGAGGATGTGAGAGTGTAGTTAAATTGGACAACCTGAGCAATCATCAAAGCACCTGTCCCTATAACAGCCCCGTTATTATTGACATGACTAATGTCGAACACTTGAATCAGAAAATACAGAGAACTCATGAACTCTGCAGATTTTGATGTAGAAAAAGCTATCTCCACGCTGCTAAAAAATGAAGACCTAGATAAAACAGTGGGCTTTGAAGCGTTGACAACAGCCAGCCTGTATGAAAAAGAGGTTGTCGACGTCATCAACAGTTGGTTATAAGTAGAGTACTGTAGAGCTAGGAACAAAGTGAAAAATACAGTAAAGACAGGCGCGTGAGTTACATGAAATGAAGGATGGACAACACATTGTCGGAAGCAGTGACACAGAGAAGGCACAGATGTTGGCTAGTTTTCTTTAGTAGCGTCTTCACTACAGAAGATGACAGCAAACCAACCATCGCTTGTGATCCGATCTGAAAATGAGTCAAGCAACAACCCTTTTACATCGGATGAAGTCATGAAACTATTAATTCATATTTATGTGTGTCAATCGCAAGGCCCAGGTGGGATACATCCCAAAGTACTGCGTGAATTGGCTGAAGTAATTGATATCCCACTGTGTATTAAGATCGACAGAACAGATTATACAAATTAAAAACTGGTACAAAATTGTTGAATTACTTGGATAACCCTCAAAGTCAAAATCTGTCTGCCTGTGTTTGTCTGTGTGGTTGAACTGTATCTTGATACAAGATCTAGAGGGGTTGAACGTAGCAGGAATTCAGATGTCTGTACACCACCTGCACCGACACACAACGTCTAATCACAAGGGAGCGCCACACTTCAAGGTGTTCAATTAGCATGTTATTTATTATGTACATTGATGATTTGTTATTACCGGAAATAATACATTTTGATTTACACAAGGTTTTTATGTGCCTTTTCATTAATGGTATTTAAATTTATAAATATTATACGCAGGTTTGTTGTTATGTATTATACCTTTATTTCCTTTTATTCAAGTCTGCCAGTTGAAATATACACGAATAGATCACTGTAATACAAGTTTAAAAAACACACAAAATAAACAAATGAACACAACTAAACATTCAGTGAAACTTTAGTTGACAACGCGAACTTACATAAATGTGTTAAGATAAAATTTTAAAAAAACATTTGGTGACCTCATTGAAAAAACAACAACAATAACATGATGAAGTTGGTTGTAATTTCTTCAAGAATATACGGTTACGATATTTCAAAGACGTTCTGTTTGATTTATTTTTGTAACGTTTTTTTATTATAATTATATTTTCCTCATTCTTAATATGTCAGCAAGTTTCTTTTAATTATTTTATGTCAATATAGCTGGTAAGTTCGTGAATACATTAGATTCATAATGTTTTAAATTCATAATAATAATAAATGACATCGTTCTACTAAATCTGTACGTATTTGGATAACATATTTGTTATGTTCATCCGCTAAATGAAATTCTAATAACAAATCAATGTCGTTGCTTTCACGTCTTTCGACGTAAAGAGGTAATTTTTTATAATTGTTTATAATTGTATTCATTTGCACAATTAGAATATGGACAAGTTTAATATGACTAAATTAAATGACTAATTTATGTGCGTTCCTTGATATATTTGTCAATGAGTACTAAAGGTTGTTAGTAGTATACTGATTACTTCAAACTTGATATATTACTTTATACAATAATAAAATAGTTGACATATGCCCTCGTGCTCCCAACAAATTCACAATCTTTGCTTTAAAAAAAACAACAACACAAACCCAACAATCACCATCTTAAAGTTCGGTTTTTCTCCCGATATTAAGTATTGAGTGAAAAAAGCAACCAACATCACGGCTATACATTACGAAAATTGTCAACTCTAAATAAAATACTAGATTATATGGCATTGGCATGAGAAGTCTAATATCACTATGCGATGCAAATAAAACTCTGACTTATATAAGTTAGTTCAGTATATTCTACGAAAGGATTTTTAGTTAAACCATTATCTCGGTTACAACACCTCTGTAACAAGTACTCAAATTATGTCACTGTAATGTTATAAATGTAAATCAGTTATTCCTATTTTTTTGCAATATTCAGGTATATATATACACTACCGACAGAAAGTATTGTCGCACCGTATCGACATGGTAATATACATGGATAAACATGTTCACTGATGTATAAACACGGAATGAATGCATTTTGAATAAAGTTTGACACCTTTAACCCAATGTGTATCATTTTTCTTTCGACAAAACTGTATCATTCGATACTATTTGAGCGTCATTTCGAATGCAGGTAACGTGCCATTGCATGATGTATGACGTTCCTCTCATTTGCATACATTTGCATATTTTATCGTCTGATATTGCTCATTTAAATACTTGATTGACAGGCTTATTTCAGTGTTTTCAAAAGACCGGGGCCTAAAATTTACATATAAAGTATTTATTTACATTGGATGACCTCAGTTGGTGTCAGCCAGCTGATTATTGTTTACATTAATCACAGAGCTTAGAGAGATGCCGAGAGGAAACGACTTTCAAAATAGACAAATTCTAACATTATATGAAGAAGGATACAGCAACAGAGAAGCATTATTTGCCCAAGATGACAACGTTACTAGTTAGATAGCCATAATTACCATAACGTGTTGGGGTCTTTGTGATTGCTATATTGCAAAATCTATCTAACAGTAGTTTCACATTGCTTTGTCCTGCGCATTTCGTGACATGTCAATTTTAAAACAGAAAAGTTACATTAAAATGATTAATTTTTCACAATTTCGTACACGGTATGCTTTGCTTGCGGCATTTCTGGTGACAAAGACGCGTACCCGCTTTCAGCTGATGCGATCGCTGATGCGTTTTCATAGATACGTTGGGACGGATCTCGGGATGGTGACGGATCGCTTTGCCCGTTAGAAGATGGTGGTTCAACGTACCTATCATACTGAGTTTCGTCTAATACTATACCAGGCCGGGTCTGTTTTTGTGTCTTGGATTCCGCTTGTGAATTCTCGTATGCATTATTATCAAACACCTGTGAAAATGTATCGTCACTTGGATTTTTAGATGTTTTAGCTCTCCGTTTCCAGTACAGTCGTACTGCTATCACGATGCCGACGCATAACAATCCACTCAAAAGACCTCCAACAAATCCAATGACGATAAAGCTGTGAATACTCGTTGTCTTCGCTGTTATATTCGTTGTCTGCTCTGTTGAGATGTGAGAAATAGTAGTTTTACTTTTAACCGTAGTAGCTATATGAGTAGTTTCCAAAGTTGATGGCGCTCTGACATCAAACAATTTCAGGATTCTGGAACCGAAAGCTATCCCTTCAGTGTTGATGGCAACACAGGTATAAATTCCTTCGTCCTCACTTTTCACGGACAGAACCACCATAGCACCGTTGTCGGTTATCTTATGGAATGATGGTGTTATTTCCGTCGAGTTAGATCGAACTATAGTGCCATTTGATGTGATCCAGTATATTGTTGGGGTTGGTTCACCAATGACGTCACAGTCAAGGGTTACATTGCTGTTTAGTAACGACGGAATCGTCTTAGTTGACGTATCAAATACTGGCGGGGAATAACACGTCATGTTGTCCAAGGGAATCGTTAGTATGTCTTCACCTTGATATTCTTCCGGAGTGAGGCATGTCATTGTTTTCGACAATTGCAGGTTATCTGTATCGTTATCCAACCATCTTCTCAGATCTCGTAAATGGCAGTCACATGTCCATGGATTGTCGTACATGTACAGATAGTGTAGATTGTCTAAACCGTCGAAGATATTTCCTGGTAGAGTAGTAATGTAATTGTTGTACAAGTAAAGATATCTCAGATTATTTAGTCCAGCAAAGATATTTGCAGGCAGTGTAGTGATCAGATTATTGTACAGGTATAAATAATACAGTCTATTTAATCCCTCAAACAGTCCTACTGGTAATTTAGTAAGTGTATTATCATACAGGTACAGATGCTGGAGGCTGGTCAGGTTAGCGAATATGTCCTCTGATAACGATTTGATTTGATTATTGTTGAGCTGTAAACTACTTAGGCTATGAAGTGAACTGAACGTAAACTTTTCTATTGTTATAATGTCATTTCCATATAGGTACAGGTACTGAAGGTTGTTTAGTCCTCTAAAAATGTTCTCTGGCAAGGTTGTGAGTTTGTTATAGTATAGGCGTAGGTACTGAAGGTTGTCGAGTTCTTTGAATATGTTATCTGGCAAGGTAGTGAGTTTGTTGTACTGCAATTCAAGACGTATTAAACTGTGTAAATCTCTGAAAGTATTCTCCTCTATCGCAGTAATATCATTGTTGTTGATATACAAGTATCTAAGATTACCGAGTCCTTTGAACATATCCATGGATAAAGTAGTGCGTTTGTTTGAATTGAGATACAACCACTGCAAGTTTTGTAAACCAATGAATGACAGTGTCTCTACTTGTTCAATTTGGTTACTTTGCAGATATAGGTACACTAAACTTGATAAGCTGTTAAATGAATTGTTCCTCAAGGTATTCAAATAATTGTATCGAAGATACAAATGTGTCGTTCCGACTGCGATATTAGATGGAATTTCCGTTAATTGTTTGCTATCACAATTGACGTTGGTACCAGGGCAAGTGCATTCAGTCGGACACGCGGAAATAGCAGAAAGATGCAAAATACATGAACAGCACCACAGCAATAGTATTATCAGCATGTGTACACCCATTGTTGACGCCTTCTGAAATGGAAAAATATGATACAAGTGAACTTACATTGTACCAAAGCTGTATATAGAAAGACAGTGTATTTTTGTACGTATAGACTTTGTTCATACAGAATTGCCTTGAATATGAATGGGAAGGTGGTTGCTTAAATTTGGGTTACAAACACACATAACTGTCAGTGTGTGAAAACCAATGCTTTGGAAAGTTATTAACGGCTACGGATATCGGCGTGTCTCTGCAGTTATCATTATGGTAATCAAGACAAGAAAGACGTGGACAAAATGTTAAATATTGAATCATTGTCATAATTCACAGTTCTGTATGACAGCAAAGAATTTAAGTTAACTTGCGAGTTCCGTTACACATTTACACTGATGTGTCTGTTGTTGATGTTTCTTACTTTGTCTATCATTATTTAGTATATAGTGTCGCGAAGGCCCGTCAAAATAATTAGCAGGGGTCCTAGCATATTTTTGCAAAGCATGAGAAAAAAGTGTCTCTTTAATCTTCGACTGATTGAGCACTTCAGCGTTCGTAGGTTATTTCAAGACATTCACGAATTTTCCACATTCTCAACCATTTTCGGTATGGGCCATAAATCATGACGGCTCACCAGCGAACATTGTGTTTGCTAAAGCCAGTTCTTTACATTGTAAGGACTTAAGCCATCTCATAAATGTTTTAAAATATTGACAATTTTATTGCAATGCAGTTGATAAACTATTTATGACATTGTTTATCCAAAGTGAAGTAGTCTGTACCTGGTACTGTAAGGGGTAGTTGTCCGCAAAGAAAGTAATTACACACATAACAACGTTCATGATTACATATCAAGGTTCATGGCAAGTTTTTGAAGTGAACACAAGCTTCATTATTGTTGTTGTTATAACTTTAGTATGTCTAATGTACAACAATTATCTTCGCAATGTCACGATTACTTCGCCAAACGATGTACTTCATTTCTTTACAATAGCATAGTAACGGTGATATGAACAAATTACTAGAGCACAAACAGAACGATGCCTAGCGCCACTGAAAATCTTACTAAGGGGAGCCTTCAGTAATTACAAGGGGTGGGGAGGGGTCACTTTAGTACTCATAGGTATTGATTAATTAATGCAGTGCCTTCAATTACAAATATACTGTGGTGGTGGTGGTGTTAGCTGGGCGAAATAACGAATACCTTTACAATTTAACATGGTGTCAGCAGTGTGATTAAGTCATTTAAACCACTGATTCTGGGACTAGTGTCCTTTTCCATGTGTGACAATTGAAACCATGTTTTTAAGAAAAAAATATTTTAACGGGAGGGTCATATTTTATAGACAGGAAACTGCGAGAGGGTCATTTTTTTAGAACGACGGAATCGGGGAGGGTCACATTTTACGCAACAGCCAGAACTGAACCCCCTCTCCCCCCCCCCGTGATTACTGAAGGTTCCCTGAAATATTGCTACATTTTATCGTTTGTCTAGTCAAACATTATAGACACTGCTACTAAAATTGTACCGTATAGCTTGATAACAGTCGAATTAACACAAAGTAGTAGTTTTAGTACAATTTGTGGTCGAATCAGATGATAATATGTAGCAAAGCTAGCAAGATTTTTGTCGCGCCCGACGATTTTTTTTGTTACTACTACTTTGGTTTTAGTCGTAGTTTGCCAACGAGCTAGAACTGGCAGGTAACTAACAGGTAATATATAAGTTGTCTTATTGTATGTAAATGAGCTATGTTCTGTATCGCCTATCCTGTACAAGTACTCTCAGACAAACAGTAGCTACACATTGTACTTGTGTGTATGCCATTCCGGTATATTTTGGGTGCTGTGTGTAAACTTACATTACATGTACATATGCGTACTAAATCATGAAATACCAGTGACTTCACAGACAGTGTATTTCGAATACATGTATGGCATTGAATCTGAAAATGCTACTCCGCTCATTCCCAAAGCGACAAATATCATTGTACGATTCAACATACCTTTGCTTTGATAATGAAGTAATTGTCTCCAAGCCTTTTCAAATATAAACTGACTTTAGTTGTACCGGAGTATTGTTGTGAATGTTGTGTTTGACCACAGGCAAGTAAAGAGTCCGTGGTTTGACGTACACTGACTTCTGTAACAAAGTTACTACTGAGCTGTCCCGTTGAGTTGCAGTGATTTACATTGATTTACAATAACTTTGTTTTTTTCCGCATACCAATCTTATCATATTTTTGTTTGTAACAAATTGCTATCACAATCACAAACTTTATAATACCTTTAAGGGTCGTAATTTACCATGGATTGCATGCTAACCACTAGCATATATTGTGGGGTCAGTTACTGCCCACAAAATTGATAGCCTTTTAACGAAAAATCGCAATCACTGACTAACAATTACCTTAAAACGGTGTACACACGGAAACCTATTCATCCATTTCGATCTCTAGAATTACACATTTGTCGACCTTAACTCAAAAGTTGGTAAATCATTAGATATGTCAGTCATGGTGAAGATAATCTTGATATATGCAGTATACGAGTATTCAATGAACTCGACTGAATATACGAAGTCGTCACCGTCGTTCTTTATTGTAACCGCGTATATCCTATGGCCGTGATCACAGTTAAGTCGACATATGTGTACTCATTACGATTGAATTTATGATATCGCTGACATTACAGCCATATACTCTGTCACCGTACTCATGCTATACTACTTAAGAACGCATAACAGTGTAACGATTGATATTATGTATAAGTATAAATAGTTAACTACTCCTAGTGTTGTTGCTTCTTTTGAACTGTTAGTCGATTCCTAACATGCGATTTCCATAGCATGGCAGTATGGAAAGGGCGTTAGCATAGCATGGAAGCTCATTGCATGTCTATGGGCTAGCATAACATGGAAACTCATTGCATGCCTTAGGGCTAAGATCATAAAAAAAATCTCGTCCCTAATAATGTGGTCTTGACCCTGAGGTGTTGATTTATCATACATATACGAGATGTTTGACCAACGTCTTGAAGGGTATGCTATTTTAAATTAAAATGTTCTTCATATTTTTTCATGAATTTAAATTGTTGTCCTATTCAATAACCTTAATCGATTGTTTTGTATGTGACAATAAAATAGTTAATGAACGTAACTTTAAACCTACTTACACAGCGCTCTCATCGACTAATACTATAAATTGGCAGCTTTCGTTTTGTGTAGTAGCAGCGCTAAATATTGACTGATGACGTAGAGGACGCTACAAATTAAAACAACATTCCGACAAAATCTGGATTAAGAAATTTGGGTATTACAAAAATAATTTTGGAAATAAAATGAGTGTGTATGTTACGTGATGATGACAAGAAATAATTTCGATAGTAATAATAATCCGTAGTCATGTGACTTAATGTAGATTCATAATATTTGTATAACCAATTTTGTAACTGAGCCCGCCACTACAAACGATCAATTCAGGAATGTTGCAGAAGTGACACACCAATTATTCTGTTTACGGATATTTTCGAAATTACGTGTCATTAGATCCACGTGACTCACACGATCACTTCATTTTCAAAATTAGCTATATTTCACTGTCACATACATTCTTGTGAGCAAACGCAGTCAATAATATCCAGCATCAGACTAGTGTGGACAATGACAGTTCGCTGTAAACTTGTACTTCCATATAAGGTAAGAACAAGTGTCGGATGGATGTATACAATGGATACACATTCATAGAAATGTTGAACGTATGTAGTTTCACGTTCGACACCATGTGAAGACAATAAAGACTTTAATCTTGCTTGTGTGAATAAATATATGTGAAAAATTATGCTACAGATATCGATAATTTATGTACTTTTACTCCGTCTTCCTGGCATGTGTTCCTAAGTAAACATCACATGTTACCGGCCTACCCATGTACTCAAATATATATATATTACATCAAGCACACAGGGAACACGTCCATTCAACAAACAGTATTCTATTACTACTGTCGTATATTTCATACAAGTTTATTTTCTCTGAAGTTTTCAATGAAATACTACGATATGTGGTCATGCAATTTGCAAGCACATAATTACTTAATATTCGAAGTCCATAAAGTTATATACACGCGACAATAAAATGCTTTAGGTTTGGTGCACCATGTATATATTTGATTTGCAGACTAAGCTTTCACTTTCCATTCAGCTGTTCATTTTTCCAGTTACTCAAATATTCAGGATAAACTAATCATAACAACTTATAAATTCTAGTATCTCAGTCAATACTGACTTGATGTATTACATTAACAACATGGACATCAAAACTTATACAAATAACAAAAATGCTGTTTCTAACATCATTTTATATTAGCATTTGTATTGATAATAATCAGTATAAATAATACCAATTTATTATCAAACACACAAATAGTTCATAAGATTATTTAAAAAATTAAGTATCTGTATAGATATGATAATGTACTCTACTCTTAGTCTTTCACTAATCCTGTTGCTACATTAGTGTTTTTTGTTTATCTACCAACCCGTATAAGTTTGTTTCCAGTATGTGTAACTGATTTTTTGATCTTCCACTCCCAACAGAATATAGTCAGTTAATTAATTCTATAACTTATCAATATAAATATTGATTACCTATGCCATCTCTGTAATTCCTGTGTATCTGTTACCATCTTTTTCTAATTGAAGTTCCGTATCTTGGAATACAATTTCCAAATATTATTTATAAAACTACTAAATGTCCCATTGTTCTGAGAAGTATACTGTTGTTAACCAATTGACAGCGTATAACTGTCGTATTCTTTTGAAACATATATTGTTGTTAACCACTTGACAACTTAGGACCGTCCCATTGTCGAACACTTGACAGTTTACAACTATTCTATTGTTCCAAAACTATAGCATTATTGTGAAATACATGACATCTTACAACGGTCTCATTGTTTGTGAAAAGTATTCTATAGCTGAACACGTGACAGTTTATAACTGTCCCATGTTTTAAAAAGTATGCGCTTGTTGACCAATTGACAACTTACAACTGTCCCATTATTTTGGTAATTAGTTATATATCCTTCTGATCATGATTTCATTAAAGAAATACTATTCAAAAAATACATATTTGTTGTAAGACGTATTTTGAAATTTTGAACCAAAACTGATATGTGAATGTATTCGATTCGTAAATCTGTATGTCTGTGTGTGTGTGTGTGTACATGAATATAAACAACTTTAAGTAAAAAGAAACTCAAGAATGGCTTTCCATAGTTATTACTATGCTTGTAAAACATCTCAAGTAGAATTACTTAATCACCTCCATAATATATGTAAGCAATATCTTGCAAAAAAAAACTCACCCTCCCCCAAAAAACGCACCCCCCCCCCGAAAAACAACAAGAAACAAACAAATAAAACTGTGGAGTAAATTATACTTTTCGTGTACTGGATCTCGTTTTAATGACAAGATCAACCATCTCTATTCAATTAAGTTACACTGAGTGATTCATAGACATTATATTTTGTTGTTAATGTTTCTTGTGACGACAACGTATAACCTGTTTCGTGATAACCAAATAGTAGTATATTTTGGTCAAATAACATCATCTGGTAGGCAAGTGAGTAAACATTCAAAACATGTATGCAAATACCCTAGCAACCATGGCCACACCCATAGCAACAGTCAAACGGTCGTGTCGCCCTCTCCATGATTTCCATTATGTACCTCCGCCCTACTAACCTCTCCTTGACAGGCAATATAAGCATGGTTTGATCTGCTTTTCTCCATTAAATCCGCCCGCAATGACCAATGACTGGTTAATTAGTGTCTTACCCCTGGAAACGAACGTTTCAGAAATTACTGCGACCAATTGCCTCTTCTGGTTCCGATCTCGAAGGAACTTTTGTTAACTGTGAGGCAAAGGGGTGCTACAAGTAATAATGGCTTCACACTTGCCACCGCATCAGGTATACAGCAAGCATTCCCCTGTGCCCTTCTATTCTTTACGACTTACACCATTTCTCTCAACATGATAGAACATGGTGTGCACTTCATTTGCACCAACGATGTTAATGTAGTGTATTACCCACCGTTTGCACAAGAATTCAATATAGTCATAGAAAGAAGTTCTGTAATTGGTGTACTGCAAGACTTGCTGGATGCTAACTGACGTCTAAGACATGAAATGACTAGCCTCTGATCTTTCATTTCCCTTCTATGTTTAGAGATACCTACTCTACTTCTTGAAAATGTGTTAAGATCCTTTCTTTTCCTGATGTGTTGAGTGGAACCAGCATGCACGAAGACGGCTTTCAAGTAGTCTTTCATGGTAACTTTACCTGAGTCACGCAGATCAAGCAGGTCCTTTTGCTGTTGTTCCGTTGCATCCTCATGGGTGAGCAAGTCTTACAAATGCATACCTTGTTCAACCAATGCAGAGTCACACCACTTCTCAAAGTACTTCCCTATGTTCGTCTCATAACTAATAATGACAGATGGTTTTGAATATTTTGATGTACTTGACTGTCAGGCACGATATACCTGAGATTTAATAATCTGTAGTACCTTAGCCTGAAATGGTAAATAGTGAATGTACTTACAAACAGCTTCCTGAAAGATGGAATTCATTACAGCATTGACATCTTTGTTTGGTACACATCTCATGTGCTTCATCTAGAGCTGCTGGTACATCGTATCTCTTATGCTGACAGCAAAGACTCCATCCAGAAGATGTTTGCGTAATGATTCTGGTAATGTCAGTACTTCTTTCAAATGATGTCTAATTATTTTCAAGTATATTATTCTGTCCATTGCATGAAATAGTTGGCACATTTCCTTCAAACTAGCTACCCTTAGATTCAAGTTTCTTCCCCTCACTCCTTGATAAAGACCTATGTGTGCTAGAATGTCATTATGTATAAACCTGTTCCAAGTTTGAATAGATTACTGCTTCTTCAATTGGCTGTCTAGGAAGGCATTGACATTTGACTTACGGATTTCATCTCTGAGCTCTGCTGAATTGACAGTTATTCCTATGTTTGAATCTTGATGAGCGTCTAATTTGGTTTTGACCATATCTATAAGTTCAAGACTCGCCTGGTTTTCCAGTGTTTTATATAGACTGAGCACCATTGGCTTTGGAATGGCTCTTCGCATTGCCTTGTATTTGTTGATTGTTTCAAACTTACTTTGATCTCCAAAGTCATACTGTACAATAATACTGGAAACGTTGTATTCTGGGCTTCGACATCTATGTTTGCCTCACTATAAATATCTTCTAAATATATCTCCCAACTTACCCTTGGTTAACAAAGACCTACTATCAATCATGTGTTCATGTGATGTTATCAGCTGGTAATAAGCATTGTGCACTTTCAAAATGTTAATTGTTGGTAGTACATGAAATTGCTCACACCTGTGGCCATATGTCGCACTATTGACAAGGAAGTCGTTAACTCTAACAAACATCCTAACTACACTGCATAAGGCAAAGGAGGTCAGCACAATTTTCAGATTACCTACCTGAGTACCTTCACACATGTGTGAAGCCTGTGCTGAATGTTCATGAAGGGTCCCATACTTTCATCGACTAGGGATGTCAAATGCTCATCAGGTCATAAGCTTAGATACTCAACAAAATCACCAAGGATATTACTTACACATTCTCTTAGAGCAGCCACTAGAATAGTTTGTTCTTCCTGGAGCCTGGAGCTGTTGACTTCACCATTTATTGCCCTATGATAGACCTTCAAATCATAATTAAAGTGTGCAACAATTGCACAATAGAAGCCGTTTCCATCTGGCACACAACTTACCACTTTTAGTCAGTGACCCTCTGAAGAATCAAGAGATTCCTTGCAGAATTGAGTAGAGTCACTTTCACTAAGTTGAACTGTCCTTGATAAAGCATTAACTGCCTGAATTGATGTTCCATGAACACTTATTTGGTGTTGTTCAGAGTTTCCCTATTTGTGTATTTGTGTATTTCCGTGAGTCTTTTTTGACAGCCCATGCTCCCACATACCAAACCTTAGCCTTTGCATAAGGAGGGAGATTTTCAATTTAGACTATGGTTGATTCAATCTGGTCTTCAGGAATTGATTTAAGTTCATAGAGTACTTGAATCACTTGGTCATATACAGTAAACAACATCAACTGCCATCCCCAGGTAATGCTCCTCAACTTTTCCTTTGATGTCGATGCAGCTGTCTCCTGCATCAATTCCCTACTGCTTACCATAATGTGTAGTCTTGCCAGGGTAGAAGTGAAATCTTTCCATGACACTTTTTCTTGGTTAATTAATTTCTCTTTCATTGTTGATTTAATTATAGTATAGACTTTTAGCCTCTGTATTTTAACAAACACTGTGAATCTATTCAAACTGCGTACATTCATTTTATTAATTAATTTATTTTGCTTGTAAGAATAACTAGCTGTATCTATGATGAATGCTGAGGTATCTTTTAAATTTCTGGCAAATTTTATGTAATTAAATCTCCTGGAGGTGTACTGAGGTCTGATTCGAATCTTTCCATTTTATCCAATGCATCAACTAAATTATGCTCACTCTCCTCTTCAATATTATCATTACAAAATGGACCATCCACCATATCCATGAACATGTCAGATGATGAACATGTACCAATATAAGATATTTGAATGCACTTTTATAATATGTCGACAACATTCTGCATTGGCTTTATACATCTGTGCCGTGTTGTTTTGATCGTCATAAAACTCTATGACATCCTTGGATGGTGGCAAGAGATCACCATGCTTGAAATGAAGAACTTGAAACCCATGCTAGGGCCTTGCTCTGGATAGGGCTATGTACATCTGCCCAGGGCTAAACTCTGCAGTAGCATGGACAGTTACATTCTGCAGTTTTTTTTCCCGTGTGCTTTATGGGCTGTAATATAGCCCATGCCAAGCAAAGAGGAAACCGTGTCATTGTTCCTTCCGGTGATCCACTCTCACTATATGCAACCCATGTTCTTTTGGTGATGGTTTGGATACCATTTCCAGGAAATTCAACAAGTGGTTGACAATCAGCACTAACACCTCTAAATATACCACACAGACCATTAAAAGGTTGTTGTGATATGTTATACAATAACATTACAGGACATCCAACATCCAAACAACAGTTGAAGGACTTTCTGTGCCAAACAAATTTTGTTGACGGCATCGTGTGTTAGAGAACTTTAGGTGGTCATACCTAGTGCCTGTTTCTACTGTACAGTACAGCTTCCCAGTCTTACATCATGTAGGGCATTAATAAGAGTTGATTCATGTTGTCTGTGTACGGTTGTCAAAATAAATCTGTGTGTAAAAATTGATTTCCATGAAGTTGATTTAAATATTAATGCCCCTGGATCAAACTTTCCTGACACAGGTGGTAATTGGTACATATCCCCAATTGCGACAAATTGAACATTATTTAGATGATTACATGATTGTATTATTTGAATTACTATTATTTTACTGATCATTTAATTTCATCAAAAATTAAGATCTTAACGCCCTTGATAATGTTTGATTTAAAAAAAATTTAACTGCTCTTTCAATTATGTTTAAATCTATATCTTGAGCCGTGCCCAAACTGAAAAAAGAATGCACGGTCTGCGCGTTTTGATACACATTGCAGATACTCCAGTTGGGCATAGAATCTTGACCGAATATTCACCATACTTCCCTTTGATCTTTCTGTAAGGACTTTTAACAAATTCTAGATCATAGTACATGCTATAGCTTGTTGTATAGGTTACATCAATTTTTAATTTTCCTCTTATTTATGTTTTTTGACGTGAAAATTTGTTAACTAGCAAAATTCTAACATCTTTATTTTTAATTTTAAAATAAAATAATGACTCATCTAAATTCATAAATGTAAAACCATCTCTATCATGCAAAATAATCAATATTGATTTGCCTAACCATAGTCGACGCGACAGTCGTGTGTGTGAATAAAAACAAAATTAAATTGTTAGACATTATGTTAAAACATGTAAAGTTATTATCAAAAGTTAGTTGGTTTCTTTACATATTTCATTTATGCAATTAATTTGCTAAATATATCACTATCAACAATTTTTTGATGGCTACTGCTAACCATATTTCTGGTTCTAACATGCTACCTAGTGTACACACTTCTTAATCCCAGAAAGAGTTACATGACGTTTTATTTTTATTTATTTTTTTTATCTGGCAACAAGATTATGTTTCATAACTTTCATATAAATATACATTTACGGACGTCACGTGAATATAGTTTTTATATATTGCAAAACGAATTAATCACAAGAAATTGCCATCGATCATTAGAAATGGCATCAGTTCCTTCACTTGGAATGAAAACTCATTAAAAATATAAGTATAATCGAAAAAGAAAGTCTACATCAAGTTGTCGAGTTGAATATAAATGTATTTGCGATCTAGAGCTCTGTACATGTCGTCTTCGCCATGTATTTTGTTTTACTCTTAGTTGTCGGTAACTTCTAGGGTGGTAGTACTATGTTGGCGATGTTTATCTCTGCAGCTTGCTGTCGTCTTCGCCACGTAATTTCTTTCTCCTTCCTATAAACTATTTCTGTGCAAGTAGTCCGGGTTGCCGGTGTTGGTCGCGCCGGTCCTCAGCTGCGGTCAGGTCAATATAATGTGAGATGTCGAGGTTGTTGATTGGTCAGTTGAAATTGAAAGGGTCTCCGACACATACATACATACATACATACATACATACATACATAACTAAAATCGACATAACATCCGGATACTATCACAATCTCAGACAAGCCCCTGAGTCACAGTGTAATAGTCCTGACATACGTCCGGGTACGATCACAATGCATCTATACAGTACAATGGTTAACAACATGTGTACATTGCACGATGTGGTTTTTTGAATACAGACACTATTTGGTTGATAAATATTCGGCCAACCTTGCATATCATTATGGTTTATTCATTTCGATAGTGGAAAAATCCATTACAGCATTGTGCAGTGATAAGCTTACGTTTATCTTCTTGTTAGGGGTAGACCATTTGATATCCGGGGAGGGGGGGGGCTTGGAAGATTTTTTTTTTTTTTGGGGGGGGGGGGGGAAAGACGCCAAAAGGATTTGCTTTAAAAGAAATCCGGATATGAGTGGGTGATGGAAAAAAAGATGGACCACTGCTGCTAGAAAAAAATGTCTTTGCAGGGAAATGATGCACAGGTTCGAGTATACTGTTCAATCTGCTCGTACCTGTCCAACCAGGACACTTGTCAAATCATGACAAACAGTTTCAAACACATGTCAGGGACCAGTCAGTTTCGTTAGCCTGTGGTACATATAATAATAATAATAATAATAATAATAATAATAATATTTATTTCTTATAAAGCGCATTACATTAAAAACAATCTCAATACGCTGAACAAAAGTATAAAAGTATTTTAAAATGTACATATACACAAGTATAAACAAAATATGAAACAGGATAAAAATACAAAGACACGGAATGACATTTAAAAAACAGAAATGTAAAAAAGTTAAAAATTAATAATAATGAGATCTAAAAAGATGATATTTCAATGCAGATTTAAAACTGTTCAAAGTGTGTGAAGAACGAAGACATGGTGGCAGGGCATTCCAAAGGCGTGGGCCGCAAATAAAGAAGGCCCGATCACCATATGCAGTGTTCCCTATCGGTTGGTGCAAATTCACCACGCTACCGGATTGCGACCGAAGGGAACGACGGGTGGATCTAATCATTAGTAAATCGCCTAGATATGAAGGCCCGCACCCATTAAGAACTTTAAAAACAATGCAGAGTACTTTGAATTCAATGCGCTTCTGAATAGGTAGCCAGTGTAATGAATGAAGAACTGGGGTAATATGCTCAACTTTTTTCTTTCTAACGACAAGTCTTGCTGCTGAATTCTGGATAATTTGGAGTTTACGAATTTGTTGAAGTGGGAGACCATATAATAAACTGTTGCAATAATCTAAACGTGATGTAATAAAAGCATGAACTAGTTTTTCAGTACAACTTTGATCAAGAAGAGTGCGAATTTTGCCAATTTTCCACAGAGCATGAGAGGCAGCTTTACAAATATTAATTACATGATTAGACATAGTAGCCGCCGAATCCATGGAAACACCAAGATTGCGAACAACATTAGATGGTTGTATATCGACATCGCCAATCCGTATCTCACACCGGGGTACCGGACCCGCACCACCAAATTTAGAAGAAAAATGCACAATTTCTGTTTTACCGTCGTTAAGACAGAGCATATTATCACGCATCCACTGTCTAACTTCACTAGTGGACTCAATAACTGAAGTCGGAACCCGGTCACCCTCACACGTGAGATACAGTTCGGAATCGTCCGCATACATGACACAATTTAAACCATGACGGATTATGATATCCTCCAAGGGGGCTGTGTAAAGCGTAAACAAAACAGGTCCAAGGACGGAGCCTTGGGGGACACCACAATCGAGAGACCTTGCCTTTGACACGACTGCTCCAACACTCACAGATTGGAATCGACCAATCAAATAGGAACGAAACCACTCCAAGGCTGAGCCCTTGATGCCATATCTATTACGCAATCTGTGTAATAAAATGTCATGATCAATCGTGTCAAAGGCAGCAGAAAGATCAAGCAAAATCAATATTACATCTTTACGTTTATCAAGGGAGCCTAATATATCATTTTGGACTCTTAGAAGGGCCGTTTCAGTGCTATAACCCGCTCGATAAGCTGACTGGTATTTAGCGAAAAAATTGTTGTCAGATAAATATGAATTCAATTGAACTGAAACAATGCGTTCTATAAGCTTGGAAAGAAAAGGAAGATTAGACACCGGGCGGTAATTCTTAAGGATATTTTTGTCTAAGTTTGCTTTCTTTAGTAACGGTCGAACTATAGCTGATTTACAGGACGACGGAAATTCGCCTGAGATCAGTGAGCTGTTGATAATTTGACAAATAACAGGTGCAATCTGTACGCTGCATTTCTTTAAAAGTGTGGTTGGAAATGGGTCAAGTAGACAAGACTTTGGAGGCAATGTGTTAATGAGTTTTGACACATAATCTATCGTGACGGGTGTGAAAGCGTCAAAAAAGCAGCATAAATTAACATTATATGTGTCTGAAAGTGTTGCTACTGGTAAACTTTCTCTCAGTTTTGCAATCTTAGAACAGAAAAAGTTAACAAATGTGTCAGGTAAATTACAGATATCCAAGTCGGGAAGAAATTCAGTATTAACTTTTTTACCACCTATGATATCGTCGATTACATTGAAAAGGGTTCTCTGATCAGCACCGTCAATACGATCACGAAGATAGTTCGTGTGTGCTTCGTGTACTTTAGTAAAATAGGCACAACGAGCAGATCGAAAGATATCTTTGTGAACAGCAAGTCCAGTTTTTTGCCACTGTCGCTCTAGGCGACGAAGATTTTTTCTTTCTGTCATAAATTGCACAGTGAACCAAGGGACCCGTTCCTTCTCAATGTGAACTTTAGTTATAGGGGGTGCAAATTCATTCAAGATAGATGTCAAAGTGTGGTTATAGTTAGCTGCAAGTTCATTCACATGATCAGAATCAGATGGCAATTCTGAAAATAAAGATGATACTCTATCTTGGAGGTCCTCGATGTTCAGATTATTCAATCTCCTGCTTGTGCGAGTGACTTTCAAAGCATCGGGTCTATTAAGTGGAATGTCAAAATGTAACGATGCATGATCTGATGGTAACAGCCGGTCATATATATATTTGTTCTTGTCTCTGTTTCTTTCATAAATGGTGTAAATATTACTTAGGGGTCTCCTTCTAGAAGCTCATGGAGCAATAACATGCTACTCTACAAATAGATCCAAATCCAAAACGAAATGAACCCCCCCCCCATTCATTTTTAAAAGGATGATCCCCCTACTGCCATTTCATAAACAGGGTGACCCCCCACCACCACCAATCCACCTCCGGCCACAGTAGCTGACTGATCCCTAAGTCCCTAATTACAATTGTATATGGCGTGCGAAGTGCATGGCTGCATGATGAATCACAGACAAGGAAAAAAGCCCCCCCCCCCCCAAAAAAAAAAAAAAGAAAAAAAAAAAAAAGACCCACAACAAAACCCCACATGTCTTCCTTTTCTGTGATGTCACAGGGACGTCGTGCACTCAAGATCACGGACAAGGACTTCTTCAAGGATCTTCCAGCAACGGGGCAAGTGATGTTGTTGTGCTTTAATTTCACCGCTCGAGGCGCACTTCCTTGCTATTAGTTTTGTAGAAAACCGGATTCGCTTGTTATTTCCTCGTTGGAAGTCAGTGAATATACTGAAGACGGACATCGCGCAATGTTGAACTTTAATCTTGTGATGCACGGGACATGGCTCTTTGCTGTAATAGCTTCTTTCTTGGTGTGTGACAGCGTCTGTCAACCTACGACTGGTAACGATAATCATGGAAATCTTGGAACATGTAAGTAGTGTTGATCAATATTTGACATCACGACCTATCATTTATTTTTTATTAGTTTAAGCCATACAAAGTCCCGACTCGGCAGAATGGCTAAAGACATGTATTAAACCCAAATAGCCAAGTCACCAGGCCACTAATCCATGATCACAGGCAAATGGCACAGGTTTTGGTTTCTAAAATTTCTATATAATAAACATGAATCACATTAACTTCTCTTTCCGGTGTTTCATGAAAGGTTGGGTTCAATGGCCCTGAGGACTCCCGCGAAGATGCATGTAATATCCTGTGTAACAAAATCCCTGAGTGATACTATACAACTATTCCATGGTATGAGCACATAGGGGCTTGAAATTGATATTTTTTTTAAAAAGCAAAACACCCCCCCCCCCCACATTACACACACACAAAAAAAACATCTATAAACTAATAACCTGTGGCCATATTTGTTCATAATTTGTGTGTGTGTGTGTGTGTAATGTTGTTTTTTGTTTTTGTTGTTGTTTTTTTGCTTTTTAAAATATCTTTTACCTACACGGTACCATGTAATATAGTAGTGATTTAAAAGGCTGGTCTTTTGTGTTTTGTAAATCAATTAATCTTCTTTTGCTGGCTTTACTATGACTGCCTCATAAATTATTTATGAGTTAGTTCTCCTGAGCGCCTTCACCTTCATGCCGTCCCTTTCTAGGTCCCACTCACATGGTGAATAGGGGTAGTTTGCCAGTCTAGGACCATCTCAGAAAGACAACTCCCTGACGCGACCACACCATGTTGTCCACTGGTCTAAGATAAAGACATGTGACAGATGACGTTCATTGAACCATAAACTCGTGTAAGCTCTGCCACAGTCCGTCAGCGACGGTCTGTCTGAAACGGTCTATTGATCGCGTACTACCCCACTCACTGTCACGGTGAGTGGGACGAGGAAGGGTCACAATTTGGAAGGGCACAAGTTGAGGGCGCTCAGTAGAACTAACTCAAATAATTATATGGTAGTCATAGTAAAGCTGATTTATTACACCAACAAAGATCAGTTAAAAGTGATTTAGAAAAAAAAACACAACACCAGCTTTTCAAATCATTACTTTATTACATGGCACCTTGTAGGGAAATTATACTTGTAAAAAGCAAGAAAAAAGAATAAACAATAAAGAAAACAAATATTTGCCAAAAAAAATTTAAAAACAGGGGTAAACGTTATATAACAAACATTTGTAAACAAATATGGTCAATTGTAAATCTCTGTGGTATGAGGGATCTAAGTGCCAAATGTAGCTGCGGAGGGAGTGTATTATGCACTCTAAATTTCCAGAGATTGCAGAATGATGCAACGGCTGGAATAGAAGATGTACCGTAAAAGAAGATGTGATCATGTAGAATTTCGACAGGAAAACTTACTATCATGTAATTTATAAACTCATGGCAGCCCAGAATCACAAGGAAACAATGGGAAAAAAATTACAACAAGGAAAAGTATCTTTCACGTGTCATCAATCACGACAAATATGTCTTATAAACTAGTATCAATCAACTTTTAAGATAATTAAATTAATAATGGACAACTGCACATGAACTAGTATCAATCATTTTGCATATTAATAATCATGATTTGCATATCATGATAATGTTGTTTTTTCTAAAGTCTATCTATCAAAGACTTTATTGTATGAAATAATACTTCTTAAAAGCTTATTTCACAGATACAATTTGCACGTGCCAATTTGCATAAATTAGTTTCATTATTAACCTATTTTATGAAGTGTCTGATGTTGGTGAACCTTTTCGCCACAAGTCTCCTTACGGCACCATGCGAAAAGCACTGCGAAGAGGCTTGCTCTGGCTTGCCAGACGAGATAATTTTCTCAGTTATTTTTCTCCTTATTTTGCGTAAAAAGTGCCCAGATTTATTACATTATGATCTGCATTATCCTTTATCACCCATATTCAATTTTTAGGTTCTTGTGGTTTTGGTTTCGGATGGCACTTCTTCAAGAACAAATGTTACTTTGTGCAAGAAATCGAATTCTACCAGTTTAGTGAGGCCGAAAACCTATGTCTTGGACTTGGTGGGAGACTGGTGATTATCAAAGATTCTGATGTTGATCTTTTCCTACGAGGTAAGCCATTTGCATAAACGCATATACAATTGTACCGTATTTGCACATTTGCAATATATACACGCGTACATACACGTATATATAATACATAGCCAAATACATACATACATACATACATACATACATACATACATACATACATATAATGCATATATGCATGCATGCATACATTCATACGTACGTACGTACGTACGTACATACATACATACATACATACATACATACATGCATACATACATACATACATACATACATACATACATACATACATACATACATGCATGCATGCATACATGCATACATACATACATGTACATACATACATACATATATACATACATACATGTGTGGTCAATACAAGTATGTTTCTTTATACTTTATTGTATTGTATTGTACTGATATCTGGAAACAGATAAGGTTACAATAAAGTTTATTATTGTTATTATTATTACATACATCCATACATACATCCATCCATCCATCCATCCACCCATACATACATACATACATACATACATACATACATACATACATATATATATATACATACATACATACAGCCAGCCAGCCAGCCGAGAATGGCAGTACATCTGGTGTGCAGCCGTCGATGTGCACAATTAGGTGCAATGCGACCTTCGGGCGCCTAATATCAAAATGAAGCCCGACGGTCTAGCAGCTAGACCAAGGACGGTGGTGATATGATAAGTAGGCTTATTTTTGATAAGAATGCTTTTTTTTTTGAAAAGTTTGATCTTGTTTTATATATATATATCTCAAAGGATTTGGAAGCCGAACCAATCTCTGGATAGGATTGTCGGACCGAGCTGCTGAGGGCGTCTGGAAGTGGATAGACAACACACGGGTAAGTAAAATGATAACAAAATAATTATTTGAAATATTATTTCTCCAGTTTTCATAAATTATGCTTGAGGAGATAATTCCGCAATATCTTACTTCATTTAGCAGGAAAATACTCGTGACCTAAGTGTTTATCACTACTCTTCTAGTGATTCGTAGTGACAAGGCCCCTTAGGTTACTCGTATTTTTCTCAGCTGAATGGGAAAAAAAAGAAAATTGGGGAATGTTATCAAATTGTTGCTATACTGAGTAAACTACAGTCTTCATATTCTATATGATAGTGACACTGTAGGTGAAGGGCAGTTTAGACGTTCTTTTAAACATAACATATTTATTTCATGTTTCTGAAAGATTTTTATCAGAAGTGTAAAATGTACTTGGGTACGTCAACATCCCTCGAAACCTGACGGCCAAAATTTTCAATGCAAGTCATAATTTGGGAATTCGGTTTTCATGTCACATTGAATATTTTGACAACTAGCTACTGCTGAGAACAGAAAGCACCATGCCAGCGACGCGAAGGTGGTGACACTGACACTAAAAAAACACAATAACAAATTGCGTATAGCAAACTCACAAGATATACTACCATTCCTTCACTTTCAAACTTATACTTTCAGGTGACTTACTCAAACTGGATACCTGGTCAACCAAGCAACTATCAAGGAAGAGAAGATTGTGGTCATCTCTGGAAAGGAACATATGATGGCAAATGGAATGATGCCCCATGTTCCTCAAAAATGGGATTCATCTGTGAAAAAAACCCATGACTTCGATAAATCTTATCTTAACTTTTTATATACATGTAGAGACTCGGCTATGTTAATTATTCTGCTTTCCGACTAACACACGTATATTGAACATAGGATATAATAAACCAACAAGCAAATGGGCTGTGTCGATTCTAAATGTTTTTTAAAGGTTCTTTTATCGATTAAATTTACAACATATTGTTTAATCAATTTCACATCTATCTGGCCACTTTATATGTACATCTAATATGCAATTTAATGTTGCGTAATAAAGCACATCTTTAACATACTTCTTGTCATTGATAAAAAATTGTTAGTGAAATGCTGTTCTTTAATACACTTAAATAAATAAACTGGTGTTCATAACCATGGTGATGCACGTGATTTGCATTGAGCTTAGTTATTTTGTATTGCAATGATGGTGTCCACGTTTTGTGAGAAACCGTTGGTTAGTGAATGAACTCTAGATCAGATGTTTGTAGAGTTTATATGTATACATATTTTGGCATCATATTGCTTTAACATTAATCTTTAATAATTACTTTGTCGATGGTAGCAAAATTGATTTAAAGGATATGATAGCTATCATTTCATTGCATTAATGTGTGTAGAAACAGAAATCTAAAGGCAGTGCCCTTACTGAAGGCATTCAGTTTACATCTGGTTGACATTTCAAAAAGAAAAGGTAGTACCTTTTCTTCTTCCTGCCCTTCGTACACGACTTTCCCCAGTGATGCTTGTACACAATTCATAAAACTACCACAGAAGGGGTATCATGACTGACAATTTGTTTGTCATCTGGTCAAAGCAACACTTTTTTGAAAATAAAAACAAATTTAAAAATATCAAATAAAATCCATCCCGACCTATCTTCGCTTTTTTCAGAGGACATTTATTCGAAACCACAAATACTATTGTTAGTTCGCCTAAATATTGAAGGCCTGGTTGTAACAAATGTTTCACCTTTGTAGGATTGTAGCGTGACGTAACAAATAGCCTTTACTCTAATTTTATATTGTAGCTGAATGACCTATTATATCATTCTCCTGATCAAATCCACTTTATACCCTCTGATAATTTAATGGCGATGCATAAAACTTTTACAAACATATAGTTACACATGTAATATCTTGATGTACGTTACAGGCGCCAGTTGACGTAGATTTTGAGGAAGGACGCCCTCTTTAGTATTACCAATGAATCAAACATACTTTACGAAAAAAAACAAAGTAGGATAAACCTGATTATAATACTACCAAATATTTGTGTTGATGTATATTATATGTTGTTGAAAGGACATCGATACCATATTGTTTTGGTGTCCAAGTGCTGTGACGTATGTGACGGGGAATTAACTCAAATGTCTTAGCATGCAAGAGGTACCGGGATCAATGCCCGGATTATCCATTCTTTCATTGACTTTTTTTAGAAGAATTATTAATATTAGTACTTCGTAGTTCGGTAATCGAATCACAATTGCAATCTAGTGTATAACTGTTCATGAGTGTATAGAATAAGGCCGATAAAATGGTATATTTTTTATCCAAAACATTCCTGGACGTACCGCATTAAGATAATTAACAATTTCTACTCATTGCAATGAATATATGCTATACATTTACTTTGAAAGATGAACCTGCTGCAGCCTATAATGCAATGTACCAACGATCATTTCATAAAAAGGAATTGCCTTAGGAATAGCATTGCTTTGTTTTGTGTTATTTTCTCCTTTCCTTTCGTAGATACATTAAATAGTAGATTGAGTGACAGGTTTGTTGAGAATAAAAATGAATCGCGTCGTCGCACCACTTTAAACAAAATACCCTGACCAGAAGCAAGTATTTGTTTTGTAATCTGTAATTGCTGTACATCTGATGAGAAGAAACCAATAACACAGAGACTGTATGGAAAACAACAGAAAAACATAACTACCTGAACTAGACACTCACATATGAGAAAAAAAATATTTTCAAACATTTACCTACCCCACCTATTTTAAAATTGAAGTAATCGAAACCACACAATTTTTGTTACGGCTTATCAGCGAAACACTATCGATGACAGATGAATATCCGGTATAGTGACTATAATAATTATTACAACACGATTCATTAGTCCAGTATCGAATACACTGGCCTAAAGGGAAGTCACATAATACCGTTATATAAACATCCTACTGATAGCCGTGAGTCAGTGTACTGCACTTACAATGGTGAGTCAAACCATTAAAACGACAGAATGTTGTCTTCCAAACTTTGATGGCATGATTCTGAAATTAAAATGAACACTACCTTAGATTACGCGATCAAAGAGTTTAAGATAACGGGAGTCCTGGCATGCTTACAAAGCTGAGTCCGATGACAAGGTCATTTGGGTTGGGGATACCCTCATTTGTACTTTCTATATACATGTACATGCAATTCAATCCCAGTAGATACTAGTCTAATCCCCCTCTCTACAACATTATGCATTTACTAGGCTAAGCACAAATACCACATTCTGTACTTGTATTAAGTAATGTTATTCATATAAAGAAAGAATTTGAAGTCTCTATGGTGGCATATCTAAGGAAGATAAATTAATAGTGTAGAAAGATTTACCCTGTATCATCATCATCATCATCATCGTCGTCGTCGTCGTCGTCGTCGTCGTCGTCATATCATCGTCACCACCACCATCACCATCATGATCACCATCATCATCTTCATCTGTGTAAGGAGTTTAACACTTACTTATTGAATTGCAACCCCTACGAATACTTAAATCTTGAGATAAAGTTGCCAGAATATATCTCTAGTTATTGCAATTTGTGCGTGCCCAAATATTTGTTTGTGTAGTGTTAGAGGAATTCATAATGTTAAAATGACACAGGGTAAACATACACTTTTCAGGGGAATTAATTCAAATGATGAAACGCTCGCTTAGCATGATGGATGTTTATTTACAGGAATTTAGCTTATGCAAACTAATTTACAGCACGGGTATCTCACAAATATCTGTACATGACAAGAAATGGGACACGTATTTACAATATGGAGGAAAGTACAGTATAACCAAAATGCAATTCATCACGTCTTTTTGAATTCCAATAGCAGTCATATATCACTGTTATACAACAAGTTCAATTATATATCTTAATGTAAATTGTTTGGTTCTTCAGTTTTTGCACCTTTCTCATATGGTATACAAGCAGTATGTCTTTATAGAAAACACCATGTTATTGTGAATAAATATTAAATTCAATTAACAAGCTTACAAAAAAAATCGTTATACACGGTGCATGCTTTCAGCTGCCAAGTAATGGGTATTGAAATGATTTTCATCATTGACAGTGCTACTTGATTAGAAGAACATTCCTATTATATTGTTTCCCGGAAAATGACAACCTGCAGAACTGGAGAATCCTGGCATAGATTCACATTCTGTTATATCATTACCGTTTTATAGCTATCTTCGATTCCGGTACATTCTTGGGAGAAATGTTTTTTTAAAGGGGAACGCCATTCCAAGAAATTAAGAATGTCCATACACTGTGAGTTGAGAACTGTGGAAATGGGTACTTAGAAGTCATATTCATTTTCCAACCATTAATATATTTTTCCGCTGAATCCCATGAGGCATTGACTCGCAGCAAAACTATCCTATAAAGGCACAAGATCAACCTGATGTTTCTCTGAAATCACAAGTACTTGTATGTGATGTAAAATCATGAAATGACTCTCCAGAACTCATACGTTAATAGAAATGTCTCTATTTCTATTTTCTTGAGTGGTGATTCCGTTTAAAGATTACAAGATATGGTCTGTACTCGATTCGTATATGAAATTGGAATAGCCGATCCTAAACCCAGGGTTGATAAGAGAACCCCCTTGTCAATAGTTACACTCAGAGAATATACTAACAAGATCAAGGTTCAGTCCGTCCGACTTTGTATTTTGAGGACACAGGAATACAACATATCTAATTTAATTAACATTTGATTCATCATAGCCAAATCCTCATCAGCATTACTCGTCTCGATAGGAAAGACTTTTGAAAATGGAATTTCATAAAAGAACGAACATTTGATTAATTCTGTATTAACTGATGGTATTGGGAATAACTTTGGATAAGATGTTATGAGTAATTAGATATTAAATATGTAATGACAATAATAACATTTTAATTATATCCTTGCGATGAAGCAATAACAGTAGTTTATATGTCAAGTCCCTGGAGGTCACAGTATTTGAAACTCAATTAATTAAGTCTAGGTAATTGATTCTTACCATACCAGCTTCCTTCTCCTGCAACATCTAAATTAAAACCATTCGTGCACAACCTTTTTTTCTTGTTGGATATAAAATTATGACGAAGAGACACCTTGAATAATTACACCTTGAGTAATTAGATATTAAATATGTAATGACAATAATAACATTTTAATTATATCCTTGAGATGAAGCAATAACAATAGTTTAAAAAAGGGGGGGGGGGTTCTACAATGGTCCGTCCTCCGTCTGTCTGTCTGTGCGTGCGTGAGTGAACAACTTGCCAATTTATAGCCAATTTTTGGTTATCTTCATAGCTGTTTGATGAATCAAACATTTCAAGTCATAATATTTTAATCACGTGTATAATCTTAGCAAAACCAACGCAGTTACGATTACTTTATTTTCCGAGTAATCTTGCGACTGCCTTCCAAGAAAAGTTAAATTACAGCGTTACATCTGGCCTCTTTATTTATCATACGTAATTTGTTATGATTTGAATAGCCTGTGAATAGGTACATTCTGGAGTTTGAGTGTCAGATGAAATCCAAATATTACTGACGGATAATTTTATCTGTAATTATAGAAAACCGTCACTTTCCAAGGACTGTAACATGATGGACAGTTCAGACAACAAGTCGCTGGCAGCAGTACAAGTAGAACAAAAATATTTTACTATGCAATATTAGAAATAATTAGCACTGTATTCATGAAAGTATCATCAATTTGTATACTTCAAATTGTAGCTGTCATCGTAATTAACTCATAGCGTATTATCATCAAGAAGGTAGAGGACTGTTAGAGAAATGCATACATTACTTCATGATAAATGGTTCTTTGCCTGTGTTTGATATTAACATTATATCATGCCATTACTTAGAAGTGAATTAGATTCGCATTTAGTTGTATTTATAATTGCATTTCATCAAAAGACAAAACAAATCGAATCGTATTCAGTCCAATCAAAATCTTTGTCTTTCAGTGATTTCTTTTTTAAATGTTAGTAAACTTTTAAATTATATGTATTACACGTTTGCCGACCATATTGCATGAGTTCGGTATCGTTATGGCCATCATTTACGTCATTCATTTGTTTTAGTTGTCATTTCCTTGTTCACACCATTTCCATGTTCTTCAGACATTTCATATTGCCCTTCTGTTCCTTAAATTGATTTTATAATCTAATTCAAATTCATTTTTGTTATGATTCATCCAGAATACTTTCTAATGCTCTTGATATAATTTGTTTCTGGTTACAATGGCCATGCTTTATCGAAACTGCAGTAATGTTGAAGGTCAATATCACTGAAAACTTATAGGAAAATGAGTCCATATGGTAAAGCGCTCGCTTGGCATGCGAGGGGTACAAGGACCAATACCCCGATTTTCCAACGGAGATTATTGAACTAAATTTTGCATTTTGTATGAAAATTGCATTCAGTTGCATTGCATTTTTAAAGAAGAAAAAATACAAAACACATTGCATTTTCATTGTGAATGGCCTAAATCGTAATCTAGATTGCAACAGATGTGGCATCCATGCGTAAATCTACAAAACCAATAAATCATTGAGCATTTAGCTACATCATGTTTTTAACCAAAGGGAATTGTAACAGTTATGCTCCTCTCCGTCTCTTTCCCAGTGTTTGAACTGTGCTCTTAATTTCATTTAACGGGACAATTTTCTGTATACAGGACACTTTTTTAAACAATGAAACCGTCCGCAAACTCGTTAGTCATGCATGTTAACCATTTCAATGACACCGTCTGCTATCTGTTAACTGTTACAATGCCACCAAACCTTGAACACGTGCTGTCATGCCTAATAGATTGATCTCTTCCCTCTCAATATTCACTTTCTTTATTGACTGAGTAAAGACATAGATCTTCTCTAAATGACAATATTTCCCACTTTCATTTTTTTCTAAGCTTTTAAGTACTAAAGTCGTATCTTTACATTTGCTTGCTATCAATCTTTCATAGATTTTATCCGTAGAGTCTCAACATTTTCACAACCAAATATAATCTAAGCAAAGGTCCCCCAGTTAAGCTTACACACCATCACCTTAAGACTCTCTGTCTAGCAAATTCAAGCACAGTCGTTGGCCTTTTAAATTTTTTTGCTATGATCTTATTAGATTGAATACCGAAGACCGTCATTGGGATGGGTGTGATGACAGACAATCAACATTTTTCCATATTATAAGATTTGCATTCGTCGTACGACTAGGACGGTAATGTTTTTTTTTTTTGTTGTTGTTGTTTTTAATTCGGGTATTGTTATACCGTAACGGTGAAATATCGCCAGGGAAGGCATAAAATCTACGAGCTTTGAAAAAGTCGTTGAACAAAAATACATTTTTTAAAAAGAGGCCACGAAGTATGTTCATGATAGCAGATCAAATTGTACTAAATGAGGATATTCTCCGACAGTCTCTTTACGAATAACCTTACAAGGATGATCAGAATCAAAATGAGAAAGTGTTAATGAAAATTTGAAAGTAAACCATTCAAATGCACATAGTGTTTCATCAAACAACTCGTTGTCATTACTTTTTGAAAAATAAATATATTGCAATACTGGCGTAGCAGTGACGCGGTTACGGTAGGGGAATTAGTTCAAATGGTACAATGGTCGCTTAGCATGCGAGAGGTACCGGAATTGTCCAACGAAGGCGTTCACAATGCAATTTTTGCGTACAGAGTAAGTATAATATAACCCGTCTCGATTGAGGCGAATACGTATGTTCGACATGTTGTGCCAGTTCACTCTGATAGGCATATATAGCTTCATGCTTTCTTAAGTAACAGTTATACACACATAGGTACCTGTATGTCGATATGAATAAAATATTTGTCATTCATTTGTCATATTAGTCTGCTATTCCTTACTATGTACAAAGCTTTTATTTCATTATTTTAGATATTCACGTTTCGAGCCAAAAATTATTATTTTATCCATTGTTCATCCCTTTCCCTTCATTATATATTCATTGATTTAGACCTTCTGTCTTTCCGTCCTTTCTCTTTAATGTTAATGAGTTAGATCGTTGTCCAGTCTGTGTAAATGATATATATATTTGTGGGATCACTGTCTATAGTGTATCACTCTTTCAGGCAGTGCCCTGATATGAAGGTTTAGTGTGATAATTCAGAAATGCTTGCATTGAATAAAAGACAGCCACTACTACTTTCTAGTGTGTCCAAATGTAAGATGTGATCATTACAGTTGTAACTCAAATTCTCCAGAATGATTCACATTTCTGAATTTGCATGCACACTATATGCATTGCATTGTCTTGCTAAATACGTAAGATTACCAACTCTGTGGTCGTGGAAACATCCATTCAATAAGAAATATTTTACACAATAAATATGTTCACACTCCCCAGTATTTACACTTTACAAAAGTACAAAACGTGCTTAAGAATCTCAAAGCTTTCTAGCGACCGAATGTCGTCTTAGCAAACACTCTAACTATTGTACATTCCTTTTTTTCACAGAACACTTGTGAGTTGTTTTTAGAAGAAAAAAAATCAATAGCCATAATTGAAACCTTCGGTTATCAGTTTATCCTTGAACGATAGTTTAAACCCGACGGAATCAAAGAATTGTCCTTATTATTTATCTTTACTCCATCAGAAGTATAATCATGCTATTATCGAACACTACACGCCATTATTTATAAATCGCAAATACATGTACTCTATACTAGAGCAGAGAAATTACAATAGTTGCAACACGCTTACAGGGGAATTAGCTCAAATCGTAGAGCGCTCGCTTAGCATGCGATAGTTACTATTATAACCTTAGCAAGGTCGTTGCAGCTAAGCTTAATTACCATCGTCATCCAGACTCTCAATCACGAAAATTAAAATGATGATGGCAGTCACGCTTTACGATAATCTTCAGAAATTAAAGTATCGTAAACAGTGAAATATCAACAGTGCAGACATATATGAGAAAGTGCATTGCTGTAAAATTGTCGTTTAACCAAAATATATTTTTTAACAGATCTTTCAATAAGTATTGCAGTGTATTTATGAAAATAAGTCAACATTTGCTTGAGAGTATACACTGACAGTTTCAGCTCTTGCATCATTTATTCAGTAACACTCGCCCGAAAAAAAATAACTTATTTATTCACATGAAACAGAACAAATAGGCTTTCAAGGGAATCAAATTATACAACACTGTTAATAATGACGATAAGTATAAAGTTACAGGTACGCCAATATGAGCCTAATAGCCCCTATTGTTTTAAAATTTATTATTTAGTCGATTTTTGTTACCATCATATTATGATTAGTTTTATCATTGTCGCACACTCATTCCGTATTCTCTTCTGTCTTCCTGTTTACATTACATATTTTATTAGCTTCTGTCAGGCCTAATAAATTATGCAACAGTGAGTCTAATTGCAAGTGCTTTTTTCTTATTTCTCTTCAGTACAACTGAACCGTTAAGGTTCAGTAGTGCTATAGGCACAGTGTGGTGTCTGCTTGTCTGTCTGTCTGGACGATTTAAACTCAGAAACAGCCCGACCGATTGCCTTGGTATTCGATGGGGCAGTATTTTTTGTGTGTGGTTGAGAAATTGTTGAAAGTAAAATGATCGCATCACTGATTTGTGTGATTTGGGTCAAAATATGTCATTTTTTGTCAAAATATTTAAACTCCAAAACTGCTGGGTAGATTGGTCTGAAGTCTAGTGGGAACGCCTATACACTAAGATTTGTTCAGGACATCATTCCAAAAGTTAATGGGGATGCATTTGTAGACGTTTAGATGATGTAATGATCTTATCAGCTATATGCAAATTAGGCGTAAAAATATGAATTTGGTAAAAAAATATCTTTAAAAAGTACTTGGATATTGGGCTGAATTTTGGTGAGATGTTTCTAGAAATGTTATTCCGCAGATGTTGTTTAAAACATTTTGACATAATTGGCTCTAGCAACCATGTCCACGCCCATAGAAACAACTAAATACCAGTATATTTTGTTAAAATAACATCATCTGGTATGAAAGGTCTTAAACATTCAAAAACGCATGCACATATCCCTAGCAAAAGACCACGCCCATATAGCAATATAGCCAACCAACGTTGTCTATTGCAAAGATAACAATATGCATTTTATTAAAGTGATCACTTATTACATGTTAGCGTACTCGTAGATCTGTGACCACATAATGCATACGTATAGGGGAATTAGCTCACATGGTAGAGCGCTCGATCGCTTAGCATGCGAGAGGTACCGAGATCGATGCATGGACTCTCCAGGTGTATTTTATTGGCATACAAAACATAAGTGTACACTCATTGGCATAGCTGAAACTGTGGTTACCTGACCTAGCCTAACATGGCATTTCAGGGTTTTTTATATTTATAGACGCCGACGTTTCTCTTCAAAACACAGCCAATCATATCACCGATCTTCTATTTTGGAAATAAAATTAGCGACCCACTCTACACCATTAATACTAGCTAGCTATAGTGTAGAATATAGATAGCATATTCCACACTTGATAATCAAGGGATCAGTATTTTACAATCAATTCTTTACCATTCGACACCTTGCTCTAGGACTATAATACTTTAATAGCCTTCTGTAGATGTATTCATTAATCTGTATCTAACACATTAACAAAACGGATGTACGTATTTTCGATTCCTTTTCCTAAACGAGTGTTGACAGCAATAGGTGTCGCCCAGAGTAAATACAGCTAATGTGCGATAAAGAACTAGTCCTTCTAATAATGTTTCAGATTTATCAATGCCTTTTTTTCTGAGGAGTAGTTCCGGCAGTGTAATCGGTTTAAGTCATCAATCAGCATTGAAGACAATAATACATTAATTGGATATTAATAACATTTGCATTTTTATCATGGATATGGCGTGAATACCAATTAAAACTTAATCCTAAAATTACTTTCACATCCGAATTAAGGTACACAGACATTACGTTAGTCGACGTGATATTTAACATCGCTTTGTGTAAACATAAATATCACTTCAAGTTGTCATTTTATTTCATCGTCTGTTGTCTCGCGCATTATGTATAAATTCACATCCACCATGACTACTGTTTTATTTAGCATACTTTGTTAATATAAGTATAGTATGATTCCATCGTCCCAAACCTGTCTTTTTCCCTTTTTTTCTTCCGTAAGGAAGAGATGTATTTAGTGGGTGGAAGTCTGTCTGTCTGTCTGTATCATTGTTTTCTCCATAACGGCTTGCTCAATTCAAACGAAATTTTGAAGACGTATTTTGTAGGGTAGTGGCAAGACTTGATTAGGTTTTGATAAAAATCCCGTGAATATTAATGAGCAATTTACATAATTAATGGTTTTCGGTAATTAAGCTATATCTCAAGAATGCATGCTTCAAATTCATTATAACTTGGTACACACATTTGCGATACCAAAGCGTATCTGTCCTGAAAATATAACTAATGTAGCTTGTAGTTTTAATACTTTATTGGCATATTTTCGGTAGGCCACAAAAGAAAAAAAATAGTTTCTGGTCAAGAAATGTTGTCTAAAGTGGTGCGATTTTATAACCATTTTCTGAAAAACAACTGGCTCAATTCAAACGAAATTTATTGCATGTGTTCTGTAGGGTAGTGACAAGAACTGATTAGGTTTCGGTGAACATCCCATGAATATTAATGGGCAATTTACATAATGGTTTTCGGTAATTAGGCTATCTCAAGAATGCGCGCTTCAAATTTGATATAACTTAATACATACATTTGGGATACCAAGGCACACTTGTCTTGAAAATATTATTGATGTAGCTTTAAGTTTTAATAAGTTATTGGCATATTTTTGTAGGCCACTAAAAAGGAAAAAATAGTTTCTCGTCAGGAAATGTTATCTAAAGTGGTGCGACGATGCTCTTGTTATTTTTTTACATTCTCAACAAATGTTAATCAATCTACTTATCATTTCAGTTACTAGTACTGTTCTTTTTATTTAGTACTTTACAGCAATTAAAGTGTGTATGTTCGGCATATGTCAAGCTAGTTCATGATTAGTTTTTTCAGTTGTCTTCACTGGTGGCAATTAATGTAGGGAGAGTTACTTTTGTGTTTTCCCTTTCATCTGCAGACTGAATTGGCTTATGGAAGAAAAAATCAACGTGGGAAGGGGGGTACTTAAGTGATGGGCGCTGACCAGAAAGAATTTCTGTTTAACCTTTAAAACTCTTTCTACGGTGAGTGCTATGCTACAACGTTCTATAAAGCTTCACATTGCATGTTGTGGTTGGCCAGGAGATCACTAACAGCAATGAGCAAATAGCAATCAATGAGAAAAAATAACTTATTGCATATGTTCTGTTGTATTCAAACAATTGTCTGTAGGAATGACAAATCTCAAAAATTTGCCCTTATGGAAGGCATTCAGTTTAAATCTGGTTATTCAAGGTTCTATCTTTCAGCAATTCCGGAGCTCTATCTTTCTATGTACATATTACATTATCTCTTTTTTATTGTGCTTTGTCTTGAACTAGTTCAAATATTATTTTGTTATACAGAATTGTAATTTACCCTCGGATGCAGCTGCATTTTTAATTTATTTGTCATTAGGACCATAAACCGTTTCCGGATTTGAAAAGTAAGAGTAAAACTAGTAAGAAAGACGTGTAGTTATTGCCTACTGTATTGCTATACGCTATATGTCACAAAGTCAAATCTATCTTGAACACCTTTACTCAATTGTGTTAGTTCCACCGCCTAGTCAGAAGTGATTTTGGTGTTGGGGATAGAAGGGGTCAAGTTGCGAATTGATCTGATCATCTCAACATAAATTTCAATATTACTCTAATGATATCCAATGCTAAAATCACTGTAATTGTGTCGACATCATCCATTCGAACGATATTTAATTTGAAAAAACACACAATATTTTATACATTATCAGCTGAGCCTATGTCACATGAAAAAGATGTATACAATATTAGAAATCACTAATGATATAAAACTTTGTAATCTATCAAAAACATTATACTCCGAGTAAACGCGCTTAAGCATGCGTGGTAAACATCGGTATACAGTGTACGCAATACAAAGTTTATATATCTTTGCAGCTATATTCAGTGCACAGTCAGAAATCATAATACTTTAGTCATTTATCACGTAATAATTTGATATTATTCCCAAATATTTGTCTTCGTTCACTCAAGGAAAAAAAGACTGGCCTAAGCGGCCTTCTCACCATCATGCCAGTTGATAAATGAGTAGGACAAGAATTTGAAGTCACAAGTATTTTGGGAATGAGATGATTAGTGTATGGAAAACGTGAATAGATAAGATCGATAAGGAATGTTTCAACTCATATTGCGAGCACCGCAGCAGAAGCAGTGACGTAGACACTGATTGTCATTACTTTGAAAGATCATGGTATATAATATCCATGTTATCTGTTCAAAGGCAATCACTTGGCTTAATTATAGTGTGTGATATAATTATTTGTATGCATATATCTTTGGTTTAGCATAACAATTCTAATGAATAGAGAATGTTTATGACGATGAACCTTCACGGTTATCATTCATTAATTAGACAATGAAGGTCAGTCAAGTGGTACAGATCAGTAAACACCACAGACCAAATCATCTGTATAGGAGATGCCTTTATTAATTCATTTAAATTTTCCGTACAATTTTCTTTAAAACAAACTACTCAGTACCAAATGATCAACTTTTAGTACCAAATTTACCAATTTTGTAGAAATGATTTAAAAGGCTACATGTCGGATAGTGTACCCGTGTGAAACTTATTTTATAGGCTGGTGTAAAGTTTATTTTGTTTTGATTTAATTTGTAAAGGACGTCATGCTCACTGTTCTTGAATTATGTACAAGGTAAACGTACAAAACGCGTAAAAGTTACATAAGATTAATATTAACTGAAAGCATGACTAATATGATACAAAATGCATACTGCATGGTTTCGCCTATTTAGCTTACGATTTGTTTTGTTTGATAGTCGACCTCTGCTACATAAGTTAACCTCCAATTTTAGACAAACATGTATTATATAAAAAGAACATCGATCAATTAAATGTTGATGTAGGATTCACATTTATAAGGATGCTGTGTGTTATTAACTATCAAATATGTTAGTAGACCTGAGGCTATTAATTTCTAGATTATCTCAAATATTAATATTTCATAAGAAGGTTGTCTTAGCATGGGGAAAGAACCTTTTTGGAGACACCCCACATCGTATAGTATTATTATCCCAGTCAAGTGAAAATAATTCATTTTTTATTAACAACTGGTAATCTACCAACTTTGGGCCTTCGAAATATGACTTTCTTGCAACCGTGATACACAAGGCAATGTACTAGACCCTATTCGAAAGTCGTTAATGAGTATAACCTACATGTTTAATGTTACATTATTCTCGAATTTTAGCAAACAAATGTATTTTAAAGAGAAAAGGTTGTGTTCAATCTATAAGCGTGGGTGAGACAACATACTAAACAGCATGTCGTATGGAGAGATAACGTTATAGTGCTCTGGGCGTTGATATACCTTTCACAACACTGTACTTATTGCACGTTGTGATAAGCTTCTTGTTGTTATTTGCCCTGGGTCTAGAGTCCATCAAACCTCCAGTCTATCAGGTGTGAAAAGTGTAGATTGTCTGAGTATTCTTAAAACAAGACGAAATCAAGAACAGAATGATATGAGTAACTATCACTCCTAAGAATCATTTCTGCACCAAAGTCGGTGGTTTATGTTGGTTTTATTGTGGAAATTCTGTAATATAAGAAAAGACAGTAGTAATAGCCACTTTATGCATCTCAGATTTTTTGAAATATTAATTTTAACGATCATTTTTTTCGCCAAAAAAATAAAGGCATATAGAATGTCATCGTAGTTCACATACACAGCTTGATACGTGAATTATCAAAATTCGTTCAAGCTGCCATAGGCATTAGTCGAATGATAGGAACACAGCCAGTACGGCTTTCAGGCTATGAACCAAAGTGATGCAATGGTGGAGTGAAAAAAGGTAAAATTGTAATGCATAATGAAGTGATTTAGCTACAATTTCATATGTTTAAATGATCATACCCCTGGCCAAGCATGATGACACCATAGTAGTATACGTGACCTGTGTATCAGATGTCCTTCCTTTTTAATTAAGTGAAGTGGCAGATAAAGACGACAATTTGTAGAGCCTTGCTCCACAGAGTTCAGCGTTGTAATGTATTAAAGGTCACTTCTTGCAAGTAAGTTTTCAAATTGACGACTTAGTCTCGCTCCATGTAGAATTATTGTTGTATTCTTAACTTAACTGAACTGAACAAGTTAGCTACATTACACCATGCATAAGCTAAGCCAAGTTGAACAAAAAATATAGAATTTATATCCTTGTCGTTAAGTTCTACGTCATGACTACGATTGTCTATGTCACTGTTCTGATGGGTTCGATATGTGAGTCAAAACGTTCCAAATTGCCATTAAATTCACAGATTTTTCTTTGATATTGATGGCACTGGTAAAATTATATTATTCCCCAACATTTTTCTTCATTCAGCCAGAAAGTACTCGCAACCTAGCTAAGGGTAAGGTAATGTGTAACAAATAACTACATTTTAATAAGTAAAACATGATATTTCAAAAACAATAACAAGAGGCAGTGATGTAATCTGAAGTGAATTTGTCTTAACAAATAATGTTGAAACCGGCGATTTTTTGAGATTTTAAAATGAAACCAATAAGAAAAAACATTAGTTTTTAAACAAATACAGTGATGATTAATTCTGGTCGACATGATCAAACTAAGTTGAAAATCTGGTCAGATGTCGACACAACAAAACGAAAGCCCATCCTATTTCCATATTACTGATAATCACCATTAATTACATGCACGTCAGCTGTTTATTAAACCTATTTGATAGTGCATCCATTAGTGAAATATTGCACCTGAAGCGTTTCCGGTAATAAGCACTATCGGTGCACAAAATCGGTCTGTCCATGACCTAAAATTGCAGTATCGACTGACACATCTACGACACCGTCCGGAAACATGGTCATATCGTGTTCCTTTATTCTCGGAAGCTTCTATTTGTACGCCTTAATAATGGTAACGACACGTGTAGATATGTATTTATTGGTCTTTTAAGTACAATTCTAGGTATATGCATAACGTTATCATCGGTAATAAATCAGTTTGAGATTTCCCTGACAAGCAAGTTGTTAATTATTTGGAAGTGTAAAAAAAATTGAAATATGGCACTGTTGGATATGCTATTAACAACTTGCATATTGTTTAATGTACATCAGTTTCAGCGTATTAGATTACATATTAGGGCCATCGACACTCTGTCACCAATCAATCAATCAAATAAAAGACATGAGAGTTAGAAACGCATTGTGTTTGATCAAACAGAGACTTGTAAATAGATTCAGATGTATTTATAACCAAATTTTGATTGATATAAAATCCAGACATCTGTTCTACAGTATGACATGCCTCTCTAGCCCCAAGTTCAGCCAGCTTGCAAAATACTTAAATGGTGTTTTTTTCATGGATTACAAAGGGGTACAGCTCGTTAGGGTTTCAATGGTTGATTCGTTGCCATGGTGATATCTTAACAACTAAAACATGTTGACTCATGCCTAGTAACTATTAAAGCGCTTATGAGAGATTCAGATTTGATCTAACAATGACATTTTGACGGAATTGTTTGGTTTCCAAAAATTCTCATCAAAGTGCCACATTTCAAGTAAACATTTGTGTAATGTAAAACATAAAAGTCCTTCATCCCGGCTTCATATTATGCATATTATGTACTTGCATTTTGTACTAACCTTGGGCTTAAAATAGATACCGACTGTGCAATTTTAGGCATCAAGTAAACACGTAGCAGACACGTAGCTTTAAAGCGAAAGCTAACCTAAGACCTGACAAAATGTATCGTCATTGTAATATTGATATAAATGTGGTTAATCTCTTTGCTTCAAATTACCCATATTCCCAGTGGATCTTATGTCAACCGATTCTATTTGCTAGTAGATTGTGAGCTTTTTATTTGCATACATATGTGTGTATGGGACAATTTTCGGTAATCAAATATTCCCTTTGACATGGTATTGGATCATTTTGATATTCTAATTTCAAGTACAATGTAGTGTGACAATTGATTTCGTGTTATTTATGTATTTCCTGAGATCCCATCTGCGTCACTAGCGATTGTTGCATACATTTGTATGTAAGCCTTTTACACTGGGGACGAAAAATAACGTCATGAATTAATACAGTAAATATATCTTCAGAGACTTTTGGGAGTTTTGGCTGAGGCTATGTAAGAACTACTTAGTGCAGTGTAAAGAGACATACAGAATGATACAGGAAAAGGGTAGACGATGGGTTTAAAATACGGAAAAATCGAGGAAGGTGACGTAACGGGAAGAGCTTGAAAAGGTGAATCATGGGACCAGAGATAATATTGATCAATTGAATACTGAATACATCGTCATATACTATGTTCACTATGATGCTATGTTCACTATATTCATCGAAAGTTCGTTGTCAATATTCGCCCTTCCTGTAGTATAAAAAAGAGTACAAGACGTCAATTCTAAGCTTTATTTTTTATTTAAGTTATCAGTAACGATGATATGAGCGCCACATTTTTGATCTGACAATATAAAATTCAGTATACAGACAAGAAATATTTCAATAATATATCAATATGTCGCACACAAGTCGATCCTTCGATGTTTGTTAACTTTAAAAGCACTATATACCCCTTATAAATCAAACTGATATAATTTGATGCCGGGTAAACATTAGGGAATATTTGTCAAAGATATTAGACGACTATATATAATAACACAGAAAGGGTCTGTCAATATTGACTTGGTGGATTGCGGATTTCTGGCAGTTCAAGTGATGCCACTATTAATGTGACAGTAAACATATAGTATGACGCTATTCATTGAAAATCCAGCTTTTATTTGAATTGAACAAACATAGACGTTATAAGATATTCCACAATTACAATAGCCGCTTTATAAATGCCTTAATGCGTGATCTCTGTACATGTTGTACATATATCAAATGAAAACCCGCCTAGGCACGCTGATATCGCAGTTATTCTGAGGTGTTATCATGACATGACGATCGATCGGTACACAAAGCAATGACACTAATGTAGATTCCATGTCTCTGACATTATAGATCAAAGTGGTTTCTGTGGATACATTAACATGTTCACTCCCATTAACGATGTTTTAAACTAGTTAGGGTGGGGCTTTCAACCTAAATTACAGTATTACTTAACGCACTAATACAATTATAATAATTAGATATCAGTAATAATTGTTTTTGTTATTTGCTTGGAATGAATAAGACCAGTTGAATGCAAATCACGAGATGTGGAGTGTGCACGATCAATCTTAAAGTGACACAAGCCTAGCTTATAAGCTCTTACTGAAGTAAAAATACTGACATCAAATCTCAAATTAACTATTCTAGTATAATGTTAATGTCGATGTAATGACATTACAATCATCTTCTGGCATTGTTAGAAAACTCGACTTCATTGTAGGGATTTCCCCCGATAAATCACATCCTGTCATATCATATCATATCACATCACATCACATCACAGCACATCACATCACATCACAGCATATCATATCACATCACATCATATCTCATATCATATCATATAGCATATCAAAATTACATCATAATCATATATCATATATATCACATCACATCACATCACATCACATCACATCACATATGCCCAGGTAATCTTGACTTCCATATCTTCTCTAACCTATTGCAGGCTGGCATTTTACCATCCTTGTTATAATATCCTTTTCACTATATATTAACAATCCACTCACCTAGGTATAAGAAGTCTTCCTCCTGTTCAGGTTTCTGTCCAGATGTAGTTTGGGTATTGGGGTTATGTAAGTTGAATGTGACAAACTTTGTTTTTGAAGGGTTGATATATAATATCATATCATCATATCATATCATATCATATCATATCATATCATATCACATCACATCACATCACATCACATCACATCATATCACGACACGTCACGTCATGTCATATCATATATCATATCATATCATGTCATGTCATATCATATTATATCATTATTTTCTGTCATATCATATATCTTATCATGTTTGAATCCATTCAACTACAATTAATAATGGCGTATGATTCAGCCAGAAAAATACTGCGAGCATATTTTAAAAGTGCAGCAAACATTACACCCAAAAACGTAAAACAGGTCATGCCCCAATAACTGAAAGTAGACATGCTACAATATGGGAGAGAGTACAGGAAGTTTATATTTCCCTAAACAATTTATCAAAGTAAAGGGTGAGTAAACGTTTATAAGATATCAAAAGTTTCCTGCGATGTAACGAACACATTACATTTGAGAAACAACCAATGGTTAGCATATTTAGAAATATCTTAGATTTAATTATCATGAAATGATCAATCACATATTTATGGTGTTAGCAGTTTTCACATCCGAACACTTTAGAGGTTTACTTTTGTCTGTACCCATGGGAATATACGATCAGAACTTTGTTACTAAAAACGAGATAACCAATAATGCCAACCTGTAATAAAAATTGAAGCTGTCAATGTTATTTAATAGCATTGTGAATTAATAATGGGCAAGACGAATTATAAACCTTGTGAGTTTTAAATATTCAAACCTACACTAATCCAACTGTCTCATAATATTGGAGTTAGTCATTGCTTTACAGCCTTATGGCTTATATTGGTCAAATTATCGAACAAGGATTACATGATCGATCGATATCACTACAATTGACAATGGTGTAATTGTGTTTTAGTTTGTTTAATATTTTGAAATATGCTAGTATATCGACCACCTTTGAATATCAAACTGTTCAAACGCCACTCCAAGATGTGAAGCTATTTTCATGAATTCTCTAGAGTCATTCATTGACTTCACTTCACATAAATCCGCTCAACTGCCAAGAAACACCAAATTGAAATTGTTTTTCATTGCTGTTCTTTTAGTAATGCTTATTGGTCTTAGCAGACATGAATATTTATTATATTCACAATGCATATTCATGTATATTTACCTGAGGAAATAATCACTTAGGAGTCATAAATATGCATTTGCAACTAGTAAATACATGATGCACCCCTTATTTGGGAAATCAATTATACCAAACTATATGAAATGTGAAGCTTTAATGCAAATCCTTAAGAAATTACCTAATTACTGAAAATAATTATGTAAATACATCAATAAAAATATAAGCTACATCAAGAAACAAATTAAGACGTGCACTTTGTTATTGTTAATGCATGTACAAAATATACTAAATTTGACGCTAGCATTCATAAGCAAATTACTCATTACACTAAAAGCTACATTAGCAAGTTTTACAGAACATGTGCGGATTAACGAAAAGCGTTAATTATGCAAATGACATCAATATTCATTACCGAAGCCTTATCACTGCTTTCCATTAATACATGGAAGATGTGTCGCAAGTTTCATTAGTATTAGTGACGATTTTAGATATCGTATTCACACTGTGTCAGAGAGACAGACAAAAACATAACATAGCCTTCCCTTAAGGGACAAGGTAAAACAACGCAAGTAGCTAGGAACCATGTTATTTATGACGAAACGTTCAAGATGAAAGCAGAAACCGTACTATAAACTTCAGGGATTGTTTAATACAGCAGTAAATTCGTAAGTGGTGACGACGCTATGGTGGCCGTTTGAGTATACAAGTTCTCATAAACAAACATTGTACATATATTTCCCATGCGTTGTTTTGGCATGGTTAGATTTATTATTGTTTATGCTGTCAGACTTGAATGGAGAGCACGTTGTTAGGCATTTTCCCAACATCCATGGATAATTCCACGTATTTTTAGGTAGTTCATAGTATCGTAGAGTTCTGGCAAACATCTAAGTTGGATGTACAAAAAATGTGTACGGATAGACTAAACATTACGCCATTGTGACCCCAAAATATTGTTGATATTAGAATATAGCAATGTAAAAGCTAATATTTTAATGTATGTGTTTTTAACAAAATTAATAATTTCATATAAAATTCTTATATTATCGATTATCAATAAGCATTCAAGATGGTGGCCAGGATGCAGGGCGTCTTGCTGGCTCTGTATTTTGTATCAATTTTCAATGGCTTCAAGATTTTGAAGGACAACACTTCGCTATATTTCAACAAAGATGATCATCCTGACTTAGCTGGTGCTATTCTCAGCCAAAGTCATTCAACAAACACCTTACATTTTGGAATTGTTGAAGCTAGACAGCTTACACAGCCGTTGGCCACTGCTAAACAAAATGGCCGTGGCTCCGTCATCGCAAAGAACAAACTAAGAAGGTCAGTCTACCTATTCACCATCATTCTACTGATGTCGGGGGACATTAATACAAACCCTGGACCTTGCAGTGTATGTAACCGTGTTGTAGCAAGGAATCATCAAGCTATATTATGTGACGAATGCAACACATGGATTCATATCAAGTGCGGTCATGTATCAACTGAACTGTATAATTCATTGACAGAAATTGATAATTTCCCATGGAAATGTCCGAAATGTGCTCTTTCCCCACCAGTACAACAGAATGACTCGGATACTAAGAACCAAATGGACCCAACTATAAATCTAGAGTACCCTGACCGAGTCTCTCAAAGAAAACTGAAATCCTCCTGTGTTCATTGTGAGAAAAGGGTGACCAGTCGAAGCAAAGCCATCAGCTGCGACCAATGTGAGCGTTGGATTCACTGTAGATGTACTGGTTTTCTTTCACTGTCAGACTACGACAACCTTGTTGCCAACAATATAGAATTCACATATAACTGTAATAAGTGTTCTTACAATGATCTCCCCTTCCCAGTAATAGAACCACTAGAAGAACATATCCAGGTTCCTGTAGACGATATATCTAACGCCTCTAGTTTCAACTTTGACTGTTTTAAACAGAAGGGTCTGCACTGCTTTCATCTCAACGCTCGTTCCTTGCTCTCTAAGATATCAGAAATTCGTGTCCTAGCAAGTAAGTCCAAGGCTCACATCATTGGATTCAGCGAAACATGGCTAGATGACACAGTCACCGACAACGAGGTGAAGATTCCCGGGTACAACATACTTCGGCGAGATCGGGACAGGAACGGCGGTGGTGTATGCATGTACATTCGCTCCGATATTGCATTTAACCCAAGAAACGAACTTGAATCTGATGACCAAGAATCCATATGGACAGAAATTCTGTTGACAAAAACTAAACCCATTGTTTTAGGTGTTTGCTATAGACCACCAACACAAACGTCTTTTATCACTAACTTTGAAGATACTTTGTCTAGAATCAGGTCAGATTGTGAAATTATAATTCTAGGTGATTTCAACATCTGTTCTCGTCACCCAAGGTCATCTCTGTATAGAAACTATGCCAATGTCTGTAGTTTGTTTGGGCTCAAACAACTCATTACAAATCCTACCAGAGTAACCACTAACAGTTCCACAATTCTTGATCATATTCTGTGTAACAACTCTGAAAAAATAAGTCAGTTTGGGGTCATCCCCACTGGCATAAGCGATCACTTTCTCATATACTGCACCAGGAAAATTGTCAAAGGTTCAATTAATTGCCACAAAAATGTTACAATTAGATCACTGAAAAATTATTCAAAGGAAACGCTGACTAGCCAATTAGGAAGTAAAAATTGGGACTGTGTTACCACCTGTGAGAATGTGAATGAGGCCTGGTCATTGTTTAAAGTCATGTTTACCGATGTTCTGAACGTTGTTGCACCTGTTAAAGAAGTAAGGCTGAAACAGCGTTCCGAACCGTGGATGACAGCGGAAATCCTTGAATGTATTTCAGAAAGAGATGCAGTATTACTTCAATTTAAGAAAACAAAAAACGAGGTATTCTATAAAGAATATTGCAAAATCAGAAATAGAGTACAACGGTCAATTAAGAATGCCAAAAGTGATTATCTGTCCAATAAAATTGAGGAGCATAAAAACAACCCCCAAAAGCTATGGCAACAGTTTAAGGATTTAGGATATAACGCTAAGTCCAAAGATAAGTGTAATGTCATCCTAAATATCGATGGAGAGCAGTGTTTTGATAGCAAATCAATTGCCAACCATATCAATACGTTTTACACTACTATATCATCGACCCTTGTAAGCAAGCTTCCTAGGGCAACAGGTGTTTATAATGTTAATTCAGACACTGTCAAAAATTATTACAATAAGAAAGGCGTTCTTCCTAATTCATTTTCATTGCAACCAGTAAGCATGGAATTTATACAGTCTGAACTTGACAAACTGAGTGTGTGCAAAAGCACAGGTTTAGATGGTATTCCAGCAAGGTTTTTAAAAGACAGTTCCAACGCTATAGCGGTCCCTATCACTCATATTGTGAATCTATCTATCACCAGTGAAACTGTACCAGATGAGTTTAAATTTGCTAGGGTTAAACCTCTATTTAAAAAGAACAGTCGCTTGGAAGTCGGCAATTACAGGCCTGTCAGCATACTGAGTGTTACATCTAAGATTCTCGAAAGGGCAGTTTATGTACAACTTGAAAAATATCTTAGCGATAATAGCATGATTTATCACCTACAATCTGGCTTTAGGGGTAACTATTCCACCGATACCTGTTTAATTCATTTGCAGGACTATATCAGATCCCAAACAGCTTCTGGAAATTACACTGGCATGCTTCTATTAGATCTTCAAAAAGCATTTGACACCGTTGACCACATTATTTTGTGCAAAAAGCTTAACCTTATGGGTATAGAATCAGTGCAATGGTTCCAGTCTTATCTAACTGGCAGAAAACAGTTAGTTAATGTAAATGAAACGAATTCAGATATCAAGGATATTCACTGTGGTGTTCCGCAAGGAAGTATTCTAGGGCCATTATTATTTCTATGCTATGTGAATGATATGGAAATTTCCATCAAATGTAAACTCCTACTTTATGCTGATGACAGTGCCATTTTAGTGTCACATAAGGACGTGCATCACATTGCCTCGGAGTTGGGCAAAGAACTTGAATCATGTAACAAATGGCTGATTGACAATAAGCTTTCTCTCCACCTCGGGAAAACAGAACTCATTCTATTCGGCTCGAAACGCAAACTAAGTAAGGTTTCTGAATTCAAAATAACTTGTAATCAACATGATATTCATGCCAGCAAATCTGTCAAATACCTTGGGCTCGATCTTGATCAAAATCTATCAGGGCTCCAAATTGTTCAGAATATCATTAAGAAAACCAATTCAAGGCTTAAGTTCCTTTACAGACAAGCAAATTTTCTCAACCAATACTCCCGTAAAACCCTTTGCTCTGCTCTGATCCAATGTCACTTTGATTATTCATGTTCATCCTGGTACTCTGCTCTTACCACAACTCTCAAAAAGAAACTCCAAATTGCACAAAACAAAATAATACGGTTCATCCTTTCTATGGAGCCAAGATCACACATAGGTGCTGATCAGTTTGATGCCCTGGGTATGCTGGATGTCAAGGGTAGAGTGAGCCAGCTCCGATTCAACCATGCTTTCAAAATATACAATAACTCCAGCCCGGAGTACTTGTCCCATCAGTTTACCAAAGTATCCTCTGTTCATAACTATGGTACTAGGGGAAGTAGGTACAATTTTCACCAGCCAATGATTAAAGGTCAGGCTGCAAATACGTTTTACGCTAATGCTATCAAGGACTGGAATAATCTACCAGTATCGATAAAACAGATATCACAAAGGAATGTCTTCAAAAAAGCAGTCAAATCATATCTGTCCAGTACACTAAGGGACCACTAATACTGGAAACAGCGTGTTTATTCCCTATTAGCTAGTTTGCCTCGATAGCTTTCCTTTTCATCTGTTATTCTTTCCCATTCCATGTAGTCAAATACTTATGCTAATCCTGCCACTTTCTTGAATCACTGTACGGACCCCACTGGAAACAAGTCTTTGACTTTCGTGGGTTATCCAAGTAATTCAACAATTTGTACCAGTTTTTACTTGTATATCTGCACTGTCGATCTTGTTGTTTTACTGAAATAAACTAAACTAAAACTAAACCTACCGAGATGTCAATGGCTCGGTTCTGATAAGGATGAAATACGAACTTAATCAAAGGAACTTTTTCTGGTTTTTATGAAAAATACTTAATCAATTACACTGCTTAATTTTACTTTAATCGTGAATGTACTTGATATTTCAATTGCCTCGAGGTCTATTTACGACGACGTGACAACAATTCTAAGAAGCCACATTTGCATAGAATGTGCCACTGGACGTAAACATTCAATTACGTGCACTTCCTGCTTATCGTGTTAATGAACAGTCTATAGATAGAATAGAATAGAAAAGAATGGAATAGAAGAGAATAGAATAGAATAGAATAGAATAGAAGTGAAATAACTTTATTGACCACCATGTAAACATAGACAATCATTTTTAATTTCCTTTTTTCAGCACAAATCAATTTGTTGTGAAGTGGTTACAGTTCTCCTCTTTTGATAGAGAGGTACAAAGGGTACTGTGCATGTGTTTAAGAACCGATCCAGGTACACACTCTACTGTATAAAACAGGTGCGAAATTGAACAAAGTCTCACATACGTTTATAGGTTGGTGGCTTTGTAACAGTTAACAAGATTATGGACAATGTCATTGAAATTTGTTGAGTGTTTAAACACATAGGTAGTTTAACTAGTGAGTAGCAAGTTTAAGAACAGTTTCACTGTGTAACTGAGTGTAAACTGAATGCCTTCCATAAGGGCGATGTCTTTAGATTTTTTGCTCCCATCATACATGATACACCTCTTAATTGGCAAATTAATAATGTCAAACTATATAAAATTTGAAGCTTGCATATTACATAATTACCAAAAATCACACAAATTTGCACAAACTCTTTGGGGGAAACTTCTCTATATATAATTTGTTCATTGCCTTGACAATGCGTATGTGTACCGGGATTAATAACTACGGATGGGTAAAAGGGAAATACTGCTCGATTTGGGGCTGTCGTTTTGTTACAGAACAAGTCCTTGCCAGGATTTCAGACTAAACTTTTTGGGAAAACATCGGATTATTTGGCCGAGAAGTGATGGATGGGATTTCTATGGCGAATCGTGTAATCAATATGATAATGGGTAAGATAATACGTAACAGAGCTGTAGATAATAAGGTTGACTTTCTGGTGAAAAACCTAAAAACTCGTCAAATTCGAAGTATAACTTCGTTATAGTACATGTACATGTCCTCGGACATTTAATGTAAATATTTAGACACTTTTGGTTAACCTAGTTGTTATTTTGTCTTCGGCTAAGCCTCTGATATTTAGAATATTTACAGTAAATGTCAGAGGGCATGTACTATAACTATCAGTTAACTGACGGTGTTCTATTAATTTATGTTGGCCATATATGGATAATGTTTATCATGGTTGAGTGAGAAAATTCAAAGATTGATCCAACGCGTATTCAGTAATCGTTCAATCATTTACCGATCATAATGGTCGTACGATCGAACGCACAATATATAATGTCAGGAAATAATGTGTGTACTGTATTTGCAAAGAAAGTGTGATGATATGAAAGTTAACAGATATTTCTGTGGTTGTTTTTTATCACAAAACATTGAAGGGCTAATGGCGAAAGACAAGTGATTTACAACTTTTGGTCGTGGAGATTAAGGGAAAGATTTTAGCACTTCGGTGTAAAAAAAACCCCAAATGAACCTTAATATAACATCTGAACTATTCAAGCGTTGAAAAATCTGTCTTAGATATTCTTACCTCGCGTAAAGGGAGGTTATGTTATACTTCTGTCTGCCTGACCGTGTGTATGTGTCCGTCTGTCTATAAACACATTATCTCAAAAACTACTGCATCGATTCTAATGAAACTTACTACACACATTCCCTGTGGTAATGACAAGAACCTTTTAGAGATTGGTAAACATCCAATGGACAACAATTAGTCATTTACATAATTGATGATTTTTAGCAATTAAGGTAAATCTTAAAAATGCAGTCTTCAAATTCAATGTAATTTGGTATATGCGTTAACCATAGCAAAGCACACATTTTATAAAGTTTGTTGATGTACTTTATATTTTTAATGACAATTTGCATATTTATTGAATTGCCATAATTAAGCTGCTATATCTTAAGATTACACATTTCTAACTCCACAACATTTGGTATATACATCAACCATAGCAAAGCACACATTTCCTATCAAGCCATTTGGTATAGTTTTTAGTTTTAATGAGTAATTTGGGTAATTAATTATCTCTGGTAATTACGCTATATTTTAAGAATGTGAGCTTCACATTTCAAATTCAATATAATTTGGCAGATACATCAATTACGACAAAGCACACATAGCCTATAAAGCCTGTTGGTATAGTTTTTAGTTTTAATGTGTAATTTGCATAAATAATAATTTTCGATAATTAGGCAATATCTTTAGAATGCAAAATTAAATTTCAGATAACTCAGTACATCCATTGATGGTTAAGAATTACATGGGTTCTTTAAAGCTTGTTGATTTACCTGTCATAATGGGTGAATGGTTAAAGTCTGAGTGGCCAGCTTTGAATCTGCAGGTTGCAGGGTCGAGCCCAATCGCTGCCGTTTGTTTCTGAGTGGCTAAGATTTGAACCACGACTGTGTCTCAGTCGACCCAGGTGTATAATTGGGGACCTGGTAAGATAGTAGTTGCAATGTGAATGCTTTATTCCTATGTGCTTATAGAGGCTGCAATGGATTGTATGCTCCCCAGGGAGTTGAGGAAGTATAAAGAGTCGTTGTGCCAATATAGGTCCAAGCCAGGGGTAATAATTGTAAAGCGGAAAGCGTTATATAAAAACCAACGTTATTATATCATGTACCTTATTATCTTAAATGTTAATTTGCATAATTAATTATTTTTGAATAATTAGGTAATATGTTAAGTACGCAAACTTCACATTTTATGGATTCATATAATTACTTTTCCAATAAAGGGGTACCATCATGTACAATATGTCAGCATTTTGCATTTGAACATTGTGTGTAGGACCACAAATCTATGGTTTTGCCCTTAAGGGAGGCACTCAGTGTAACTCTGGTTAGAGCCTTGGTGTCGTCTTTGAAATGGTACCAAAATATATCAAAAAGTGGAACAGCGAAATATTACAATATTCTTTAATGTTAAAAGACTTCTCATGAGATACATACACAGATTAAAACATTGTTAAGTTAAAAAGTGAGCTTTGTCATGAAATATTTTTTTTACTTCCAAATAAAAGGTTAATTACGCTGTCACTTGTTTAATGACTAGTAGTCCTTGGCAAAACTCCCACAGTATTAATTGCTGTGATACTGTATTGTCATACTTAATGAATAAAATGACGTCATTTTATTCTTCTATATTTGACTCCAGTATCAAAACAGTTTATAGGTAACATAAATTTGGGGACCTCTCTATCATGCTCTAATCCATAAAGATAACTAAATATCCAGACATGGTCTTCTGTATACAACGTCGTTTTTATTCACAATCAGGGAAATGTGTATTTACGAATGGAAGTCTTTACATTTCTGAAACACCAACACACTGTTCTTTAAACATCTCGCCGTTAGTTTATAATCTAGAAGCTGTCACGGACATAAAACATTGAGTTATTTTTGACGACAAATGGACTTGATTGTATTTCCTGTATATACTATAGTACAGACATTAATGGTCAAATCGTGCATGGCATCCACAAGTGGTGTACATCAAAGTGAAAGTGAAACATTCCCGAAATGATTATATAAAAAAGTACGTACACTCGCGTTATACTCTGTGTTAGTGTTTAGCATGACGTAAATGTAAGCTGACAAGAGACAAGGGTAAATCAAACACTGGGTTACCATGTCTTTCCACGCATTGGCGCATTTCTTTACTTTGTAATTTTCAGTCCATAAGTACTATTACCCTGCCTTTGACTGTAACTAATGACCATATTTCATCTTGTTTTTGATCTTGAAATTTGCTACATTTCAACTGCATGGTAGAAATACGCCTTGTAATGTATTGGCGTCAGGCTTTGGATTCAAATTACCAAGTGTTCAAATGTTATGTCAAAAAGTATTGTGTTAATTCAAAAACTCCGATAACTACATTCTATTACGATATGTTCTGTTATTTTTTGTCAAAAAATAAAGTTCAATCATGCCGATTAGCTGAATTACTCGTTGATGTTTTAGACCATTTTATCGTTTGTCAATACTTTGGATGGTGATGTAGCTTTAGTCTTTAAAATTTGTATAATTAATGATTTTTGGTAAGTAGGCGATATATTTGGAATACCAGTGTCAAATGTCAAATGTGTGTGTGCTAGGAAGGTTGTTAATTTAGATGCACCTTAAAACTTTTTACTTGATGGGACACTTACTACAAATAGGCTAAGACAAACAAGGTCAAATTCTTTGTTTAGTCGTACACACAAACTATACATTATATAATGTACATCATTGTGATATATATAGTACGCCACGACATGACTTTGATATGGCGGGCACTCGAGATCGTGGTTCAGAGAAAGTAAGTTCGTAATGATTAAGCAACAAGCTGCTGACTGCAACCTAAATGCAATTATCCTCGTCTGTTAAGCGATTAATGTCAATGGCTTTCAATCGTAGTTTAGTATGCATGTCTATTCTCACCTGTGTATAGTAAACTTTCCATATGGTAGTAAAATATTCATTAATGGTGCACCGCATATGTGTCGGCCTTTTAAAGGTAACAGTACCAATTGCAATACTAACGACAAGACAGCATTAAATCGATTTATACCTCTATTATGAAACATATGGTTTGTTTTACTAATGCCATTAAATTACAAAATGACTCCCTGGACACTGCATAACATTTTCTTGTGAATGAATGTAATTGTGGCAGGCATGTTATCTGGCTATTATTGCCTGTACTTGTACTTTTTATTAGCTCCGCTGTCAGCGAAAGCTGAAAGCGTAGCTTTAGGTATAGGTGGGTATTGAGGTATAGAGAGTAGAGTGAATCATAGGTGTCCGTCAAACTTTTATATTTTTACTATCTACTCCGGAAGTGACAGTCGGAATTCTTCGATATTTGGTGAGCATGTTCCCTGGGGGGAGGCTATTCAGATTTGTTCATGCCAAGTTGATCTGTGCCATTTTCAATTTTTTATGATTTTTTTTCATAAAATGTCATTTTAATCAACTCCTTGAAAACCTCTTATTAGATTGCTTTGATATCTGGCGTATTGATGCGCAGGGGGTAGCTTACTCAGATTTGTTAATTTCAAGTCAGCACATCCTCATTTTTATTTTTTATGATTTTTTTTTTGTAATTTGAAAAAAAAATGAATATGTTAATGAGCATAATGACCGACGCCATATTGGAAATCAGTCGACGAGACTTTAAGTAAACTGCCACTTTTCAAAAGACACTATTGACGTCAAACAAGCAATGTAATATGTGCTATAGTCATAATTCTACGCATTGGGCGCCCAAATGACAAGCGTTTGTTCGAAACAGGGTTGTAAACTTCAAATCCAATTCTGCACCCTTCTACATAATCAGCCAGTCCGCAACATCCTCATTTGCATACTCTATCCTGATTCGACCAGAAGCTGAAGGTGACCTCATTTGACCGAGCGATTTTCCACAGCAAGTATCTTGAGTATCAACACAGGACGTTCTTGGTACTCACTAAAATCACACTTCAGACCCACTATAAAAGTGTGATGTTATTTATAGCCAACCTCAAAATCCTCTTTTTTTCTTTTTCTTGTGTGCATTTCCCAGTCATTTTTTTCTGAGATTTTGTGCAATTTTTCATAACAGTAGATTTTTGTTATAAAATGGTGACTATATATGGTATAAAAGTACAAAACATTACCAACTTCTGTGTAAAATGTGTTTTATAGTGAGACATCATATGAAACCACTAACCACTTTATTGCATCGCTAAAACAAAACTGCATAGTGAAGAGGTGAAGACCTGAACCACTTCTACATGTCACCAAAATAAAAAATTAAATTAAAAAAACAAACAGCGGAGCTATTCTGACCGATAGGTCGCTTGTTTATTAACTGATCAGAGCCACTGTGTCAGAGCGTATCGAATGACTGGGAGTAGCAACAGACTTAGTTAAAGGCTATCAAATTATAAGTGCAGTATTTTGTCAACTTTTGTCAACCACTATTGGTATCTTTCTAAAGAACAGTTACAACATAACTCCCTTTGGCGGTAATGAATCATGTGTTTGTACAAGAGCATGCTAGAGGCTCAGATCAGCAACTTTATCTGAGCTAACGGTACCGAAGAGCGAGTAACCTTTGAGGCAAAATGACGTTCACTTTCAATGTGAATGTGCATGTGCAATACCCCCCCCCCCCCCTCGATGGTATACCAAAAGGTTTTGACCCTGATAATTGAACAAATTATACGAAATATATGTACGAGCGATAGCGAGTGCATATATTGAGTTCACTGGTCAAAACCGTGTTTATTGCTATTACATTATACCAGTATATTGAAAAAATCGGAAACAAGATAAGAACTATAAAAGTTTTCTGGTTTCATTTGCGCCTCCCCAAGATAATTTGCATAACAATAACGCTGTTTTCAAGGTGAATGGACGCCTTGACCGTGAGCATCGTGCATCGACTGGATTTATTTTATCTGCTTCTCGTTTCTAGGGATAATCTGTACATTGATCGGCTAAATAAAAGTATATAAATTTACTAGAAGTTGTACATCAGTAGATTTTCGGGTTTACTATTTCCCTCTCGGATTGATGACACATACTCTAGGACAGGGTCCAAGAAAAATTTCTATTTAGTAAGTCGGCCAGTGTAAGCTCTTACACTTGCTTCACAGGACACGCTCACCTGTTTCCACTCCAACCGAGGCTAGAAGTAGAACTGATCGCATGCATGCGCCTTGACCAAGACTTAGTAGGCGATGATTTGTACAAATACGCGATAACTCGACTGCTTTCGAAATTTCCTTGAACTATTGTCTCATTGAGAAAATCCTCCTCTGAAAATTCGCAGAGTTCACTGTCACCTCGCCGACAACAAAGACGACAAGCAGTGAACATCAAAATTTGGAAGAGTGAAAACAGTGTGCATTGTCGCTCATTTTAGACGTGCCGCAGTTCGATATCTAGGCCAATCAGAGAGCTCTCGATTTGCGCTGTCAATATACTGGTATAATATAATGCAGTTTTAACCACTACAATGCCATGCATTATTCCTGATGTTCTCAAAGCCTACAACTCTTTGCTAATTTTCATTAATTCATGTAAACGATCCGATGACGTAATTTATTACACGTGTGTGAAAATGTCGAGTAATGCCCCAAGTGTGCAAACAACAGTTCTTACAATGCCAGAAGACATCGGTGGTGTCATAGAAGACGTGAATCGACGTTAACATTATTCTAGAATAGTTGAATTGAGGTTTTATATAAGTATTTTTAGTTGAGTTAAACGCTTATAAACTCAGCTTGTGCCACTTTTATCGTTTTCGACAAATTATAAATTTGTGAAATGCTGATAGTGATTAGTAACCAAACAAAAATAATTCCCCAGTACAAGTATGAATACTTCGACAAATACACAAAGTATTAATAGTTTAAAATAAAAAACAAAAAGTGCAGACTTCTGGGACATTTACGTTCTTTTCAAATGGTCAATAAAAAGGGGTTATGCATAAATTGATTTCCTAAACTCCTATAGGAAGTCATGTAAAGTTTCCAGATATGAACAATGAGTTTACATTTATTATGACTCACTCGTATTGTACGCATTATTACTAACAACTGAGCGTCGACTCTGAGTTGTCCGATAACGAGACATTCTAGAGTCTTCATCGACTTTTCGTCGACATATCAATTTACACAGTAAACGTTTTATAGCAATTCTGAAGTCTTTTTCTCTAAACATGTACAAAAATGGGTTTATCATGGAATTTGAATATTGTAACCAAATTGCAATTTCGTACCATAAGTCAGGAAATAAATATTTTTGTGCTATTGCATCAGCTATTGTTGTTACTTTCCATGGTAACCAAGTGAGAAGAAATATTCCCAGTAAAATACCAAGCGTGGCAGCGGCACGTGTTTCTTTTGCTTTCCTCCGAGCCAATATTGCTTCCTGACTTTGGCGTTGGTTTTGACTTGACGTCGCAGCGGCTGCTTTAATTCTAAGAACGTTAATTAATGATGCCGAAACTCGTTTCATTCCACCTTTTTTGCCAGACCCAAACTTTGAAGTTTCGTTCATGCTTTTGGGTGTGACATTTTCGATGTCTGTTGATTTCGAGTCACTAGTTCTATCGGTTCGCTCATTACTATCACTTGACCGTCTCAACTCGTCCTTGGAGGTATTTGAATAGACTTTTTTCGGTGATTCGGAATCGACTGAGAGTATTGGGTTGACATAACATTGTTTGTAAAGATTGTCCTGCCTTGTATTATCATTTGGGTCGGCAAGGTCACGTGCCGTCGCTCCGGTGACTTTACACTTATCCGACGTGTCAATGAGGTCTTCTGTATTGTATACTTTTTCGTCCTTTTTCAAGCTTTTGACTGGCGGCGAATAATGATCGGAAAGCTCATTATCATCCACACTAGCAAGGCGAGCACCCACCTTTTGCGCAAATCCGACCATCATTACACTTTCACGTCTGTTGTCATTGGTTCCATCGGCAATCACGTTTGTTATATCGTAGCCTTTTTGTCCTCCACAACAACAACACAATTGCTTCATTCTTCCCGACGCACTCCTATCAAAACCGATCTTGTCTACACCATCGTTACAGCCGTGAACTTTGACCTCGATATCACAGGCGTTCCCTTTCTTTTGAGATGAACCATCCCTTTCGCTTTTCAGGCAAAGAAAACATGGCACCACATGAGCACAGTTAAATTGTATAGGACATTTCTCCCGGCCTACTTTCCCCTTGTTTGTACTTTTCTTTGTATTTTTATCTTGGTCTGGTACTAAGTAGCGATGGCTGCGACGTATGGTCACAAATATGTGAACGTAAAGAATGAGAGTGAACAGAAACGGAATGACGACGGTTACGAAAAAACTGATGAAAGTAATAGGTACGTCCTCTACCCACTCGACGTCGCATTCTATCCTGTAGTCCACGACGCTCTCGCCAGCAACATGTTCATAAATTAGAGTTGCAGGCACCTCAAAAATAAGGGCTAGTATCCAAGCACCGGCAACAAATCCCAGAATTAACTTTCGAGTTCTTTTCAATCGATATTTGAATGGGAAAGTTATGGCCAAAAATCTGTCTAGACATATAACACACATATGATAGACGGACGCTGAGTAGACAAACATGTCCATACACAACCAAAACACACAAAAATCTTTCCCGAATCTCCAATAATACAGAAGGGTGTACGAAGCCATAAACGGCATTACGATTATCCCTGCCGCTAGATCAGTAATGGCTAGACTGGCGTAGAAATAATTCGTCAATCGTCGTAATCTTGCCGTGGTGAAGAATGCTGCGAGAATAAGTGAGTTTCCAATAATTGCTACGACTGTGATGACAACCGCAGATGATAGAAGCACAATTTTAACAGGTAGACTGTATATCGACTCCGGGAGTTCGAACTCGGTCGGTGGTTCGTCGGAAACATTGTACGATTCAGTCAACATCTCTGGTGACGTAATAGCGTCTATAACAGCCATTTATATCCTAGGGTTTGACAATAATTTAATGTACCTTGTAACTTATGACGTCACTCGTAAACCTGGTCGTGAGAAAACTTCAACCCTTTACCTGGGGTCATAACGTGTTGACTCGCAAAATGGAGGTGCTCGTTCATCCGCCAGACTTCTTTTGAATTTTATCATTATGTCAATACCGTATGTAGTCAATGGAGACGGTGGTAGTTCATGATGTACACGGTTAGTATATAATGTTTATATGAGCTCCAATACCTTCTCAGACGTAAAATCATTCTATATAACAGAAAGGACGCTCCAATTCAGTGGGTTTTGCTAGGAGAAACCAGGAGGCGATGTTCGGTGTTATACGACCCACTAATGTTACAGGCAACGAAAGTATTGACTGTATTAAGTAACAACCACCACTTACAGTCATCCATCAAACAAATGACTCACGCCATGGGTGATATTACTGACCATGACCTCGTGTTTTTGATTTTAGGTTCAATTGTATTATTGGACCGATACCACCTGTGAAATGAAGAGAAAAATAGAAAGGCTATTATTAGTGGATACATTCAATAATGATTACCTATAGGGGAATTACAATATTGATTAGATTTACAACAACAGAACAGGGTGCAGTTACTATGTAACGTTGAAAGCAAAAGGCGTAGCGAGTCGAGGCTTTACAAGTTGTCAAACCAAGTACTGATATAGTTCATTGTAACTAAGTTGTTTGTAATTGAATTCTTTCATGTCAGCATATCTCGGCAGAAACCTTTGGACCATTCCTACATCTATTGTTGAAAGGTCAGAAAGGGAACGGACATTTCAGTATGCTGAAAATCGATACTCTGCAGCAATAAATTAAAAGCTGTAGCTTTGGAAATGTCATGCCACAAGAGTAATCATACCACAGTGACTCAGGCTTAACCCCACGGTTACAGTAGTTCATATGTATGTCGTTGTAAAACGTGGGTATATAGGTCTCTTAAACGTTATTGAAAATACCCATCAAGTCTCACCACATGTGACAAAGCATAAAGCCCTCGGTTGTGAAAATAAAATCTTTCATGCAAAAAATGTTCGACAAAATACCATGTTAATAGTTAAACTGTGGAATTAAGTGACAGATACACCGTAAGCGAACTTTGTTTAGTTACATGAAAAACAGCGTACTGTACACTATATGTACGCCGAATGCCGTGCGAATGAACGTACTGTTACGTTCTGCGGTTATACTAGTACTAGTAGTAGAGCTAAGTGTCTAAATATATGTTCTCATCAATTCATATCGCCGTTTCATTTTCATACTCACCGTTTCCATCATCAATTTTCAACATATATCCTATAATTAGTGATAATCTAGAAATGTCATTCACGTTGACAACATTATCCGATCGACCTGCTGCAACACACCTGTCTCACTACACTATAGCTGACCAGTTTTGATCTGAGTCTGCGCATGAAAGTCGCTCGTACAAAGTTGAAAGGATGTTGCTTGTAGGAACGAGTTTGTTGATAGCTGGCCAAATCACAACCCAATGGCTATTTGCCTTTTGTTTCCATGTCTATTGTTCTTGGCGTTTTGTTCTGGCGTGACTGTGAAAATAGGTTTGAAAAGAATATGTCCACTATCTAAGGCTACGAATAGAAACGTGAGATTCGGTATTCTACCACTAGACTTTAATCTTGTAGGTCATTAGAAAACCATAGTCCTCAACCACTTTCACTGGCAATATCGAACTGACTTTTCTTTGTATAAGCACGTCTTCACCCCTGTAAATCACTTAACCTAGTTAAGTTGGGACAACGGTATTAGTTGGTTCAAGTGAGCAATGCTAGTGTTTAGCCTAACCAAATATTTAGTGGTTACTACAGCCACTATGTCACACACACCCACATACACGCGCCTACAAACATGTCACAGCTAACATCCATCAATTCAGCACATATCTATCATTGTTTGACCTTTCTACGCCATGGGTGAGCATTAGATGACAGCACATGATTTAAATAAGGCAGGTGTTAGATCGTAAGCCATGTATATATATATATATATATATATATATATATATATATATATATATATATATATATACATATATATATATACATATATGTATATGTATATGTATAGATAGATAGATAGATAGATAGATAGATAGATAGATAGATAGATAGATAGATAGATAGATAGATAGATAGATAGATAGATAGATAGATAGATAGATGTAAGTGTCTCGTTGGAGAGAACAGTGCTCGATGCAAATATTAGTAGCAGAGCATTATAGACTTAATTCAAAAGAATTAAGTATTATAGTAAGGCTTAAAATGGCTGAGGTACATATGTTGAGAAGAAAACCAATAACACAACATAAAACATAACTACCTGAACTAGACACTCACATATGACAAAAAAAATAATTAAAAGATAAAATAAAAAATCTACCTACTCCACCTATTCTTAAAGTGCGCGTGTCGGAACCATTTTTTGTTAGGCCTAACTAGACTAACGGTGACATGAATGACGAAAGTAAATTAATAGGATGACTCTCATCTTGATCTTACATGTATGGTTGGTCGGGGTTGCTGCTTTCGTTTTGATTCGTTGCGTAGTGCTTTGAGTATGCATGTACGTACTGTTCAATAATTCAATATCGAAGGTGCAACGTTCACGCTCGTTTGTATTCAGGGGTGAAATGTCTCCGTGATTTTAAATGGTATTTGTAGTATTCCCACAGATAGATAATTGATTATCACTTGGTAGTAAAAGAGCTCAAAACTGGTATTCAGGCATGGTGTGATTTATATTATGTGCGTATACAATGTCAATGAAACTCTATCATACCACCAAATGTGCTAACAACGTCCATGGAGGTAACATAGCTCCATGCAACATAGACTGACTGACTCCATGTAACATCACAACAAGACCTTTTTAACGAGACATCAAAACTGATGTATAAGCATAACATTATACATGAACTAGAATATTTTAATACGGGTTTTACGCTTGTCTTTTCACTCGCGGCAAAAGAAAAGAAACACAAACTTTAATACCTTGTGCCACTTTTAATTTTTTTACGTAACGTGAAGATTATTTTTTTTAAATTCAATCTAACATAAGCTACCGTGACGTTACATCATAGACCCGGAGGGTCTATGGTTACATCGCCTATTCCTCAACAACCTGCATTGTACAAGTAAAACACGTAAACTATAAAGTAGCTTCATTTTCGACGATACGAAAGCTGGCACTTGCATTTAGTTTCAGGTTATCGTATGTGTTACTAGAGGTTGAATAGGTCAATGGTAGAGTTTACTCTGAGTACTAATTCAGATATTATAGTACAAACAAACAAACAAAACAGTGAAGGTCTACCTCAGTATACACCAGGGACGTGACAAGTATAAAGGTGTTCCATGCATACGACAAATCGTGTCAAATTAGCGTAAATGTCAATTGCAAGCGATGAGATTGTCCGTCCATTCATGACGATCACTATCGGATTACACCAGTGAGTTTACAATGGCAAGCCCATTTAGTGATAATGCAAACATCCTGAACCCTACGTCACCCACAACATGACACGTGTAAGTACTACACCGTGGAATGGTCTAATCAAAGTATATGTAATATACATGTACACCGATACTGACATAGAGTAATGTGTGTGTGTCAGTCAGTCAGTCAGTCAGTCAGTCAGTCAGTCAGTCAGTCTGTCTGTCTGTGACACAAGCTGAATTTGAAAGCTGTTAACTTGAGTGAAAATATTGATATATTATAAATCCTCGAATAAGCTGTTCTATCGTATCGATGCATGCCTTCGCATAGCTGTTACATTGCAATTGTCCGCTTCTGGCATTGTTAGAACTGTGGGTTACATAGCAGGGGTTTCCCTCATCACATGTTAATGCGTATAATAAATCACGTCATCGGATCGTTCATAAATCTCAGCTCATTACAAGGTTTGAGTCTAATCAAATCCAATCAAATCATTAAGACTTGCTTCAGTGAATGGAATACAGCGAGTACCTTGAATATACAGCAAACATTTTGTTCTAAAACAGTAAACTCGTACTTGTACCCCTTTAAAATGTTGCTAAGTTCGCGTTAAGAGTATCCATTCAACTTGAAGGACAAATAAATACGTCACCATTTATACAAATATATTGTATTTCTCCGAGAAAGCTTTTTGACATTTAAAATCATACCAGCACTAAAATAAAATTGACTCAGGGAACAATTTTGACCTTGAATTTTACTTTATAGTACTGCATTGTGCTGGTCTATTTTCGTAAACAGTGGGCATTTGTAAATCCCGTTAAAATGTATCATCTACAGGGACTGGCCAAGCCGCGTCGTCTGACCGTGGCTTTGAAATCATAGAAACCAGTACACACGCTAAATGTACCATGTAGAGCATAGTCAGTTTGACATAAAGAAACAATCTTATTTTGTTTACATGCATTACCTGAACTCAACTCAGTATAAATTATTATATAATGGAAGAAACGTAGTGATATAACTGATTTATTTTTTTTACAATTCTATTCAATTGACCTCTGATGTAGAATGTTGTACACTTGCACTTTTTACATAATGTGAATTAATGTTTGTTATCTAGATACAGTAGCATTGTCTCTTATTCGAGTAGATGATAGACAAATACAAACGGCTGTTTGTTGTAGTGGTGGTGCTGCAGCCAAAGTGTATTTATCGCTTATGATGATCAATGAGGTTGTGAAGTAGAAGCTTAGCGCACCGTAACAAATTCTCGCCTATAGAATATTATATGTACACTGCCCCTGGCGTACAAAAACGCAGTAAGGTGTCGATGAACGATCGCAAGATTTGTAGGGCAAACACCATTGTATCTTGTTCGATGGATTTTGCCACACCATCTTGCGATACGAATATATATATCGTCGAATAATGTTATCGGTGTTAGTTTTGTATGAGAAGAAAGCGGAGACACGTTCACCTCCTCAGAATCCGATATGGGAGTCATGATCAGGTGTAACAGTTCGTGAGAAAAGTTGAGTTAAATCCCCTTATCTACCTCAACTTGAACTGATTATTACACAAATACATATTAAACAATTTGGGCTTTTAACACGTCAAGTGGCACCCCCATCCTGGAAACTGCCCGGTCTGAATTATACACGCTGGGATCTCTAAAACGTACTGGGCGTACGCTACGGTGTGAAACAATATAACAAGTAATCAATGTTGCAACCTGTACGTTAACTAATCTGTACAATGTCTAAATTAACAATTAGTATATGAAACAGTAAGTCACAAGGATAGACTGTACGATACGTCGTGTTGTTCAGCCCTATCAGGTTCTCTCAACTCCAATAGAGTGGCAACACACGTCGTATCTTACAGACTACTACATGGACTAATATACGGCTTTATACAGTTGATACCAACAACGTACGACTCACCTCAATGTCCCAATGATCTCTTTCAAGGAAACTATGACTCGTCTCGTGGTTCAAATTGTCAAGGGAGAACACACAAAAATGTGATTATCTACTAGTCTCTCCCAAGAGTTGTGACAATCCGGGACACTATATACTAATAACGTGGCTGTAGAATTATGACGCGGACTTGGTATTTGTAAATTACTCTCATCAGTTTAGTAAACTAATAAGAAAAGCTGTTTACTGTGTTTCATTATAAAGATTACCATATTTTGAATACTGGACGTGATTGGACGGAAGATGAATAAATGAGTGTCAATGTCTTCTACACTACTTTCACGTTAATTACTGTAGGATGGTGATTACACCCACACGTTGTCTATTTGTCATGACTTAATAATTTGTTTATCTGGGTTCGGTATATCTTAAAGTTACTTTTACTTTTATTAAGAACACGACTATGCCAAAAACAATGATTTATCTTTTACAAATGAGAATGCGTCCCAACAAGATGTAATCGACGTAGACGATTCTCAAAATATTGAATTTGCAGACTGTGTATTTTGAACAAACGCGAAGCACATACGTATACGCATGCGCTCACACTCTTCCGCTAGAAATCTTAGAGCTCCGCTAGAGTCATCAGAGGAATAGCGCAAAGGCCGTATAACAACCTACTGAACTGAACAATTGAACTGTTATAATCTCTTTGTCAAAACAAATGGAAATTAGCGTAGCGAAATATTACATACTATTGTTGAACTAAGGATCTAGGAATACCACTAGTACCGTTTATTCTATACAAAACTAAAAGTGATGACGTCACCGCCATTTCCGATTCGTGGTAGCAACTGCATGCCAGCCTTGCTTTTTATTTGTACATGTACAAGTTTTGCCTTGTAATTACAATGTACAACTACAAATTAAATGTATTACATCATACACAATTATACACTGAGTTGAAGCGAAACAACTTCTAGCGCTGCGAGGCATGCCTACTGGTTTTGTCAGCCTTGGAGCAAGAGGTTAACAAAACTAACACTTTACTAAAGAAGATACATGTAGTACAGCTAATGTGTATTGACGAACATCACGTCATTAACTAGCAATAGCGTTTTGGAATTAAATTCCCAATTCGATTTCGAACTGGTTATCATGCATGCATTTTATTTCCATGCACAGATGACGTATTTATACAAAGATATGTCAGCAAAATACTCAATAGAAGCAATGCCTGCCCACGGTTAATATTATGAAAGCTCGGCTTTCGGTGATTTTGAAAAGAGTCAAAAGTTTGTTTTGTTCATGTTACATTCGTTACAGTGTGATGACAAAAGAGTGATGTGAAAGTGAGAGCAATGTCGAATTGGTGAATATGTTATAACGGATGTGTGTCAGTTTTGATTGATTGGTTGATTGATCCATTGATAGATCCGACATCCTGTATTGTTATTAGGTTATTCTTATACTGAAAAGACTGTCTACGATGACTAAAAACCACGTCTATTATTATTAAAGTCAAGGAAACGGGATATTGTAAAACTTATAGAATTTGTCTTTTTTCGAAACTTGATATTGTCTTTTTTTGACTCATGTTATATACACAAGTACACTTTAGACAGACTAGTTAAAAACTGCACCAGTTGTAAATAGAGTATCGTTTTATTTCAATCAGACTACCAACAATATATTCACAATAATTCGACATCGTACATGATAATTGCAGTTCTGTTTTAACTATAAGTAGTACAGTAAAAGGGTGAAACCGTAATCTCGTTGAGGGCGCTGATTTTAGTGTCTAGACCTGAAAAATCGAGTTTATTGGATTTTAATATGTACGGGTACAACTACACGGTTTACCCACATGGTGATTGAACGCTGCGCAGTGTGAACAATATTACGACTAAATCATTATATCTAATAATACAGTTTCAGGAAATGTTGCAGTTGCAACTAGTGTAGCCTTAAAAGTTTCTCTACATGTTACTACAATAATAATCACACCACTGTGGCAGTATATACTATATCTTCATTACCTTTCCTTAACTCGTCATGTTCTGTAGTATTAGTATTCCACCATAAGTAACCCGACACGGAAGTTACAGATGAAAAGATTACAAGTTTATAGATGGTATGATAGTTTATAGTTATCCTAGTAGTTGACCTCAATGCATTGCTGTAATTTGAAGGTTAACGGGACGTGACACACTGTACCAAGAGGTCGTACCACGACAAACTATGTATGTATGTTAAAGAGACTCAGTCCGTATGATAACATACATGTATGGTTTATTTGATGACTGTTGTTTCCTATGAAATGATTCCACCAACATATCAAATTATTGCAGCAATAGTAAAACACTCGTCACCAGCTATTAAAGTGGCCATATATATGAGAAATGGGTATTTATTTTGGATTTTGGATTTTTAAAATAACTGTACCATTTTTTTTAGACTTAAAAAAAAGCAAAGTGATACAACATAGGCAAATTTTGTATTTGCAACTAAATAATTACGAGAAAAAGTGAGAGAGAAGATTTTTAAATAACTGTAAAAATCAGCTACGTAGGCAAGGGATTTGTAAACTAACTGGTAAACACAAGCTCAGACTTCCATCATGCGTCTGTTCCTTCCCCATATAATGCAACGCCATACATATAAATAGTTTGATTAACTTGTATTGCTTGCGGTTAAATCAATGTCATTACTTGAGTTAACCCAACTTTGTTTACAAATTGCTTCCCATACGTACAATAACAAATTCTTCAGCCGCCGAGCTACAAAAACGGACTTTCAAAAAACGTACTTTGACTACTTTAGTTCACAGTGAATTTTAAAGTAAAATAACACACTGAAGTTGCTTCAATAACATTTTTTTAAAGCAAATTTCTGCCCATATGGCGACTTTAAGATAAATAGAAAACAAACACACAAAAATAACCACTAGCATGACATAAAGTTTACGGGTCCAAAATAATCGATACTCATCATCTTGTACTACCACACCGTGTCGAAATCTACTTATCTTCAAAACAATGAGTATGTACTCAGTATGTGCACTTTGTCAATCTGTGCCGAAAATAACGTCTCGGTTACAAACTATGCTACTTTTAATGTTAACAGTAAAAGGTTGGTCTCTGACCTTCTTGTCGGAGATCGCGATATTATATGAGATCTATATCTGATACCTAATACTGGTAAGCCAATTCCCGGATGCATAAATTGGGGTCTCACCAACATACACCCGTCGAACTCGCCAACAACATATAGAATGTCACCCACATCATGTACCAGTGGATGTAACCCCGACATGACACACACACACATCATGATACAGTGAGAGTACACCGCCATTGTTTTCTTTTGAAGGATTTTCTATTAAACAAGGGAGTTTTATGCATCGCTTTTCTAAAAGTGTGACGATTTTTTTTAAAAGCGAGTAAAATCAACTTAGGCACTTTTGCCATTTTAGTGAATGTCAAACATTTTGTCAGTGTACATGGATATATGATAGAGTTGTGACATTCAGCCGCGGGATATATGGCCATTTATCGAACTGACCGAAATGTATTGGTTTTGGCTAATGGGTCCGTTAAGGTAAAGGAGTAAACAGCAAACCGGGAAGGCTACATACCTCAAAAGATAAGAAATCCAACATTACCTTGACACCGGTACAGTATGACTGTTAGTACGCGTGTACAGATGTTATTGCCACGGGCAAGATACGAGACAATTCAAGTTCCCACCCGTTGTCCCTGAGAGCTGCACAAAATCGACCCTTCCAAACGGAAACTGACTAATTATACATCACCTCGAGTTTGCGGAAATGCGGGCGTTCGTAAAGGTCAGCAACTCCGATCCACAACTCTTACAAGATTTTGAAAGTATCACAACTCAGACATTTCCTCAGTACAGTATAACAAACTGTGGACTACCTCCTATAAAACACAATTGAGGGTTTTACTTGGAATTGGAATTTACAGGGTTTGCCTTGATCCATGAATATCCCAAACACTTACAAAAACGATTGGAACACGCTGCGACCGCAAAGCTGGTCTCTCCGCGAACTCACTCTAATTGACTATATTAACCCAGGCTTTCGAACCCTGGACGAACTCAGTTTTGATATTTACCTTTACGTGTATTATTCGGCCACTATCTTTCATGCCAAGTACACGTTGAGTCAAGAAAGTCTAATGATAACATCACAGATAAAACAATTTGCTAAGGTCAAAATTCGACCCGAGACACTCCGACTGTTAACAATCTTTTGACCCACTGATGAGCACAACATCCGCTCGTTATCCTGGTACATCACAAGTTCTACGAAGCATTGAATACATTCACGTACACGTACACCGTGCAGTGCTGTGTAGTTTTGATCACGTAATTAACTTAGGCAGTGAGTTACATCAGTAGCATGTGTCCCCACGTTGCTAGGTATTTCAATGACAATGTAAAATCGACATGTAAACCCCCATATATTTGTAAATAAACAGTAAAACCCTCCATGAACAAGTTACTCATATATTGTCAAACTCGTTTAAACATGTCACATTAAATTTGAAAACTTAGTTAGACCTATGAATATAAATAATTCACTTATATTTTATGAGCCATACGTATACCATACATTGTATTAGGAATGTTCCCGTTAATCAATGTCAGGTGTGACGAGTATTAATGACTTCACCAGGCACCATAATTCATCTTTTAACACATACCACATTCTTTCTTTGAAACACGGCATACACTAAAAGACTATTTTTCGAGAACGTACGTGGTTACAGCGTACAAGTGCACAAGTTGGCTTGAACGAAGCATATTGTACGTGGTCAAGAATTACTTGCTGTATTGAACTAACCTGACAGGTATACTTCGACGAAGATTTGTAAAGTTTTGCATCCACACCCCAGTCTTCGTTTACACACAAACACTGGTCACCCTACTTAACCCGCTCTTTCTCCACCACCCTACTTCATATCTTGAAGAGTTTGTCTTTATTAAGTGTGACGTCATTGACCAAAGTGTCACTATGCAGGTTTAGGGAAACATGTTTTGTGACTGTTCAGGATGGTGAGGTAATATATGAATGACCTGAAATTACCGTAATTATGTCGTCATTTATTTTAGTATGCTATCTACTTCTACATTTATGTAATGACTTATACATTATGGAATAAGGGGTGAACTGCATAATTCCTAAGGTATTCAAGCGATTTTTGTAATAGCCACTGACATAGTTTGTGGTATAATCAAACAGTATTTATGCATCTTGATCTGTTAGAAGCGGTCAAGGTAAATTGTGTACACCTACAAATATACAATTATCATCATTATCGTCATCGTCGTCGTCACCGTCGTCACCTCCACCACCACCACCACCATCATCACCATCATCACCATCATCATCATCATCATCATCATCATCATCATCATCATCATCATCATCATCATCATCACCGCCGCCGCCATCGTCGTAAGCATAAGTGAAATTCTGTGTCATCGTCTACTGTTGATCACCGTTGATTTCTAGGTCTGGTTACCATGGGAGCACAAGACTTCTAATCTTCCACACATATACACAAGGAACACTTGTAAATCGTCGTGGATAAGAAAACTTTTTGAGTGGTCATAGAAAACATGTGCGTATGTTTTTTTTTGTTGAAGAGCCAAACTCGATATCAGTTATAGACACCAAATATTTACATCATGTTGTATATACATAGCATTATTTAGTTGGCATTGATTTATACTTTGTAAACTCTGTGTAGTATTTATGATTACCTGCAACTATCAAAGTAATGCCTGTAGCCATAGTAACCAGATTGTAGTGAGTGTCTCTTCCTTAATACTGGCACCCGCCTTTAAAAAAACACAATTTTATAGCCCTGATATTCATATATGAGGTTACAGCAACGTTAACTATAGTTTGGTTGAATACATGGTCACGATATATTTCCAGCGACAGTGCAGTTTACAACGACTTTGGTCACACATAACATGCATGTTCGAGTTAAGCCCACTAACATCTAGGTGGTCTGAGGTTCAAGTAAATCTTACAACTGTAACAGTGTCTTATTATGGTGGTAACTGACATTGAAAGCTATGATGAAGTGATTTGCCTACAACGATACAAAACGATCTTGATCATACTCCCTAGGAAAGTCTGTAACTTATGGTATTTTGCATAGCCGTAAACCACAGCCTCTTTTACGGCACCGTCCATATTTCGCAATGTCAAGGAAGAAATATCAGCGAAAATGGATGTTTAGTAGCTTGCCTTTTGTAGTTGGTTTGTATTATAATTACCTCTTCGCTATCCCATTGTTCTATCTAGTATCAGACACTGTGTTGACGGTTGATACCGGGACTAGGGAATAGTGAAGAGAGGTGGAATGAAATGAAAATATATTTATTTCCCTAAAACATGAGGTGATAACAATTCAAAAACGTTACAGCAAACAACTGTAGTGATCATCATGAGGACCATGAATATAGTTCACTTGAAGCTGTTCTAGCCCATGGTCGTTGCAAAGCAAGAGAAATATAATTACATGGCGTACAAGTATATTTACATCTAATGCAGATAAGAATTTATATTTCTACATGAACAAACCGAGTTAACAGAGTTTTGTACATGACATATTTTCGAAGCTGGTTGGGGTGGTGCAGAATGAATATGGTAATCTGAGAAATTTACTAGTCATACAAGTTTCTGTTGTAGAAGTAGAAGTGGGTCATATCATATCATATCATATCATATCATAATATCATATCAATTACAGCTAAGAAGGCTAATAGCCTATGAACTGATCGTGAGTCAAATAACAAAAATGCAACAGTCCAATGTTCAATAGACTGAGCGTCAAGTAAAGCCAGAGTGTTATAAAATATTTACCCTAAATCTCAACACAGTAACTGAGATGGCAGAGAATAGAAGTGTTTTAACGCAGGACCGGGGGTGGGTGGGGGTGGGTGGGGGTTAGACCTATATGGACATAATGACGAATACGAGATGTGGTTCTAATCTTGGGACCAATTGAACGTTTTACTTTTGCAATAGAAATAAAAAAAATGCGACTTAGACAAGCTAGGTATTTTGTAGTTACTATAAGTAATATCTATGTCATTCCAACTGCTAAAATGTATTGAAATATTTAAGTCCTTGTATAAATATATATGCATCAGCTGTCATCCGTTATTCATGTTAGGTTATGTTATGTTATGTTACAAACATGGAATTCTGGCGTAATATTTCCCGTACCAATCACTTCGAGAAAAGACCATTCTGTTTTCCATCCTCGTAATGTATATTTAAAACCACGGCTGTCTATCAGACTGTGTCAATTCATCAGATATATGTTACTAAATAAGTATTAATGTGTATTTTGTATTTGTATTTTGTATACTGACTTTGCTAAAAAGTTGGCCCCAATTGCAATGAGACAGCGCTGCTATAAGTAATAACAAAAATATGCTACCTTTTTCCTCAAACACGTTATTAAACGACCCTTCAAAGGGAAATGTGGTTGCAGATAAATCAGGTGAGACACTGTTTTGAAATGTATTGTTGTTTTCCTGTAAAAAAAATGACAGTAGTTGTGTCGAAAATCTAGAAATTGAGGGCGCTGTTTGAACTTTCAACTTAAATTGATCACACGTTTCTGTATGCGTACTCAAGGTTAACCGTGATTTCCAAAATAATTCAACTAATCAAAATGCAATTACTGATAAAACTGCTGATGTTGTGTTTTATCCTTTGAAATGACGCCGCCGAACGCGCGTTCTCCGAGTCAATATTTCCATGTCTTGTCAACCAACTTTTTTACCACCCGTCACCAAACTTTTCAAAAGAACGATTGACTCCATCCTGACTAAACGTTCACGCGCCAAAAGAAATTGATAAAACCACAACTCAACAAAATTACTGGTAACCTAAGCCTATCGGATTACACTGTTTGGGTCAAATACATGTATTTTCAACACTGTTGTACACGGATCTGTTCTGCTATACACGGATTTACTCATCTGACGCTACATAACATGCCAAGAAATTATAGATTGTAGTAAACCCACGTGGCTTGTACTTCCATGATCACACCATAAAGTTTGCTCTCAAAATTTTTTTAAGTTCGGGATCAACACTGTACGCTACTATACAGCCTCTATTCTGCCACTTTTGTGTGTATGCACTTGGGATGTGGATTGAAATGTTGGAATCACATTTTGTGCTCTGTCCTATGGGGGAGGAGCCAGTGGATCAAACCAAAACAAAACTGTTTACATCCAATAAAAGCATCATATCTTTACTGGTCACCCTAGGTATCTGGGCGGGGTTTAATTACCGTTGGGCGTGGTTTGCTCATTTATTTTTTGGCGCGTAAACGTTTAGTCACGACTGAGTCAAATGCTTCGTTTGAATAGTACGCTGACCGTACAGTTGGTGAAAAGTTGGTCGATAAGACTCGAGTGCGCGTCTGGCGGCACCGTATCAAATAAAAGAAGGAAAAACACATATATGTGGTTAATCCTAAAGATATGTTCAATTTCTGGTCACAGTAGAATGTTGGCAACTTGGGAATGGCCATTGGAGAGCTCCAGTGATACATGTATATGCTGCCCTCTTGAGGCCTCGTTAGTTTGCATTTCACGACTGACAACATTTAACGTAATTGTATTTTCATTGTAAGGTTAACCGGTGATAGCATTTTATGTATCTCCAATAATCCGACACACAATGTCGCACAAAATTCCTAAATTACCATTATTCAACATTGATGGAACCTGAAACAGGCATCACCATATGGTCGTTTTGTGTGTAAACTCCGTAACACCTAACTTGGACCCATCTTGCACTCTATGTTCGTAGACCAGTTGTTGATCACAACCCATGTCAATGCACTGTTTCAATTCACCTGTGTATGGTCCAATAAATTCATTGACTGTACATACAAACGTATCGGTTATGACACCACGCCTTTCAACGTTACAGTACAGCAACTTTTATGTAAACCTATCGAGTCATCTTTAAAACTCTTAAGCAACACTTTACAATCAAAGTACAATTATGTCTAGCTGTGAAGCAACTTTTTTTTTGGTGTCAAATCTCAAATTGTCACATGTAGAAGTGGGAAGGCTACGCGTCTAAAATGTCAGCAAAAACCTACATAATGTCACGCAATGAGAACGTCGTTGTCCATAACGTGGCACTATCTGATTATAGGGGTTTTTCTAATCAATCGAGTGAAAATACTCGAACATTTTTTTTGTATAACTTGTTAATGTCTAGATGCATATCTTCGATGGCATTAAAACTTGTCCTGGTATTGCTAGAACTGTTATTGGCAGATAATAGGAGTATCGGTTTCCTCGACATGTTTGTCATGAATTTGTAATTACCGTGTTTGGGTTCAGACCGTGACGCTGTCTATACATGTCGTCAAACACCCAGTTAGAGAAAAGTGTATTGCAATAGCTGACATGGGCGTCAAGACAATAATTTAGACGTGCTTTCATAAATTTACGCCATCTCGTTTCAATAGGTATTGCTATTATGAGAATAAGAGAGTTTAGTGATGAGGACCTCACATTTTAGATAAGATGGAAGAATGTCATGACTCTACATGTTTAGTATTTTAAAAGATAGTGTGTCGTTAGTATACTATGATATTATGCCATCGCATCATGCCTATAATAATTACTAGGTTTAGATTCTGCCAATATGTTAATAGCAAGCGATAGTTAAGTATTCCTAGGACTTAGTTACTAGAATACTGCAAGTGTCTTTTAATAAGTATAAAAACTATACTTCGTAACACGCATAAGTTCTGAATCAGTTTATTTCCCTTTAATTAATGTTTCTATATATAGTTGCAAAAATAGGATTACTAAAAATGAACGTATAGAGTTCTTGTAATAATTGATAATTTTGGCTTGCAGCAACTTCGAGTTTCAATCATCATGACTGTGCACAGAATCAGCCGTGGCTCTGAAGAGCGCCACCATCCACCCGTCTTTCGAATACAATATGTCGTATTGAACAAGCTAATATTTGTTTTCATCTGAATATGAATTGCAATCGTCCCAATATACAACAATACAATTTAGACAAGAACTTCTCATAAGTATGGGGTACCTAAATCATCACCATCATCACCATCATCATCATCATCATCATCATCATCATCATCATCATTCTCCAATGTCTATCTCTATTCTCAATCAATCAATCAATCAATCAATCAATCAATCAATCAATCAATCAATCAATCAATCAATCAATCAATCAATCAATCAATCAATAAGTCTAGTATTATTCTTCGGCAGAGAATTCACGTTCGATGATAGCTATGATACTACAAATACACAACCACTGGTTGTTTTACCGGAATTGATAAATTCAGAATGCATGAATTCCCAACAATTACTAAAATAAATGAATGGCCGGCAGCAGTGGTGAACAGACTTGATTAATAGGCACCAATCTTTGCGATTGAAGAGACTCGTGACGCACTCCTAAATGTGATTACAAACTTGAACTGAAAGACAAGTACAAATCATTTGCACCCAAGGTCAGATGAAGGTTATTGATTCTCTGCTAAAATCTACGTACAAACTTACTTTAAAGTTGTCCGAATTTGCCTCAAAACATGGATGATGATGATTGTCTAGATTTGCAAGATTATTGTACAATGTATATAGTTAAAAGTGCAATTTGCATGTCAATGTTGACGTGCAATTCTTAAGCCCCATTTTTAATTCATTAAACTTCATAAAATCCAAACGTGAAATGGGTACACATACTATTGGAGACTTCTTTTTTATTCGCAATCAATGAACCGATTTGTTCATGTCAGTTTAATTTGTACAAGTAGATGTATGAGTGGTTTCTCTTTATCCAGGAAATAGCGTAATTTCTGATATGTACAATAACTCATTTAATTGTACATGGGCTGTACGTACATGTACATGTATACTGTAATGTGCTGTGTTACGCTGTGTTGTACGGTACTGGACTGTACTGCGTCGTGTAGCGTCGAGTTGCGTTACGTCGCGTTGCATTGCATTGCAATGTATTTATATTGTATTACATTGTATTTATTGTACATATATGTTTTATCAATCTTTTATCAACTGACCAATTTTCTTGTTATACGATTCGAAAATGAACATATAGGTAAATAAAATAAAAATGGACATTGGTGCTAGACTTGGGCTGATCTTTATTCTGTGATATCATATGAAGACTATCTTACTTACAGTATTGTACACTGATTGAAATATATTATTATTACTAGCGAAGTATGTAGTATAGCAGTTTGATAAATCCAACGAATAGCTAGATCGATGACGTAATTGTTGGGTTCACCTAAAAACTTTTATACACCCCACACTGACGGTGTACACCTGCCAATGCTCTATGCAAATTGTGGTCGTTTTAATACACAAATCACCACAAAAACGACACTATAGATAAATTTTGCGTTTTTGAGATCAAATGTCCCTTTTAATTAGTTCAGCGTTGTAACACACTATATAAATAAAACATTTCAACTTGTATCTACTGTATGAGTGGAATCTTTATAGTGTCTACGGAACTGTAGTGTACGCATATACTCATCAATGTATAGGATTAGTGATTTCAATCGCCAGCGATGATGTCAAACAGACCATAAAACATCATTCAGTCAGACGAATTTCAATTATCGTCGTTTTTTTTACAATGATTGGAATTGCCAATCTCAAAATGTCAAAATGTGAAATCGCGTGACCTTGTCGGGATGTTATTAGGTTATGATAACTAACTTCACAGTCTAATTTGAAAAAACATTAACAATACTTTCTATTTTGTGGTTTCAAATAATGACTCGATTTATCTCTGCGGTACGAACCACTAGAAAGATTAACCGGTAACATGTTCCGCTTGCTTTTTTGAATATTATGTTATGATTTTCGCGAAATATGTCAGACCCTGGTTGCCATGCGACACACCACATAAACACCGTACCTCTTGAAATAATTGGAATTGCATAATAATTTGATTGAGGTGAATCGTTGGCATCATATTTGAATTACAACATTCGAGAAAAGAGATTAAAACATCAAGCGTGTGAATAACTTAGAACACAATTTACTTTATCTCAAAAACTTATTAAATTTCTAATTTGCGTTACTATCCATTTCAAGTGTTTGTGAAAAAGCCTGGTAATAATACAAAACATTTCCCGATATTATTTAAAACTGATATGGAAGAAAAGTATGCCTTCCAAAAGCGGTTTAAATAGCTGGCAAGATAAAAATTTTTTTTTTTTTTTAAAAACCCAAAAAACCTATGTGACATGCGTAGATGACAGTTGATGTTCCTTTAATACTCATTTTGAAGTCTACCCAACACATGACATCTCATAAAAACAAACAATTCTGAATTTCTAGTTGTCTCCCTTAACAAACAAGCTGAAGAAAATCATTTATATTAATTTTTTATTGTGATGTTATTACTTTCCTAACTGTAGCGTCCTTAGACGATCTATGTCGTCAGAACCTTTTTAATAAATCACGTCTTGTGTGAATCCAATCAAAGAGTATCTATTGATGAGTAGTGGAAAGGGAATAGAGTAATTTATTTCTTTTCTTTATTGTCAGTGATATGTTGTCAGTTTCATTTATCATTTTCTTGCATTTAATGCATTTACGGTACCTGAAGGCCAAAGATCAATTGCTACTAAGTCCAACAAAAGGTAAAGTCAATTCCTTGAGTTTGACTTGCTGGATCTTTTTCTTTCTCTACCTATCTCTCTCTCTCTCTCTCTCTCTCTCTCTCTCTCTCTCTCTCTCTCTCTCTCTCTCTCTCTCTCTCTCTCTCTCTCTCTCCGTCTTTCTATCACTGTTTTTTATCAGGCAGTACACACATTTCATTTCACGTAAATTAGTTTAAGCTTCGTCTACATTCTTCTTTTCATAATGAGATTTTCACAATCATTTGTCAATCATTACAATTCATTGTCAATCAATATTTAACGTTGGTGACAAGTGATGAAAACACTGTAGAGAGTGACAAACATACAATCAGTTATGGTTGGCAAACGCTGAGTGGTGGTCATTAGTTCAGTAACTGTTTTTGTGTTGGAATCCCGAACGGCGTAGGCAGAACCCCGGTCGGCATAGTGGTAATGGATGACTATCGTAAGATGGCTACATGTACACGTACTATACATAATAATTTTATTGCCATAAATTATAGGCTTCCAAAATACTCTAAACTTATCTACATTATGTACAAAATTTGTGTGGTTCACATGACTACATGGCTGAAATGGTGTAACGTTATAGTGAAACCTAAGTCGAGATTTTTCGTTTGCTTACCTAATATTTGTACATTGGCAGTCATAACGGTTACTAGTGCCGTCTCAAATGTTGCTGTAACTGTCAATGTTAAAATGTTAAATTTAACCAATCTATAATATAATTGTATTTACTTGTAGTTGTTCAGCTCTGAAGAACTGTGTGAGTCACCTCAGTTGTGAAACTGTGCTGATACAAAGCCAATACATTACATAACTACAAACGTTGCTCTTTTTTCGGAATAATTATTAGACTGATCTTCAGACAACAATATCATAGAATTTGATTAAATTTGTACATATTTTGTTTGTGGAGGAATAGTATGGTTTTTGTTCAGGCTTTAAAAAATTGCGTGGTTCCGATTACGCTCAATTTTAGAATAGGTGGAGTAGGTACATTTTTTTCAATTTTTTTTCATGTTTGAGTGTCTAGTTCAGGTAGTTATGTTTTCCGTTGCTTTCCTTATGATCTTTGTGTTATTGGTTTCTTCTCATTAGATGTACAGCTATCACAGATTGGAAGAACAGTTTTATATCGCCTTTTAAGTTGATGTCATCAGTTTCCTCATCCACTATTTCTCGCGAGACTTCACAATTTTCGCGATTTTGTTATTTATTTCTCGAAAAATGTTTAGGGTCGGCAGTGAAAAACTAGGTGGGTCGGGTAACCGGCACCAAACATTTTTAAATTGTTGTTTTTCTCCTAGGCCAGTATTTTGCAGATAATTTCCCGGAAGAAAAATTGGAAAAGGGGCAGACGTGAACGCACAGTAAATGTTGTATGATACAAGATAATGCAGTCAGTCATACATTGATTGTAGGTATTTGCAAGTATATTGATGAAAATACTTACTGAGCGTGAGATAATTATTGATGAATATTCCATTTTCAGCATTATACACCTCTTGACATCACTACTGGTCCATAGATACCATGTTGATGACCACAAATAGTGGTGTACTATGTTATCACAGAACAGATTTAATTTATATACAATTCTTGACAAATGCTTTTCACCTACTCCATCTATCTCCTCCCATTATTCACATAAAGAAAAAAACAGCGATTTTGATCGATAGGTGACTTGTTTTATATTCTATGTTTGAAACGGATGGCTGGAGACAAAGATTATGGATTGTATTTGAATAGATAAAATACAACATTGATACATCATTATCTTATCTTTATGTGACGTCATATAGTTTAAAATCTTGTTTTCATACTTTTAGCCCATTAGCAGACTTACTTTACTTAGTTTGCTCCTTTCTTATATTTCTAAACAAATTTCTTTTGGGATGTTATTTTCCGGAAACGAAAGTACAACCGTTTGATCGATGTGTGCGTGCAAGATTTGTGACAGTTGAATTCATGAGCTTGTCCTGTATACATATAATTTCTAAAGTTTGAATCATTTCTCAGATTATGTCTGACAGTTATGCAAATATGTTTTCTTCCTTAGATTGAGATTAGTTATGTCATGATGTCACCACTCTCTAGATTGTTGCAGCAGTGGTGCAAATCGTAGCTGTTATCTTTACTGTACATATAGTACAGTAATATGAATGTAAAATATCGATCAATTCACAGTCCTTCAATTTATATCTGTAGTCAGACTATCTTTATTTGTACATTTAAAAAAAACTGTTTGACGTCTGTCTCTCGTTTGTCAATTTTGTCTCCCGCTCTCTGTTTGATGAAATTCTTCCTGCTTTACTTCGTGTCTCTGTCTGATGACTGTGTACATTTTTCACCATGACTCACGACTGTTTGTCTTTCCTTATATGTCATGTAATATATCTTACTCGCTATCTCTCTTAGTCTGTCTCGCCCTTTCTGTTTAATTCCAAATCACTTCCTTTTTGTCTTTGTCTCATCTCATCTCATCTCATCTCATCTCATCTTATCTCATCTCATCTCATCTCATCTCATTTCTATCTGCCGCTAGTCAGTCTCTCTCTCTCTCTCTCTCTCTCTCTCTCTCTCTCTCTCTCTCTCTCTCTCTCTCTCTCTCTCTCTCTCTCTCTCTCTCTCTCTCTCTCTCTCTCTCTCTCTCTCTCTCTCTCTCTCTCTCTCTCTCTCTCTCTCTCTCTCTCTGATCAGTGGACGTCCATTAGTAATGTGTATTATCATTCATTGGTCTTACAAAGTCGATGAAGTAAACTCTAACAATGACGTGTATATCCACACAGTAGATACTGTGATGAACATTTTTTGTTATTAAATAATGTTGATTTCATGTTACAACAGTTGATTTACTACAATTGTAAGACTGTTTATTGACAAGAAAATGAACAAAAGCACGTATGTACATCAAGGTCCTCATCTATTTTTCACAGGTACCGCGGTGTCATATCGAAACAGACAAGACATTGTTCATTTCATCGAGAAAGATAGACCATTGAACCCTGAAATGATACAACAATTCAATTCGTTTTGTTCTGTTTATTTATGTTTTGATAGATGGGAAATGCGGCTTCGTATGACACAAATCTAGGCACTAAATTCTGTGGCCGAAAATCCTAGTTACATTTAGATAAAAGTAACGGTGATTAACCAAAACTTCATTATTAATAATTATCATTTATTTAGATAGCGACGATTTCCACAAACATGTGATCAAAGTCTCTCATAACTTTGTGTTATTCTTAATATTGAGTTCACATTACAAATCATTTATCATTGCAAGATTGTTATTCTTTCCTTGACTCGTAAACGAACAGAATAGAATTATACGTCCATATCTTATCTTCATCTTTACAGTTACCATGGTAACATATCGAGAACAGAAGACGGGATGTTATCAAATTATTGAAGAAAAAACTCGAAACTATACAGCAAGCATACTTAGCCTAAAGGTCTAGGAGTGCGTAAACTATCGTTTCCGTTTTGTTCTGTAAAATGTTTTCATTTCAAATGGTTAAAAATGCTTCTTGCCAAAAACAGTCTTTGTAATACATTCTACAGTCAAAAATCACGTGTAAGTCTATATATAGATCAAATGTAACAGTGATTAACGATGCAAATATATAATTTTTTATTTTTTCACTCTGAAGGAATAACGTCATCGAAACACTACCTTTTAATTCGATAATTAGTAGCAACATCAAGTTCCATACTTTGTAAAGGACAATGTAATTTATGGTTATTGAAATTAAGACGGTAAAAATAGTAGAAATGTGCGGACATAGAATACTATGGAAAACATGCTATCGGCAAACTACGATATACACAAACTCAATATATATTGTTGTAGGTGGTAGATTACACAAATGGGTGACAGTTGTAGTTCCTTGGTTGTATGAATATAGTCGTCCTTTAATCAGCATAGTATAAACACTGAATGAGGTTTAATATATGGACACTTGAGACAAACTTGATATTAGAAACGTTACCCTACTGTGAGTGTATTCACAACAACGTCCAATGAAATTTTATGTCAATATATAATAATAGCCCATCTGCCACTGTTGTACGCGTATTACATGGATGTAGGCCTGTACACACACACACAAGTATATATCCACACAAACAGTTGCTAGGAAAGCACCGTATTGCGATTCTTATCATATTATACGCAAGACGTGTTTAAAAAAATAATTTGTTTTGGAAATTATATATTTGCATGTATAATCCTCACAGGAAGGTAATTTTGATTTCATTTTACCAATAAGCGTATTAATGTATTTTATATTTACTTAGAATGAAGTCAAGGGTAAGCCATCTACTCTACCTGCAAAATAATTACGTTTTCGTAATATTTTCATTATCCATTTAATCGCCTGACTAATTTCACCTTGCACTAGTGCACAATTTACAAATGAAATCATTTGAATACCAAATGTTATTTGGCAAAGCTTTTGTATCCATTCTGTTATCCCAGCAAAGAGTTCTGATTATGGTAATTAATAGAAAGTGTCACTTTATAAAGCTTAACAAGTCACACAACTGACGTCAGCGTTGATTACAAGAGATGACGATATACTCACCTTTGACTTGGTTTTCTTCGGCATACTTTGGTTCTTCAGAAAGTGTTATAATCTTTGCCGATTAGAATTGAGGGTCGCCTTCCATTTGCAAAGCGCGGTCATGTAATGATCTCACCACTTCGAATGAGATAACTTGAGTATCGTGATGTTTATGGAGTGGTCAGCGGAAACAATATCCATCAAGGGAGATATGAAAATGTATTCGACATAGGTTGTTGTCAAACTACAAGACGGAGGAGGCAGAGATTAGGAGTTACATTGTTAGGATGAAACGTTGCATTCAATTTGGTAGGGTAAACTTGTTCAACAAAATTACAGAAAATACTTGAGAACAATGAGACAGACAAAGGTACATGTATGATGGCTGTATTTGGAATTAATTTCCTAAAATGTTCCATCGTGTAGAAATTCACAATTTTGGAATATTTTATACGTCACATAGCTTGACATTTGGATATAGTTATTCGCAAGCTATTACACCAATATAAATCAGGTAATTCAACTAACATTAGGAGTTAAGTTTTCCAACAGATTAAGTGACGAATAGAAAGGATGGCGAACAGAATCACGTACTGACGGAGGCTTTTAATAGTTTGTGTTTTTGTAAGTTGTCATACCCCCCCCCCCACTTCTTATATACTGAAACTTGCCTAATTGACAAATAAATATTGTAGAACATTTTGAATAAGAGATTGCAACGTTAGACAAGTCAGGAAAAAGACAGATAGGGAAAGAAGATTAATAATTGATAAAGTCTTCCTATTATCACCTACGCCTGTAAGCGACTATATATATCAACAAACTTACATCCTGGGAGAGTTTCAGATTGTGGGATACTATGACCACCAGTGTGCCTCTGTATCAACGTTAATGACGACATCGTTCGTATCTCGAAGCTTCTTCATGTCTGATAAAACCAAGACGGGCTTGATTGCTGACTAGATATCGATAACACTCGACGACAGGGAAAGACTAGCTAGACTGTATCAGTGCCTCATTTGGCATTGAATTCGCATCGCAATGTTCACTTGTTATGTGCATTATTGATAACCAGAGTATATGTAAAGCTAGGACTACACACTATGGTGATATATACGACTTAATTAGAACCCACAGTACCGTAGCCTGCGGGGGGGGGGGGGGGGCAAGGGGGCAGCTGTCCCCCTGAGATTTTGGAAAAAAGAAAGAAAACAATCCTACTTTTTGAATACATAGCGATGCTATTAAAATCGTTATTTACGTGACGATTCCTAGCATGCGCGATTTAAATGAATAGTTCACTAAAGTGACTGTACACTGATGACTCCTTGCTAATATGTATCTTATATCGCTATTGTCGCTGGCTTAACTTTGAATAAAAATGTTTCCAGTTAAAAATTGTAACTTTTTGCAGCAAATTAAAAGTTCTTCGTGCGGGAAAGTACAAAAGAAGTGCGCACATGCACTGTGCATTTTCCGCGAGTAAACAGTGGTCTTGAAAGCCTCCTTCATTTGAAGATAGCAAGTCGCAATTATAATGTCAGCAAGTGAAACTCAAATAAAAAAAGACGGAAAAAGTCGTTCAATGTGAGGTCGCCTGCTATGTTGCATGCAGTGACTCCGAAGATGCGCTCGATCTCATTTACATCTTGTTCCTTATATTAAGACATTTCATACTGATAAAACGGCAGATCTCTTTTTGGAATATTTGGTGGCCCTGAAAAACTATTAAAGTAGGTACGCAGTTTAAGATCCACTATTTGAAGATATTTCTTTCAATAATTGTGTTCGACGTTGTCTTTGGTTAAAATGTTGTTTGATATAATTATCTCATTGCACACTGACACTGGCGTTATTCCGCAATTCATTTTGAAGCGACAATTTGCTACGGAAAGAATGGCCTTGAATGTGTAAACAGAGCTGTACCTTCGACATCAAAATCCAAACTTCAATTTCCGTTATAGCATAGACCCTACACGGGTCTATGGTTATAGTGATGACAAGGAGAATTCACTGAGTTCACCTTGGGTTCCGACATAAACGAGGCCATAACAGTTTTGGGAGTTGGGTAAATTAAATGATTATTTTGTTGTGTTACTTATTTGAGAAAGCACCATCCATTTTATTACTTTGAATGTGACATCTTTTCGGTAACTACTTTGAAAGATACGACATTAGGCCAGAAAAAATGAAAAAGCTGTTCAACCTACCCATACATTTTTTTCTGGTGATGGGTAATATATCCTCATGCGGGCTTCGCATTTTCTTTTCAAAATTAAGGATATTTCTTTATATTTTCTGAATAGTACATGTAACAATATACATTTGAGTCTATTCCAAATTATATAATATCTTATACAGTGGTTTACTTGGCTCTGGTGATGCATACAAGCATGAATTGAGATTAAATATCCAATGCGCACTAAAAAAGAAATGAACAAAAGTTTACGACCATTGGTCCATCAAAAGTCTTGAAATGTTTTGCTCTTTATTCGGGATTTTTTGGAACCAAATTAAGCTTCAGGAGAAGTCATTTACCAAGTGCACATTCGCATAATATCTTTCAGCTTTGCCACAGCAAAATACACTTCCAGATAATATGTAATACATAGCATAATTGTTTCAATTCTGGTATTTTATTGTATCTATGGTTTGATATTTTATGCCTCTAAATGGCCTCCTACACTGTCTTATTTCTTTTTTTCACATTTGGAGTTGTCTCCTTCCAATCAGTAGCAATCAAGGTGATAATTATCTTTCTCCCAAATCAAGATGGAAGGTGTCTGGCTAAGTACCTCCCTGTATAGGTTAGAGCTAATTAGAGGCATCCCATGATGCATGTGCAATCCACATCCCGTGTAAAGTACATGTAATCTCGTTCGTATTATTATCTCGAGTATCATTGTAGTTGGCTATCACTGATATTTGTATGCATCATTGTACTATATGATTTTATATATCCACTGTAGTGTAGGTGACAGAAGGGGTGGCTAAATAATGCTTGAGTTTCATTTTGCGGGGCTGAACATTTTTTGAGAAGAGAGGGTGAGAGGAACTACACCATTTGTTTAACCGTAAATTGTGTACATTTCCTAACTGTAGCTATGCAGACAAATTGCATGAGATAGTATCAAGATAACTGAATAAGTTCTATCGGGTTAGGTTACCCGTTGACCAGCATTTTTTATTTTTTCTGACCTTACATATGATATTTAATTGTGTATGCTAAAATATGTAAATTAGCACTTTTCTAAATTTTAAATGCAAGATTGCACCAAGACAAAGTTCTGCCCCTTGGCAATTTGGTCAGGCTACGGCCCTGACCCACTAGAACTACACACTATGGTGATATCTACGACTTGAGTAGAACCCACTAGAACTACCCACTATGGTGATATATCCGACTTAATTAGAACCCACTAGAACTACACACTATGGTGATATCTACGACTTGAGTAGAACCCACTAGAACTACACACTATGGTGATATCTACGACTTGAGTAGAACCCACTAGAACTACACAATATGGTGATATCTTCGACTTAATTAGAACCCACTAGAACTACACACTATGGTGGTATCTACGACTTGAGTAGAACCCACTAGAACTATACTATGGTGATATCTACGACCTGAGTAGAACCCATTAGATTAGCCGACATCTACATCGTATTTTAATCAGATTGATTCTGACTCCAGCCTAAGACACTATGGCACTATCTCGGACATGAGTAGAACCCACTAACACTACACACTACGATGATATCTACGACTTGAGTAAAACTCACTACGACTTCAAAGAGTAAAACAGTTCGAATCTTCCCAAGGATATTTGTGTCTCCTTACATCGATGTGACAAATAAAAACTATAAATGATTAAAGCACTGATTGTATATCCCCTTCAGCCTTTGTATTCCTTTTAACTACAGGTTTGTATAATCCATTAAACTAAATTTATGCAACAAACTGATCGTCCATAAGTGTTGTATCTCACTAGACAAGAATAAAATATAAGTAAATGACTCCATGTATTTTAAAATATCAACAGTCTGTCGCAAGTATAACGTCGGTAAAAAGAGTTGTGGGTTTGTTTCGTAGAAGGTAGGGAATGAGCAGAGGTTAGGCCAAAAAAAAGATAATTGTTTCTGATCAGCGCGTGCAGCACTCATCAATAAATACCCCGGCATCAATCTTTTTCTCGTGTTTGTCCTGCCCATGCGAGTCTGCAGATCGGGGGGGGGGGGGACACAAAAATAACCCGACCTACATTAGTTGCTACTTCATTGAAGACAACTGCAGAGTGAATCGTGAACAAGTATATGATATCTTCCCATATACAAACTTGCTCTTAAAGTATTATAAAGAAATAAAAGAACAGTAACTGCTATAACTAGGTAAAGCGACAGGTTTGTTGAGAATTACCAAAAAATAAAGCGAATAAATAAAGCTCAGTAGCAAAAATTTCATACAGCTTCACCGCAACAATGTACTCTTCATTTCCTATATTCTATTGTGAGGTAGATAATAACCAAGAGAATGTTTGTATAAAAAATCATCTTCATATAACTCTCTGCCTGTCTGTCGTTCGGTCGGTATGTATGTATGTATGTATGTATGTATGTATGTATGTATGTATGTATGTATGTTTGTATGTATGTATGTATGTATGTATGTATGTATGTATGTGTGTGTGTGTGTGTGTATGTATGTATGTATGTATGTATGTATGTATGTATGTATGTATGTATGTATGTATGTATGTATGTATGTATGTGTGTGTATGTATGTATGTATGTATGTGTGTATGTATGTATGTATGTATGTATGTATGTATGTATGTATGTATGTGTGTTTGTCTGTGTATGTGTTCATGTGTCTGTGTCTGTGTCTAAAATGAGGAAACCAGGGAGATCGATATTTGAGAGCAAAACTGATTTAATTAAGGTATTAAAGCCAATTACATATTGACTTTATATAATAATTTATTCTACGGATTTATATTTTATACGTTTTCACCATGGTAGGGGACCACCCCTCCCACACTCTAACCTATGCTAGCCATGATGGTGATGCTATTTTCGGGTTCACCGGAAATCAAGATTCAAGGGATGAGCTCTCCTGGCTAGGTTTGTTCAAAATAGAGATCAGCGCTCAATGTCAGATTTCTTCCTACAAAATCAACATCTAATTGTAAACAAATCTCTTATAAAATGGAATTTGGAGTCAGTTACCACTGATGAGTCTCTGAAAGTAGTGTATTGTTGTGTCATCTTTTTACGTAGCTAGCGTGTGTTTTGGGAGGGGCAGGATGAGGGGTGGGATAATATACAATTGAATATATCAAAATTCAGATTTGAGAGGGTTACAAAAATTGTTTAATTCATGTTTGAAGTACTGTGGGTGGGGAGGGGGGCTACGAGTCTTTTGTTTTACCAAACTATTTTCTCCTTGGCCCTCTCCCCAGCCATATATTATGTTCGTTCCCCAAGTCTCGCTTGCCAGACTTAAGACAATGTTTCCCTAATTTTACGTCCCACAAGATGCGCGCTTGATCGGTGCAATTGCTTACCTCAAACTGTCGGTGGTGGCGCACATATATGGTACGTGTATGTAGTGTGGATGTCTTGCAACAAGGCAATGCAGACATCTTTCAGCTTTATATAAACAAATAAACCAGCTATTCCAACGACTTTTGGATGTTGTAGAAACCACACCACGATTTGTGCAATAGCATGTAGCATTCTCGTTACTGTAACTGAGCCCATCAACAGTTATATGGTTATACATGGTTCCCTGAACATACAGTGTGATATTAGTATGTCACAACTTCGAGTGTGATCTCCAAGTGAAAGGGTGAAATTTACCGTCTGAATTGCTGTGCCATAGTGGTAATATCAAAATTGAGCAACAAAGTATACGTAACTCAATAGGATGCTTGCACCAACCACAGATAATCAACAATAATAATTCAAACGACTCTGATTCCTTTTGTTTTTTACTACTCAGGTTGAAATATATTTGTCTGCATCTTCGGAGCAAACGCCTTAATCTTATGGCGTGCTGTCGGCTGTTTCACAATCAATATTTCGCTTATGTTGCTCTAGGATAGAACAATGGAAAGTTCCGTAACAGGTATAAACGTAGATTGTTTAGGAAATAAATTGATAAATAAGTATCAATTGTTCTACTCTTCAATACGAAGTGATTAGTATGTATATATAAATATATATATATATATATATATATATATATATATATATATATATATATATATATATATATATATATATATATATATATATATATGCGAACTATTTGTTACTCAATGATGTAATTATTCTAGTGGAAACCTGGGCGGAAAGTGATATGGAATTTGACGATATATTTCCGGGTTTTAAAGTTTTCAGTAAATATCGTCCAAGAAAAGCAGCTTCTGGTAGATATTCCGGTGGTATCATTATTATTGTAAAAGAAAATATTTTGCCTTATATTACACCAGTCAGATGTGATATGAAAGATTGTCTATTCCTTCTCATAAATGGAGATTTAATTAGCAATATCAAAGACATTTTAATTTGTGGGGTATATATACCCCCAGAAAAGTCAACATATTATCACAATTTGCAGTCGGAAAATGGTGTTGACTTATTTGAAACCCAATTGTTAGAAGTTATTTCTAAACTGCCAGATGTAGACATCATTGTGGCAGGGGATTTCAATGCACGTACTGGCACTGAAGCTGACTACATTGTTGATGATGACCCCAAGTATGTAGTCAATGATATGCCTAATTATAATACAGATTGTTTCAATATGCCCCGCACTTCAAAAGATAACACAGTAAACATTTTTGGTCGCACCTTACTCACTGCTTGTTCTACGTATAATTTGCATATTTTAAATGGTAGATCGGGGTCAGATGCTAATAAAGGTGATTTCACTTGCATTTCACACAATGGGGCTAGTGTCGTTGACTACATCTTGGTTTCCACTCAAATGTTTAATGAGATTCATGATTTCTCTATTGGTTTACGTACTGAATCTGATCATTTTCCACTTCACTTTAAGTTATCTTCAGTTTTATGGCGTCAGTTAGAACCCAGGATCCTGCATAGGCCTATTGCAGAAAAATACATTTGGAACGAGGCTCAGAGAAATTCTTTCATTAATCATTGTCAGTCAGATTCCGCTACTGCTCTTTTAAACAATTGTATTGAGAATGACAATATTGAGGTAGACGATTTTGTGTCAGCCATTCAACATATTTTTGATGACGCAGCATCTAAGTGTAATATGGTCAAGAAAGTGTACAGCTTGGGTAAAGAACGCCAGCGAAAACAACCCGATTGGTTTGACTCAGAGTGCAAAAATTAAAATTGGAGAAGTTTAGGTGCTTGAGGAAATTTCGCTCTGAGGGTAACGTTTGTTTTCTCAATAGTTTTAAAAGACTGAGATCAGAGTTTAAAAATATGTGTAATGTAAAAAGACGAAAATTTCTGGATACTCGTAGAAAGCAGTTGGCTACTTCTATCAACGACCCAACCCGTTTCTGGCATACTCTCCATAAAATTACTTCTTTTAGAACACGCACCCCTTCTCTTCTGCCAGATGTTTGGTTCAATTATTTTAGTAAGCTGTTCCAAAATGATTCTGAACCCCCACCTTTTCATTTATCGGATGATTTTACCCATTTGTTAGAATCTACAGTTGATGACGTTTTCCCTATTGAAGGAGATTTGACCTATGATATTCTGAATGGTCCTATTACAAACGAGGAAATTTTATGTAGTATTGCAAACCTGAAAAATGGTAAATCACCAGGACCTGATAAAGTTTTGGGCGAATTTATGAAGACCTGTTCACATTTTCTTGTACCATATTTAAATGTTTTGTTCAACAGAATTTTAGACACTGGGTTATTTCCAACAGAATGGTCAAAAGCTATAATTGTACCTATTCACAAGAAAGGACCTATTAATGTACCAGATAACTATAGAGGTATTTCTCTTTTAAGTATCTTTAGTAAAATATTTACCTGGATTTTGAACAGGCGTCTTACATTTTGGGCAGAGGCTTTCGATAAAATTGACGAAGCGCAAGCTGGCTTTAGACGAGGTTATTCTACTGTCGATAATGTATTCATCCTTCAGTCAATTATCCAGAAGTATCTGACAATGAATAAGGGGAAATTCTATTGCGTATTCGTCGATTTTTCTAAAGCGTTTGACACGGTTGAACGTCAGAGGTTATGGTATCTCCTTTTGAAAGGTGGTGTGAAGGGAAAGATGTTCAGAATGCTTAACAGTATCTATAACAGTGTCAAGTCTTGTGTGAGAACAGGTGATGGTAATACTGAATATTTTAACTGTCACAGTGGCGTACGCCAAGGGTGTATGCTTAGCCCCTTCTTATTTTCATTTTTTATCAATGAATTAGCAAGGGAAATCCATGTTACTGGCCAGCGTGGAGTGCAGCTGTCCCCAGACTTAGTTGAAATCATGTGTTTACTATTTGCAGACGATGTTGTAATGTTTTCTGACACAATTATAGGACTTCAAAAATTATTAACCACTCTAAGTGAATACTGTAGTAAATGGCAGATGACTGTCAATTTATCTAAGACAAAAATAGTAGTTTTCAAAAATGGGGGATTTGTGTCAAAGAGAGAAAAATGGGTTTTTAACGGGAAGGCACTTGAAGTTGTTTCATACTACAAATACCTAGGATTATTGTTATCATGTCGTTTAAAGTGGTTTCAAGCCACCAAATTGCTATCACAACAGGGCAGAAAAGCTTTTATAAACGCCTGGAGCAAGTGTAATAGAGTTGGTACCTTGTCATATGATACTTTCTTTAAGTTGTTTGATTCAATGATTTCACCAATTTTGACGTATGGATCTGAACTATGGGGTTTTCAAAGTTACTTGTCACTAGAAAGGGTACAGCTTTTAGCATGCAGAATATTTTTAGGGCTTCCACATTGCGCTCCAAATTGTGCTGTTCTTGGTGAATGTGGGAGATACCCAATATATCTAATAACAGCAAAAAAATGTATTAAATATTGGGCCAAACTTGTAAATATGCCAAATTATAGATACCCAAAAAAATGCTATAATATGCTTTACCAAATTGAAAACTCTGGTTTAAGATATAAGGGTACATGGGTCAGAGAAGTACGAACCTTACTCTCTATTTCTGGTTTACAAGATGTATGGGACGCACAGGAAGTTGACAATATAGACCTTTTTATAGGCACATTCACCACTAGATTTAAACAGTTTTTATTTTTAAATTGGCACAGTGAAATATCAACCTTAGATAAACTAGAAAATTACAGAAATTTCAAATCCCTGCTGCAACCTGAAAAGTATTTGTTCTCTGTTACCATTGACAAACATCGGAAGATGTTAGCACGTTTCAGGTGTTCTGCACATTGCTTAAAAATCGAAAGTGAGAGAAAATATGGCATAGAGAGACAGGATCGTATTTGTAAACTTTGTGATTTTAGAGAAGTTGAGGATGAATTCCACTTTCTTCTGAAATGTACCTTTTTCAACCAATATCGCAACAAATATATTCCTGCCTATTATTATTCACCACCATCCTACGAAAAGTTTATTGAAATAATGCATAGTGAGAACGGAGATATATTGCAAAAGTTGGCTGTATTTCTTTTTCATGCTCTTTCTCTGAGGAAAGAAGCAGATTCTTTGTTGTGAGCGACATTTTGTTTTCCTTTTTTCTGCTTTTAACAAGTGAATGTAATTATGTAAATGTATTGCATTTTGGGCCAATGGCCATGGACTGCAATAAACGACCTATATAATAATATATATATATAACTCGGTGAGTATCAATCTGCTATAAGACAGTGCTCTATACCGCAGTGGCAGAGCGTAATAGTTTTGGTAGTACTGGAACTCTTTCTTGGGTGTTACTCGGAGTTTCACGCATATTGCGATCATCAGACACTCTGAGGCCTACTCTCTGGGTGTGCTGTATATATAGAGTGTAGACAATAGAAATACCATCACTATTGTCTGTGTCAAAATGTTGCTAAATCAAGATTCTTAGCTGTGTTTAATTTGCTGAAATCTAGCCATAACAATGCAATACTGGAAATGAAGCACTGTTTTGAAATAGCAGACTGTAAATTTAGCTCATACTGGCGCTTAAGATTTCCTGCAAAACAAACCATTGATTCAAGTGATGTTACTTCTCTGAGAGAGTAATGGTCTGAACGATGTCAATAGTTAAAGGCAATTTCATTCTCTCATAAAACACTTACCACCACATACTGAGTTTTACAATCCACACTGTTGAACAGAATCTATAAACGTTGTAAACTGTCATGTAAGCATATTATTAACCATACACAATGAGGGGCCAGACTATTTTAATTTTGAATGAGGAAAATTGATGGTAACTGTGAGTATATGTCATTATTTCAGCAGTCCTACGTACATGCTAAGTGTACATACATGTAGATGACATGAATGATAGCGCTTTGGTAAATATTTCATTTATTGAACTCAGCTGATTGCGTGACTGTAACCCCGCAGGCTTCAACGCTGTGTGAGAAGACTGTCAGTAAACAAGATTGCATTGCCAAACTGAGTCCATTACATGCAATATATAAGTCATCTACATAAGAAACTAATTGTACACTTTCAGTAATAGGTACACTTTGACAGAAATACATTTATTTCACTATCGAATGGGAAGGTAAACAACAGGGGTGAATAGGCAAGCAGTTGTTATTAAACATTGAATATCATAAGTAGATGAATATAAATATGTACCAACAACGTAACAGCCGAATAATGATGTATATGACAAAGATAAACAAGGTGGATTTTGCAAGTAGATAAACAATTCAAAAATGAACACGTGGTAACTAGCAACAAAATCCCATCATAGCAACAGTCAAATGATAGAGTGCTCTGCAAAGATAACAACTGGGATGGATAGGCAAGCGGAAAAAAAACATTCAAAGAATTGACATATACTCACCCAGAAATAAGATACTACCAATGCATATAGGTACGTACACACACATGTACACACACACACACACACATACATACATACATACATACATACATACACACACACACACACACACACACACATACATACATACATACATACACACACACACACACACACACACATACATACATACATACATACATACATACATACATACATACATACATACATACATACACACACACACACACTTAGAGGTGTTATATGAGCGGGCCTTTGTGTGTGTGTTCGTTTATTTTGTTTGTTTGTTTGTTTGTTTGTTTGTTTGTTTGTTTGTTTGTTTGTAGAACATCACGAGTGTAGTTTCATCAATATAACGTGTTTTATTTAGACCCAGTTCCTTTCTATGTCATTTGACTTCCGACAACACAAGGGTCTGTATTGTGGGCAAAGAACGTAAACAAGTACAAGTATGTACATCTATGAAATGTCAACAATCTTACTTACTTACTCTCAATCCGGTCGTGGTTTTTCAATCAACTAGGCATGGTACACCTTTTATACACGATTTGGATGAGGTCAATCTTTTTCGTTTACATATACTATTTTATCTTTAGATCGTCACGTTGAAACGCTATTAATCCTCGTTTCCTTGGTAATCTTTGAAGGTTATTTAAAATGAAAACATAGAAGATTACCTTAAAAAGTCTAGCGAAAACATGAAAGCAATGAATAATTTGTGGTTTATTTGTCTGTTGGGTATTGAAAGAATATCCTTGAACCGATAGTAATGCGCAAAATCAAATTGTCGACTTCCAAAACATACAATCAGATCCCATTAGTTGACGAACCTACGTACACTGATGTACATACAATCAGATCCCATTAGATGACGAATCTACGTACATACAAATAATCTTCCATTTCCACGCTATTAATCGAATTTCTATTACGATTTACAAAACATAGTTTTATCCAATATATGTTATTAACATCAATTTCCCGAACCGGAATTTCTAACAAAACTATTATGTGATTTAGCAATGACCATGGCTGAGTCCATACATATTTTCAAAATGTATTTGTAACAAAAATGTTAAAATCCAGCACACTAGTAAAACCTATACCTAATTTCCTAAAATGTTACAGCTCCATCCAAATAATACGGACGAACTGTGTGAATACTGCGATATAAATAAACATTCTATAGCTGCATACTGTTGAAAAGCCGGTCGTACAATTATCATATCACCAGTATCTTACTAATCGAAGTCACGTCATCAATCTAGGGATTGTGGTAATTGTGTTAATTCTACAATTATATAGAACATGAATACAGAAACTGTGGAGACCAGCAGGATGTTTGGAACACCATATACAAGTAGTTACAAATAGACGTACACATTCAAGATATAAAGGGGGTGGGGGTGGAGGGAGTAATTGAATGAAATCAAGTTGTTCAAATTAGAATTCTTTTTCATTCCACTTTGTGCACTTGAATAAGTGTGCACCACAGACACCACAGAAAGTCCTTGTCTGTGCATGAACATAAAATCACTTATAATAATGGATGACACTATCTTTATTTTATATAATACATTAAATCATCACTTAACTAGGTGGCATTTCATTTCTTGCATTAAATCACTTCTAACGTGTAGATAAATCCAAATATTGTAATTTCTGATATCTGTCAGTACAACGAGTTGGAAACTTTCATTTTAACTAATTTCACTTCCGTACAGGCTTATCAGTTAGACCATTAACATTCTGTACAATATTATGTTTGTTTGGCAATTTTCAGAGTAAAGGTTTACTCAGAGAATAGATAGCTTGCCAATGGACGGACTATAAACTACAATAGACTTTAATTACGCTAATCGACATTCTCCTTGGTAATAATTTATTCAGTTTGAACTCCAGACCAAATAAATAAGCCCTTCAACAAAGGTAGCCCTCTCCCCAAAAAGTTAATAAATTTACAGACACACATAATAATTTAACGTGATGATGCTGAGATATTAGGTTCTCTTATGATGACAGTAGAGGTTGTGGTTCTTCTTCGATTGTCCTCTACTTTCTTACAACAAAAGACCCTACAGATTATTCGTTTTATAGCAACTTTAAACTCGTTTTCTCTCAAAACGTACAGAAACGGGTTAATCATTGAATTGGAGTATTGCAACCAAATTGCTAAGTCGTACCAAAGATCGGGAAATAAGTAGTCTCCGGCGATCGAGTCTGCAATTGTTGTAAGTTTCCATGGTAACCAAGTCAATAAGAAGACTCCGAGCAAAATGCCGAGGGTTGTTGCGGCTTTTCTTTCCCCCGATCTTTGTGCCGATAGTGATCCCCTTTTGGTGTCTTTTCTTTTTATATTTGCCGTGGCGGGTGATCGCGTTACCGTGGAACCAACACAGTTTTGAATTGACACTCGGCTAGAGCTCGGTTTTATCATTGTTGATGTTTTCAAAGTTTCGGTAACTGCCGGCAATTCTTGCAGATGATCGTCGCATTCCTGTGGTACGTCGTCCGCGCTTTCACTTGATATCACATCAATATCACTTTCTTCAACAATAGATTTCTTCTCATTTTTGTGTTGGGACTCCATTTTATTCCCCATATCGATACAAGGTTTCTGATTATGTACTGAATAAAGAGCAGCTGATATGTTATTGCGATATGTCTGGTGTTTCCTGTCTGACTTTATGGTCTCATCAAGTTCAAAACTTTCGTTTACGCAAGAGAAGTCAAACTTACTTTCACTTTTTCGCTCATATCGAATCGGAGTTACGTTTGGTTCGCGCTCGTTCTCTGTATCCCCTACGGCACTTTCCGTAAAACTGTAGCTTTTCCGCCTTCCAGGCAAACAAAACTGCTTGATAAGTGCAAATAGAGTTTCTGATTGTCTTTTTTCTGTTTGTTTAACCATTTGAACGTCTGCAGGTTGTGATTTTTTATTTCTGAACTTTAAACAACAACAACAACAACAACCCCTTTTGGCAGTCTGTTCATTTGATTTCTCCTCATCAACTTCACTCTTTTTCCGAGTACTCGTCGTGTTCGTGGCAGTAAGGTTTCGCCTATTCTTTATTATAAAGAATATTTGTCCGTACAATATGAGAACAAACAAAAAGGGAATAATCACTGTGACTACAAAACTAATCACTGTAATGGCGGCATTATCCATCCATTCTACATCACACTCTAAGGTATAATCTACTATACTCTCCCCTCTAATGTGTTCATAAAATATGGTCGCTGGTACTTCAGTCAAAAGACCCAGACACCAAGCCACAAAAATAAAAGAAAGAATAACTTTTCTCGTTCTTCTGACACGGTACCAAAAAGGGTATTTGACGTTTAGAAAACGGTCGAGACATATGACACACATATGATAGACGGAAGTCGAGTACACAAACATATCAATACATAACCATACAATACAGAAAGGTTTACCAAACTTCCAGTAGGCGTTCGTAGTAAAGGACGCCATAAATGGCATCACAAGTATGCCAGCAGCAAGGTCCGATATCGCAAGACTTGCGTAGAAATAATTCGTAAGTCGTCTGAGACGTGGAGTGGTAAAGAAGGCAAGTAAGATCAATGTATTCCCAATTATTGAAACAGAAGTGATGACGGATGTCAATAGTAGTAGGAATATCATGACACCATTCGAGTAAGGCAGTCGGTACACATCTTCCTCTACGTCTGTTCCGTTTGTTACATTTGTCAAATTTGGAAACCAATAGTCCGTCGGATCCAAGACTAGCGAAGAGTTCACAGTTTGAATCGTTGTAGGCAATTTCAACATAGTTCTTGTATCTTCTGTTAAATCTTGCCATTGTAAAGTAGCTAATGTTGTGTGGTCTGTGGAATTTGCAACGTTAGATATGTCCATATCCGTAGATCTCTTCTATGATACAAATGTTACCTTACAGAAGTCCGTCGGCGTACTCTAGTCATGCACTGTTGGGGGAAAACAGAAGTCTCGGAGCCATCCAAACTTGATAAACGTTGAAAACCAAGTCACAATCTACAGACTCCAATCCTAATTGGAAATAAGTTAAAGTAATACATGCTATAATTAATACATAAGTAATATCGAAGATTTGGTCAATATTTACAAGATAGCTATCAAACTGATGAGCAAAACTAATGAATTATTCAAAAGAAATATCAATTTTGTATGTCAATTAGTGAAAATACAATTTGTGATATATGAGGTAGTTTAATATCCGGTATCGAAATTATTAAACATGCAATATTCCTTGAATTTTTAATACCTTATAAATTGTCCCTCTAGCTACCGCAAAACCAAAGTTTTTTTAACTTTTGGAGGATAAATACTTGGGAATTTGGTGATGTTCTTTTGAACTATGTTGTCGTAAAATATTATTACCATGACGTCACTACATTGTAGCCAAGCTGAATATTTGTTTGATATGACGTACGTATTGTTTCATACAAACGGCAGAAGAAAAGGAAAAAATCTAAAATCATTATCTAGCAGTTGCTATTAAAGTATCATTGCTTCAATTTCCTACCATTTACATCGCAGTGAGGATATGACAATGTCTTTAATAATGCCCTTGGGAAATAAACTTAGATTTGGCACTTTGGTCAGTTTATCATCTTGTTAATTCCTACGTTGATTGACTAAACATGTACCGTTGTAAAATAACATTTGCTTTGATTACAGCATGTGATGAAGTAGTATTGAAATTGAAAACAATTCTATTGGATTATCCACGTTTCTCTTGCCGCAAGTCGTTTTAATTAAGAATACAAGATATAGTCGATGTTTTATTAGTACCATCGCCAGTCTTTTCTGTTCCACAATGATGTTGCAATCGCACATAGTTATAGTAAAATTCCGTTTAATTTGCCTTAAAAAATCACTCATGTAAATTGTTTATCACCGAGCCAGGGAACAAACTCTGTTTAAAGTCAAGTCCAGGGTTTCAATACATCCCTGCGCGTTATCGTATTAGTGTTATCGTAACACAGGAGCCACAAGGATTACATAGGATTATTGTTTTGCTCCCGACCAACGTTTGCTGTAACCGGACAACTGAAAATTTCAATCCTTGGGTTGTTATAATTATCCTAGACAAGAATCACCGTGGTATACTAAACATATAGCTAAAAGTGTACAACGATATTATAGTATGGATTACCAAATATTGAGTCACATCTCAAGGTAGAATGATAGAAATTAGAATCATTTCATGGAGTTACTTACAAATACAATTTTAACCTATTTTCATTCTATGCTGTTTTTTCTCAGAAATCTTTCAGGCCTACTAAGAGTACACATTTACAAAATAATAATTACTTATGTATTAGTGTGAAGTGTCTGGAACAGAGACACCCTCCCCCCCCCCCCCACATCCCAACCCCCATTCTATCTAAGTTTGATGAAGAACGTCTATATTCAATATTTGGTCACGTTTAATGATGGAACTAAAGTTTATTGCCATTTCCGACACTTCACTTTTTACAAGTTTTTGTTTTATATGTTGCTGCTGACAGTCTAATTGTAGTTTTAAAATGACCACGTAAAGTTTATTAGTGGAATTGGAGGAACTATTAAAACATAGACTGGGAAATTCGTTGTCATTACAACGTACGAATAACGAACCTCTCAGTCAAAAGCAAAATATGACGTATCAGTACTACCTTGTGAAGTTGTATTATGGAGCATTTGTTTTATTTTTAAGTTTCCTCCTAAATTCAGGATTGTGATTGGATGATTTATTAAAATAAAACTGATCCATACAGTTCACAGGACGCCCTCACGCTATCGAATTTGTTTATCTTCACGAATTTTAATGTCATAAAAATAAGTAGTTAGAAATCCGAAGGCCGAAAGGTAAGCTTACATCACAATAGTTTTTTAATTTATTCAATGCAGTATCTCGAATATGCGGAGTCTTTACAAGGCCCGTTGTTAAAGCTATTTCTAAATAAATTACAAAGTGAAAAATTACATGAAAGCGATTCCAATGATACATTGTATATTCGATGCACTGTGGTAACCGGATAACTTAGTCACATATTAACAGAGGCTGTGGTGGCGTTTATAGCATTGTCAATACCTGTATATCCGAACACTATGCAAAACATTATACTTGTATACAACAAGGATGTTAAATAGTTTGAAACTGGCGGATCTGAGGTCAGTCACGACATACACTCCCATACTTGTGGGCTAAATCATTCTGAAAAGCTAGCAGCGCTGGTACCAGGATCTCAAATAAAAAATGAATGACTATTGTTCTAACGTCAGCGAGGATCAACAAAAAAACATGATAATCAGAAATAGACAAGCTATTTCTAACAATACCAACGTTAACAACAACATTAAACAGCGAGCTTAGTGAAAACAAAACTTGGCTAGGAACCATGACCAAAACGACTGCGATATGATGAGTCGGTAATGAACTAGACTGAGAAATGAAAACATTTCTATTTGTTTATCATATCAAATGGTCGAAGTCAAAGTGTTTCTCAGTGTGGGTAAACACATGGCCCTAAGGATTTACATTGCGTCTCTGATCTTGCGTCTGTGCATAATGATTATTACACTACTGTTGTTCGGGTGTCAGCCATGTTATTATTACGGTGAAAATGTCACTAACTCGACGTGACGTTAACAATTAGACATTATTACATTTGTAACTAACAAGGAATGGTGTGAATAAAAAATTGCTGAGGCCATGAAACAGCCTCGTTCTTGTGTTCTTCACGTGTCATGACATGTTTGTATTCCACTTTGAAAAAATAAACATTTTGTCATTTTGTGCACACCAATCTATTAAAGTAGAAAATTATAAGAAATAAGGGTACCTTTTTATGATGTACTGCTGTTAAAATATGCTGATGAAATTAAACATGCTGTTTCTGTCACGTTCTGCATAACAACCGGACGATACAACCGTGACCTTAGCAATGTAATAGCCTCAGGTTTAAAACTAGGTCAAAAACTATCAAAAAGACAACATTATTTGAATAAAATGAGCAATAGCAAAAACCAACTTAAATATAGACAACAGAGGAATTCTCAACGTTTGCACACGAGCTGGATTTTCAAAACATGAGTTTACTTCATTTTCTATACTAATTAGGTACATGCCACACTGCAGCTGCGTGTGTGGGTTGTTTCATACTTCTTATAGTAATGGACATATGATTTATTTCTTTTGTTTTTTTAAATTTTCAATATATTTGAAAATCCTTTATTTCGGACAAGACATAGTTTAAATATTAATAATTCACAGGACTCAGACCTCGATTCATAAGCAATAAAAAAAATGGGAGGATAGCCCACCTCTTCTACTGCGTAACAACCCTGAACACAATCTGCTAGGCATGAATGTATGTGACTCTTTTGACTTCGTAACATCAAAAGCGTCAACGTCGATGTTCCCCAGAGGTAAGCATTAGGAGCCACAACGTTAATACGAACACCTATAGGTACGTGTGAAATAGGTTCCTAATCCTAGTACATGAACAATTTTTCCGGGGGCACGATGTCTTCAAAATTTACGATTTAGGTTTGTTAAAGAGGTGTAAGACAGTGCCTACGTGATATCCATAATAGATATAACTCAAAAAGCTGTGTTAATTAGGAGCTTATTATTGTTTTCCTGACTATCCATTCAAGAGAGAATACTTGTAGCTTTAGGGCTGGACACACATCATGCTGTGTCAACAAAGTCAGCCAAACTAACTAATGAGATTTAGGAATCTAACTCAAGACAGGTTGTCAATTATTTAAAGATTATGGGATTCGAACTTTTAAAAGGTTTAGTTTTTAGCAAAAACTGTAGTATGATTTTCATTATAATACATGGCAACTAGCTAGGTGGGAATGAAGATTATCATTTACACTCAGGCTGTTTGAAAATTAGATGTAGGGTTTGTCTATTGGAGGATTGAATAGTGGTTTTTGAAAAATAGGATAACAATACTATACGAGAAGTATGAAACAACAACAGCCTGTATGTATGTATGTATGTATGTATGTATGTATGTATGTATGTGTGTATGTATGCATGTGTGTATGTATGTATGTATGTATGTATGTATGTATGTATGTATGTGTGTGTATGTATGTATGTATGTATGTATGTATGTATGTATGTATGTGTGTGTGTATGTGTGTGTGTATGTATGTATGTATGTATGTATGTATGTGTGTATGTATGTATGTATGTATGTATGTATGTATGTGTGTGTATGTATGTATGTATGTATGTATGTATGTATGCATGTGTGTGTATGTATGTGTGTATGTATGTATGTGTGTGTGTATGTATGTATGTGTGTATGTATGTATGTGTGTATGTATGTATGTGTGTGTGTATGTATGTATGTATGTATGTATGTATGTATGTGTATGTATGTGTGTATGTATGTATGTGTGTATGTATGTATGTGTGTATGTATGTATGTATGTATGTGTGTATGTATGTATGTGTGTATGTATGTATGTATGTATGTATGTATGTATGTATGTATGTATGTAGGAAGGTATTAAAGTAAGTAGGTATCTGTTTCAAACACTATATCTTTATTCTCAGCACATTATAATGTGTTTCTCGCCATGACGTCACGTTAGAGCTGTTGCGTTCTGTCTATTTTTATAACCAATTTGTATAACGGAGGTTGCACATACAGCTTGGTAATTGAGTTAGTTGTTAGAGCCAAGCTGGGTAATAACAAAACACATTTAATTCACGGAATAAAAACGAACACGTCAGCCTATTTATTTCTTTGAAATCTAATAACAGGACACATAAACGGATGTTGTCTTTGAAAAGAGATCATTACTGTAAATAATGCCGACCTAGAACTTACAAGCATATTTTTGGCTTATAAACGTATGGTATTGTTGTTTTTTCTCCGCTTATATGTAGACCCATCGTGTGCTGGTAGGCCAACGTAGCACAGTGGCATACTGGAAAGACAATTGCTGTATGTCCGCAAATGAAATTACAAAAAGTATATTGTGTTAAAATAACTGTGGAACCGTAAAACTATTTGCGAATTGATTCGAATGATTTATCGTTCATTATACTTTCTAATCAAACAACGTGTCCAATGATAAACTAGGGTGCTAAACCGTTCGGAAACTGAGCGGAGGATGACGAGTATGTATCGACAATGGGAAGTACAACCCATGCACGTGAACGTTGCCCTGTTGTGTTGTTTCACTGTTCCAAGTAGGGCATAGCCAATCTTTGCAATTCAAAGAGTTGTTACGTCAATCAATGAAGGCTTTGTTTTCTTCGTACGTTATAGTGACGACACACTCAAACATATATGTATGTATGTATGTATGTATGTATGTATGTATGTATGTATGTATGTATGTATTTTTGTATGTATGTATGTATGTATGTATGTATGTATGCATGCATGCATGTATGTATGTTTGTATGTATGTATGTATGTATGTATGTATGTATGTATGTATGTATGTATGTATGTATGTATGTATGTATGTGTGTGTGTGTATGTACATGTATGTATGTATGTATGTATGTATGTATGTGTGTGTGTATGTGTGTGTGTGTGTGGATGTGGATGTGTCTCCCTGTGCATTTGCCAATGATTATTCAAATTCAAGACTTGTTGCGTTTCAGTAAATTGCTAAAGTAAATACCGAGACACATTGATCGGGCTGTCATGTATCAATCGATAGCTGATAGCTGCAGTGTACGTGTATGGTTAGGCGTCTATGTATATGAGTTAACTCATGTACTGGTATAGTTGGATGTAGTTTATCAACGTATAGTTATGTATCTCCATCACCTTACAACAATATGCACGTACAACATTATTAACTATGTATACTCAACACAGTGGAAATCAAGCTGTGACTGAACAGTCAGAGTGTAACGAAATACATTTTCTATGGTCTGAACTATTAATACTACATGTAGAACATATGTCACATATGAAATAGATACGGCAACAACAATATTGAATGGCTGCATTGTAAACAATATGCATTCGGGGGTTTATTTCGAATAAGCTTGCAAGTAATACATTTATGACTGAGTTGGACGAGAGTATCGCAATAGTTATATACATACGTCATTGTGTAAAAGCGTGGTCTGTCTGTTTAAAAGCTGTAAATACTGTATGAAACCAGTCTTAGACTAGAACATTTAGAATTGTATAGTGTTACGTTTCATTGGATATTGGCCATAAAACACAGACTGAGCTCTCATGAACACTGTTACCACTGGTACCTGTAAACATACACTTATTGCAATTGTATAACAATACACATACAAACTAACACAGTAGGAACTCACCACCACGGCAATATCACTGTGGGAGACGACACGCTGTATGACTTCGATCTTACCCGATACTGAAGTTGTCGTATGGATGCAGGGCAAATCAAAGCGTTCATACGGGTAATTTAAATCGATAAATCGTATATTTGCAAATGACCAATTGTGAGTGAGTTCGATTTGCGGACGACAATCGAAAGAAGCCTGTTGAAATTCCCACTACGACTGGCGAAGTAGTTGCACACGATCATTTACCTGTGACTACCTGACAGGCATATATATGGCACCATGCCATTCCCGTGGGAGTTTTCGACTGCTTACGTACTATAATTTGAAATCGAAGCGGCCCTGGGCAACTTTTTTAAATGAGGGGGTCGAAACGGCAACCCAAAATATTTTATCCAAATTGTACGTCCACTACTACAATAGACTAGTTGGTGCAAGTTATGGCATGTTGATAGAAATATCCTGGGGTGGTTTGCCTACGTCATTGACACAATAGTCGACATATACGCCATTCGTTACCACCGGTTCTTATATGTAGTACATCGTATTGAACCGACAGCAGCCGAGTAAAACTAACACGTGTTACAGTAGCCACTATGACATTAAACTCGTCCTGGATATGTTTGGCTGTCGTCAACAATGACAGACAGTGTGGATCCTGCATATCGATTTGCTAAAAAGCACTTAGTCAATTAGAAAGTCGATACGTTTGAAAAGTGTATACACTTTTTCAATATTGGTCAAACAATTATATGATAACATACAATAATGTTAGTTTTGTTTGACTTTGCTTCAGCGACAATTGAGTTATCTTATAATTGGTAAACTGATCAGGATGGGTATTTGTTTTCAGATTTCTCTTCATATTTCAAATATTGTCCTAAGGATGTTATATTGCTTGGCAAAGTAAACGTGATTCGTTATATTGGCAACTACAAGTAGGTGACTATATATCTGTTCTTGCCTGAATATAGTTTTGTCATATTGTTACTTTGTATTCGTGCTTACAATGACGTCGTGATCAGCCTGGGAAAGTGGGTAAATACGCGATATATGGGTGCATATAGTTGTTATATAAAGAGGCTCTGAGACTGACGTCGGAAAGTTTGTAAGTATTCTGGTGCTCGTACATTGCTCCAATCTGAATATGTCAATCTTGGAGTCTATAGGTGCATAATGTAAGGAGGCGTCAAATGCATGATGTACAGTCTGGACATGATGTAGTGTTTACATTAAACTAATATTTTAATGACTTGTGTTTATTAGTGTTTATAAATGACTGAATGCCTGGATTTGTCTAGTTTGCTTATAAATCACTCCCGCTACTTACAATAACAAAATGTTTACCGAATTATTTTCTTCAAATTTATTGAGTTATAAACAAGACCTTGTATTATTTTCATTCATTTTTCTTCAAGTTGAAAAAAATAGTAGATTTGGTTTATTAATGAGACATTCAAAATAAACACTAATTGACTTATTTATCAATGTGGCCAATATAAACTCGTGAAAAGAACCTTCACGAAAGTGTGTCAACTTTAAAGTATAGGTGAGTGCATAATATAAGGAGGCGACAGATGCATGTATGTGCAGACTGGGACGTAATACACTCTTAGTATTTGTTTGAATGAAGTGAGTTATAAAGACGGACTTGGGCTATACTGTTTCACACTGTTTATCGAGTAGAAGAACACAGTACAGTTGTTTAAGTAATTAAAATCTCAAATAAATTCTCATTTTTCGTCTACTTAAAGGATTTAAGAGGTTCTGCGTTCTATATCAAACTTCAATTTAACAAAGAGATGTCTTCGTTTCAAAGCTTTTACACTGAAACTAGAACTTGAATTTGACATGTTCGTTTATTCCAAGTGTTAAGGCCTCAGCCCATGACACAAAATAAAGTACAATTTACTCAGAGAGAATAAAAGAGTATTTACAAGACACAAAAAAGAGAAAAGCTTGACCATGTTTAGTTTTACAAAATTATCACGGCGTTTAAAAGATTTAAATACAAACACTTAAAACTTAATAACGTGAGTTTTTAGTGGATAATAGTGCAAAACATATTTTCCTTCTGCAGGGTGCAAACGGAATTGTTGAGGAGTTAATTCAGATCTGTATTGCTCGTAAAGTGGACAAACTAATATAAAGTGACACTCGTCCTCTACTACAGTTACACCTTGTTTGTTACAGACTGAGTACTGGTAAGTTACTTTGACGACCATTTTCAATGACTAATTTTTGACTTGAACAGCAGAGTTTGGCTAAGTCAAATTTAACCTTTGATATGTCTGTACATGAAAGGTACAGTTCTGGTTCCAGCATTGATTTAAACTGATAATAGTTACGTAGTCTAATTTGATTGGTCAAGTGAAGCTGACCACTCCTGTCTGTAACTTGAGTTTGCATATACTTATCGATTCCTACAAAAGCAATCTAAATATCCTCATGCTTTGGCTTCGCACAATTAATTCCCGTAGAATGTTTTCATTCCTTCAGAGAGTTCACTTCCAGACACATACGTAAGGTCATATCACGTGAGGTTGTTATTAAACTTTGATATCATTATAGCAGATCTTTTAAGGCATTTTGTGTTGAATACACTTTAATCTTCTTTATTATATTTATGGACACAGAATGGTAAGCATTAAAAGTTATTGAGAAACAAATAAACGCTGTAGTATATTTAATTCTGAAATTTAAGTGCGGTGTGGTAATTAATCAAAAGATTACTATGTAATTATGCAGGATTTAAATCTGTTCCATAGAAAAAACCTAAAGTATGAACAGGCTATATAATAATTGAAAACATTTAAAATCCATGGAAACGTCATATACATTCATCAATGTCAGTAATTAGGTATTGTAATGGGTGCAGTTATATTTTATACATTCAAATGTAACAGTATATGTGGCATATGTAACATATGTTTGGTTAGTAAAAAGAAACTTGTATAAACTTGTAATGGAAAACAAATGTACGTGTGCGGAATACTGTACATAGCACACCATTGGTAGCGTTCATTTCTGATTGCTAGTATGAAATTAAGTTACAGCTAGGCTGTAGAAATGGCCATTATACGGTTGAAAATGACTCTTTATACAGTTAGGCTGATTACAATAACCCTGATGCAGTTAGGCTGTTGACAATAACCCTGATGCAGTTAGGCTATTGACAATAACCTTGATGCAGTTAGGCTGATGACAATAACCTTGATGCAGTTAGGCGGTTGACAATAACCCTGATGCAGTTAGGCTGTTGACAATAACCCTGATGCAGTTAGGCTGTTGACAATAACCCTGATGCAGGTAGACTGATGACAATAACCCTGAAGCAGTTAGGCCGATGAAAATCACCCTGATGCAGTTAGGCTGTTGACAATAACCCTGATGCAGTTAGGCTGTTGACAATAACCCTGATGCAGTTAGGCTGTTGACAATAACCTTGACACAGTTAGGCTGATGACAATAACCCTGATGCAGTTAGGCTGTTGACAATAACCCTGATGCAGTTAGGCTGATGACAATAACCCTGATGCAGTTAGGCCGATGACAATAACCCTGATGCAGTTAGGCTGTTGAAAATAACCTTGATGCAGTTAGGCTGTTGACAATAACCCTTATGCAGTTAGGCTAATGACAATAACCCTGAAGCAGTTAGGCTGATGACAATAACCCTTATGCAGTTAGGCTGATGACAATAACCCTGATGCAGTTAGGCTGATGACAATAACCCTGATGCAGTTACGCTGTTGACAATAACCCTGATGCAGTTAGGCTGATGACAATAACCCTGATGCAGTTAGGCTGTTGACAATAACCCTGATGCAGTTAGGCTGTTGAAATTGACCCTTGCGCAAATAGGTTTTTGACAATAACCCTGATGCACTTAGACTGTTGAAATCGACCCTGATGCAGTTAGACTGTTGAAAATGACCCTAAGGCGGTTTGGCTGTTGGAAATGACTCTTATGCAGTAAGGCTGTTGAAAATGATAACCCTTATGCATGTTGCAGTTGGAATATACAAAAGAGATGAAGGAAATCAAGTGAGCAAATGTCAATAACAGGGAAACTAAAAGTCATGTGTATATCTTTGAGTTTAACAAAATTTTGTCAGGAAATTCATTTTTAAAGATGACAAGCAATCCATGACATATTTTACAAGTCATTATTATCTCATTAATAAATTCTCCATATTAATATTACCAGACAGTAGACTGGCAACTGTCGATTGAATGAATGAATGAAGGAATGAATGAAGGAATTAATGAATGAATGAATGAATGAATGAATGAATGACACGGACTGTCTATGTCTAGTGAATGTTGGTAAGGTAGGCGTTGTGGTGACAACCACCATCCACATACAAAGGAACGTAGCCGGATGCCATAAAGCAGCCATATACTGCACCATGCCTATATCACTACTGAACCTTATCAGTTCAGTTGTGTTGAAAGATAGACGATGAAGAAGATATTAAAATATGGCAAATGTTGTTCCTAAATTACGTTAATAATGACACTATTACAAATACCTATTTCTGTCACATGTATTCACAACTGACGCAGCAAAGTGGATGTACAATAGCAACGCATTTACTGTGTTGTTGGGATGAAATTTGGTAAGATTTGTGTAAAAGGTGTTGTGTATATCATTGCTACAATGTGGTCTTGCGACACTTGTATGTATGTATGTATGTATGTATGTATGTATGTATGTATGTATGTATGTGTTTGTTTGTTGACACCCACCCACCCATAGATTTTTATTAATGATATACTGTAACAGTTGTTTTCCCATTGGTGCTAAGCGGCTATAATAATAATTTCACATTTCAAATATCAGTCGTGGGTGATAGTTAAAATAATTAAAAATTAATATCAGTTTCCACTAGAATAATGTATTGTCGCTGATATAATTCAACAGGCCTTAGGCTAATTACATTATTTTATTTCATGATGCAAAAAAAATTCTTATCATAATAGTCAAATACATTCTCATAACAGCAAGATGTAACACGTAACTGGGGTGTCACTTTTGACCAAAGTCAGACTACAAAACTTGTCATAAAACAAACTAAAACAGCAAAGATGCATCGTTACAGGTTGCATAGATAGTTTTGTCGTGAGACTGGAGTGTTTTAATTACTTTGGTAACCAAACAATTACGTCATAATAAGAATGTCATCTTAATATCATACATGAATACATGATAGCGCCATACTATTTGCTAGACATAGAGTGACATAAAAGTTAGACTAGAAGGACGTTCCTTGGCCATGGTAGCTAGGTTAACAAAATTGTGACCGTCATGAAATACAGAGTTACAAACCATGGTATCAATACATTATTCACTTTGGTTGGGCAGTTAAAATATTACGTTAGCCTATGAAAATATGCTATTTTCTTGCGTGCTCATAAAATGTCCAGTAAGTGTAATTACTTTATTTCATTTTTGTTGCTCGATTACCCGGAAACCACAAAATTTCAACTATTTGCAGGTACTTTTTTAGACTAATTTTTAACGCAATCAAGACAATTGATATTAATTTGAAAACGCCATGTTATTGGTTTAGGTATACCATCTGTTGACTGAGGGGCACTCAATTGAATTTGATGAGAACGGAATGAAGAATGGCGATATAGTACTGGTATCCTGGTTTACTAAGTAATTTGATGGGTAAAGTCAACAATTTAACGAGTTATTCTATACATATATTATCTATCATTGTTTGATAAATAGAAGGGAAAACAAATACAGCGATGACGTCTTTGAGCAATAAAACTATGTCACCTTCGACTTGCTACACTAATATTGACAGAATTGTTACGAATATTTGATTTGTGTGAAATAACAGTATTTATAACACTTTATTTCCATGTAGCTGTCAGTGATTGGCTTTAATAGATCGCACTACGTGGTCTAGACTAGTGACCCATAGACCCTCGTCAATTTGTACTAGTCGTAGTCCTACCGGTGATTCGTTGTACTAGTCGTAGTCCTACCGGTGATTCGTTGTACTAGTCGTAGTCCTACCGGTGATTCGTTGTACTAGTCGTAGTCCTACCGGTGATTCGTTGTACTGGTCGTAGTCCTACCGGTGATTCGTTGTACTAGTCGTAGTCCTACCGGTGATTCGTTCTACTAGTTGTAGTCCTACCGGTGATTCGTTGTACTAGTCGTAGTCCTACCGGTGATTCGTTGTACTAGTCGTAGTCCTACCGGTGATTCGTTGAACTAGTCGTAGTCCTACCGGTGATTCGTTTTGAATATGCAAAAAAATAAATGCCTTAGAATGTGATGCGTAAACACATATTTTAATGCCTTATTCTAGCATACTACTAGACGTCATATTACCCTTTGAGGTGTTATGCATCAAACGGGAAAAGTCTCGGGGAAAGCATACAACTCTCAAGGGTATTTGACGTCAACTAGTGCAGGTAAAATTTGTACACTACCACCAACATCATGTACACTGTAACAATCTGTTGAAATAATGATCTTACAAAACATGTACTCAATTTTAGAATAGGTAGATACTTTTTTTCAAGTGTGAGTGTTATTCTGGTAGACTAAGTTATGTTCTCCGTTATTTTCCACATAGTGTCTGTGCTATTTGTTTCTTCCCGTCAGATGTACATCCATTTCAGTGTGGAATAACAGTTTTATATTGTCTTTTTAAGTTCATGACAGTTCACAAATCCACTACTATTTCTCGCGAAATTCACAATTTTCACAATTTTATTATCCTTTTCTCGAAAAAAAAAGTTTTGGGTTGGCAGGGAAAAGCTAGGTGGGGGTCGGGTAACCGGAGCCAAACAATTTTCTTAGGCTTAAGTAGATTGGTTCAACAATAATAATCCGTCATATAAAAAATATGTCTCTCTTTTGTAAGTATCACCAATTAATGTAATGAGTTTATATGAGAATTATTGTAACAATGTTAATAACAATGTTGTCGAGGCAGGCATTATATTCATTTTAATTTATAGATGATTGATGATGTCATGGTTTGATGAAAACTCATCTCTGCAACAGTTCAGTCTAAACTCAAACCACTGAGGTCTAAATTAATGGATTTAACTTCGTATTGCACTGAAATTTAATTAGCTCACCAAAGCTTTCGCCAGGTATCCACAATGGCTTCGTCAGTGTTTTCTGAAGTCACGACGCACGTGATGTTATGGGTCGATGATTTCGTTACATGTCAAATGTTTGACACACAATTCAAATTACCACAGTAAAATAAACAAGACTATTAATAGTATTGAATAATATTACAATCAATCAAAATGTGTTTATAAAAATCGTGTTTTGGCAGAATATGAACATGTAAGGGAAAACAATTCTGGAGAAACAACTGACCAGAAGGGTTGAACAGCTGAAAAACGTAATTGGTAAATACGAAAAAGCAACATATGAACCCTCACATATATGTGGAGGTCATTCTAAATTGATAAGACACAATATTATTAATCACTAAGTTATTATCTTAAGGCATTATTAAGACGGCAACATAAAATGGACTTTAAGTGTTTTGCTAATGTGTGTTTTCAAAACTCATAATAATTTACTTGTGAGCCTTCATGTACTATACCCTACATAATAATATGCTACTCTATCGTATACGGATCTTGTACGGTTGTATTAAGTTAACATATGCTGTACTTACTACAATTGCCGTACAGCCCTTGTTTCACTGTACACCTTGTCAACGAAAAATGTCAAATATGTTCTGGTTAATTAAACATATTCAATATATTCATACAATCAATTAAATTAAGCTACCGAATACAATATTATACTTATGTTGGTATTCGAATAAGTAACGGAAAACATATTGATATTCACTTTGAGTAACAGGGTGTAAATTTCATTAACTACACACGAGAAAAGAGAATTTCAATTTTTTACAGAGAGAGAGAGACACACACACACAGAGACAGAGAGACAGACAGACAGACAGACAGACAGACAGACAGACAGACAGAGAGAGAGACGGACAAAAAGGGAGAGAGAGAGAGAGAGAGAGAGAGAGAGAGAGAGAGAGAGAGAGAGAGAGAGAGAGAGAGAGAGAGAGAGAGAGAGAGAGAGAGAGAGAGAGAGAGAGAGAGAGAGAGAGAGAGAGAGAGAGAGAGAGAGAGAGAGAGAGAGAGAGAGAGAGAGAGAGAGAGAGAGAGAGAGACCATTCACGCAAACCGGAGTTATTATTTGTACCACTACATTTCCAGTTGCCGTAAAACAGGCCGTGGTTTGTTAATCACTCGGTGAACGGGTTGCTACTATAAGTAATGCATTTTCAAGGTAGGCTAAGTAGTCCTTCCATGATGTGGTATTGTTTAGCAAAATATCACAGAAAAAAATGATCAAGAAACAGATTGCGAACTAGGATACACTGGTTATAAAATATGCCACAATTGCCGTTCGTGATGAGTAGATGAGGAAATTACAAGTAGTCTAGCGATACAATGCATTACTTTGATAGTAATAAAGAAAGTAACTATCTTTCTCTCTTACCACATATATTTCTTGTCACTAAAACCGACATGTAAACACTTATAACCCACTACAATGAATGGTTTGTTAAGGCATCAAATCTAAGCACAATTTTGCATATCTTTCTTAACGTACCTGACACAGTAAATACAGTGTTTTATATATGAAGTGCCATTGTGTATGGAGTAAGCCCGTACTGCAACGAGTTCGAACAGTTCATACGTGGCTTGATATTTCAACGATAAGAGATCTCTATTTGTAGTGGAATTGTTACAGCAAACAATCCTGTCAGCATACTTACATTTTGGTACCAATGGCAATGATGTACAAATTAGTGTTGACGCAACCTACTGCCAGTAGTGCGCAACTGAAAGTCTACAGAAGCTGGTCATGGTTTATGTGTCTCGTTTGTTACGAAATTATTATACAGCCATATTACATTTCAATTAGTTGAGAGGCATATCATGTTTCTTAAAGTGTGTGAAAGGCAAAATATATTTTTTGGTCAAATGATTCAATTACACTTGTGGCATAGATAATGCTGTTTAAGGCACAGCATTATCTTATAAATTGGCCCGGATCCTATGCACACATCAAAGTTAATAAAACTTATTTCTATACAACTGATCAGCTCTCATTTCACAAACATTAATTTAAAAGCGATGGCTGTCAATCAGGCAGGGCTCTGTTGGTAGGATACCATCAATTAAGTCCGTTACTGTCATCCCACAAGGCGATATAATTTCACACTTGCTGTGTTATTCTGAAAAGGTTTATTCGATCAAATGCGACCGCGGTTGCTCTGTTCTTTCCGACAATGAACTATTTTATGTTGACATCTTGTTAGAAATTGATATCGTCACGTAGCAGAGCTTAACTCGGGATTTTATTAATGGGTTATATAGAAGCGTCATCATTCGAGACTCAGGTGTAACAATGTACATAATGACATCATAACTCCCGCAACATAATATGTATACTCAATTCAAACTCGTTTGACAACGAAGCCGACTTGCCGACATGATGAATTGCTTCCCAGTGTGGGTCGCGTTGTCGTGTGATGCAATTAAACCCATGCCACCTGATATGATATGGACTTATGCGGTCAGGCTTATCAATAACCTTAGATACGTTGTGACATTTCATCATCGGACTCGACAAAAATGTGTAAAACAGTACTATCATTGATACATTGCATAGTCTGTTGCAACCAAAATGTTACCAACACTCCTACATTTCCCCACGGTGTAATATCATCATCGGACGACGATCTACTGTGTGGCGAGATCAATAGTTCAGTGTATGATGAAACACACTACATTATTTTACTTAGGCCTCAGATCTACCCCCCCCCCCCTCTTCTAGCTAACATTTGCCAAATCAGTATGTAGTAGTATGTAGTGCTATGAATACAAAGCCGGTAAGTAGGTTAGTTGGTTAGTTAGTTAGTTAGTTAGTTAGTTAAGATCAAATCGGTCTTTTGTTGACACTTTATTTTAGTGCCATGCCTTTAATATTACAGCGAAACTTCTTCTATGTCTCAAATAGAAATGTTTGCATTTAGGGGTAAAGACAGATAAATTAGTAGGATGAGAACTAAAATGGCTCAACCCCCCCCCCCCCACCCCGAAGTAAAAGAATTTAGTTTTTATCCTACATTGAACTATTGATCTCACCTCTAAGGCCATGGTATGTAACATAAAGTAAACTTACAAGTAATGTTAGCGGCGAGATCAATAGTTCAATGTATAATTAAAAAAACCTAAATTCTTACAAGTTATTTAGGCCTGAGGACCTCCCACACCTTCTAACTAAATTGGCCAAATTAAAAATTGTTCCAGACAGCCAATCAATTTCAAATCAGTCTATAGTAGTATATGTAGTGCTGTGAATACAAAGCCAGTATGTAGTGAGGAATAATAGCTCTTTTGTTGACACTTTACTCGGAATACCCCTTCTGTGATAGTTTGATGAACTATGTACAGCCATCTCTGAGGAAAGAATACAGACGTGTATGAAGGTTAAGCAGACAAGGAATTTTCTTATCTTTTTTGTTTTAAGTGTTTAAACAAATGTTAGGTTTGGAGGGTTTGGAGGGTTATCAGAAACATTCAATTTTTTTATTAGGCCTTATTGAAATAATTTCCAAGATACCTGTATAATGACTTTCTTCTCAATATTGAAAACCATGAGATGTATTGCATTACCTATAGGTAAGCTTAGCTGAGTTGAATTTCTATTCTATGGTACGGATCTTCAAATTAGTGCCTCCATCGACTAGAACATTTTGAAGTTGAACCCCCCCCCCCCCCCCCACTATGCATGAGATTCGTCGTAAAAGAGAACGTTAATGTTATGGCTGAACAGATTATGACCTAGCTTGTTCCTCGATATTGGTTATTTAATGACCACTGGCATATATATAGATATCGAAGCAAGTCAAACTAACGCGGACACTGGTCAGAAATAAATATTTGGTCAAGATTTGACCCCATCACTACACTACCTGGAATGGATGGAATCGACGACTAACAAACAGCTGCAATTTCTTTTTGCTATAAGTAACTGGACAATTTTGGCGACTGTTTACAATATCTTTGGTTGATGGAGGATGGATGGATGGATGGATGGATGGATGAAAAAAAGTTGCCGCTAATACAGGTTTAATGAGCCCTACGCTTAATAGTTATATGTGTACACATCTACAATGGCCATTTCAAGTGACGTGGTAGGCCGTAATAAATAGCTATTAAAGGCTCATCAAACGTGTACACACTCTGGCATAGCATAATTATTTTGAAAGGTGATATAGGGGAAATACTTCGTATAATGTAGGCATATTAACTCAACGTTACTCTCTAAAAGAGTTTAAATAGACATAGATGAAAATGATAACTGCAAAAATCCTTTACAGCTATGGTGGTATTTGTTTTTTAAATCAAGCGATGACACAATATTCGAGACTGATGTCAGTCTACAAAACATTGTGATTTAAGTCCTTATATTAGGGATACATCTACTTTTGGTGTGGATTGATAAATACTTTGTTTATAGTAATAGTTACATTGTTAACGAGTGGAGCGAGTCTTGGAATGTAACTATGCCAACAATTAACTAAGGAAAATGGGTAAATCAAGTTAACGTACGTAGCTCTGAAAGTGAAGGAATAGTAAGCGAAAATACTCTTAAGCTTGTATAGATTCCAGTCGAAAAATAGACGAACCCTTTAACGACGGTTCAATCTTAGTCTGAATCTATCTTAAAGCTGCAACGTGAACGTGTTTTGAAACTATTTTTTTTCGATAGAATTGACTTAAGACTCGTAATATTGTCCTGATATTGTTCACCACATAACCTGTATTGAAACCCATTTGGGTATAAAACACATTTGTGTAGCGGTACACAGAGTATGGTGCAATATAGCCAATCAAAATAATGTTTGGGTCCGCACCCAAAATCAGCGCCCTGTACAACCGACATTTGTCATAATTGCGGACAATTGTAATAACGCCGATATTTGTAATAAAAATCACGTGCGCCCCCAAAGAATTGTGATTTCAACTTATTACTATACTATACTATTCTATGCTATGCTATGAAGTGCTATATGTATACTATGCTATGCTATACTATACTATTACTGTACTGTACTGTACTGTACTATGTGTACTATACTATACTATGCTATGCTATACTTAGCCTATTACTGTACTATACTAAGTGTACTATATATGCTATGCTATACTATACTATACTATTACTGTACTGTACTAAGTGTACTATGCTATGCTATACTTAGCCTATTACTGTACTATACTAAGTGTACTATATATGCTATGCTATACTATACTATACTATTACTGTACTGTACTAAGTGTACTATGCTATGCTATACTTAGCCTATTACTGTACTATACTAAGTGTACTATACTATACTATACTATACTATGCTACACTATTACTGTACTGTACTAAGTGTACTATACTATACTATTACTGTACTGTACTAAGTGTACTATACTATACTATGCTACACTATTACTGTACTGTACTAAGTGTACTATGCTATACTATACTATACTATACTATACTATGCTACACTATTACTGTACTGTACTAAGTGTACTATGCTATTACTATACTATACTATGCTACACTATTACTGTACTGTACTAAGTGTACTATACTATACTATACTATACTATACTATACTATATTATACTATACTATACTATACTATTACTGTACTGTACTAAGTGTACTATACTATACTATACTATACTACATCGAGATAAAATAAACTTACACTTAAGACTTAAACTTTGCGTGGTCGTGTTTTTCATTTCTTTATTTGTGTCTGTTCTGTTTGGCTGATGATGTAATAAAATAGCCATGGCAATGCGAAGCCGGGTCGTTGATGTCGTTCAAAGATCTTCAAATTTGACACCTGCGATCTTAAACAAAAATAGGAACATGATTTACGGAATAAATTCACACATACCTGTTACAGCTATTGGAGCTTTACGATTACTTTCTGGTTTTATCTTATCTATGTTATGCACGGTGGAAGTAGAAGAAACTGCAAACTATCTAGAAACGAAATAACATACACATTTCGTGAACCTCTCTACTCGTTGTTTCTCTATGAAAACAAATTGAGTCGAAGCCAGGAAACTGACATTACCAACATGTATGGTAACTCCCCAGTATTGTACGAATAAAACATGTATGGTAACTCCCAGTATTGTACGAATAAAACATGTATGGTAACTCCCTAGTATTGTACGAATAAAACATGTATGGTAACTCCCAGTATTGTACGAATAAAACATGTATGGTAACTCCCAGTATTGTACGAATAAAACATGTATGGTAACTCCCTAGTATTGTACGAATAAAACATGTATGGTAACTCCCAGTATTGTACGAATAAAACATGTATGGTAACTCCCTAGTATTGTACGAATAAAACATGTATGGTAACTCCCAGTATTGTACGAATAAAACATGTATGGTAACTCCCAGTATTGTACGAATAAAACATGTATGGTAACTCCCAGTATTGTACGAATAAAACATGTATGGTAACTCCCCAGTATTGTACGAATAAAACATGTATGGTAACTTTCTAGTATTGTACGAATAAAACATGTATGGTAACTCCCAGTATTGTACGAATAAAATATGTATGGTAACTCCCAGTATTGTTCGAATTAAACATGTATGGTAACTCCCTAGTATTGTACGAATAAAACATGTATGGTAACTCCCTAGTATTGTACGAATAAAACATGTATGGTAACTTCCCAGTATTGTACGAATAAAACATGTATGGTAACTCCCAGTATTGTACGAATAAAACATGTATGGTAACTCCCCAGTATTGTACGAATAAAACATGTATGGTAACTCCCAGTATTGTACGAATAAAATATGTATGGTAACTCCCAGTATTGTTCGAATTAAACATGTATGGTAACTCCCTAGTATTGTACGAATAAAACATGTATGGTAACTCCCCAGTATTGTCCGAATAAAACATGTATGGTAACTCCCAGTATTGTACGAATAAAACATGTATGGTAACTACCCAGTATTGTACGAATAAAACATGTATGGTAACTCCCAGTATTGTCCGAATAAAACATGTATGGTAACTCCCAGTATTGTACGAATAAAACATGTATGGTAACTCCCCAGTATTGTACGAATAAAACATGTATGGTAACTCCCAGTATTGTCCGAATAAAACATGTATGGTAACTCCCAGTATTGTACGAATAAAACATGTATGGTAACTCCCAGTATTGTACGAATAAAACATGTATGGTAACTCCCAGTATTGCACGAATAAAACATGTATGGTAACTCCCAGTATTGTACGAATAAAACATGTATGGTAACTCCCCAGTATTGTACGAATAAAACATGTATGGTAACTCCCAGTATTGTACGAATAAAACATGTATGGTACCTACCAGTATTGTACGAATAAAACATGTATGGTAACTCCCTAGTATTGTACGAATAAAACATGTATGGTAACTCCTAGTATTGTACGAATAAAACATGTATGGTAACTCCCAGTATTGTACGAATAAAACATGTATGGTAACTCCCCAGTATTGTACGAATAAAACATGTATGGTAACTCCCCAGTATTGTACGAATAAAACATGTATGGTAACTCCCCAGTATTGTACGAATAAAACATGTATGGTAACTCCCAGTATTGTACGAATAAAACATGTATGGTAACTCCCCAGTATTGTACGAATAAAACATGTATGGTAACTCCCCAGTATTGTACGAATCAATCATGTATGGTAACTCCCTAGTATTGTACGAATCAATCATGTATGGTAACTCCCTAGTATTGTACGAATCAATCATGTATGGTAACTCCCTAGTATTGTACGAATAAAACATGTATGGTAACTCCCCAGTATTGTACGAATAAAATATGTATGGTAACTCCCCAGTATTGTACGAATAAAACATGTATGGTAACTCCCCAGTATTGTACCAATAAAATATGTATGGTAACTCCCCAGTATTGTACGAATAAAACATGTATGGTAACTCCCAGTATTGTACGAATAAAACATGTATGGTAACTCCCAGTATTGTACGAATTAAATTGATTTTACGTATAAAGTTCGACTTACTCATGTATTGAAATCCACAAAACCACAGAATGATCGCTAACAGACTTTGATAGACGAATTATTAATAAACAGTGGGTTTGGTTAATGTACTTATTATCGACTGATCATGTCTGTGTTTTTTATTATCACAATTCAGGTACTAGTATTATCAGATAGTTGCATCACTTTGAAATTCCACTGACTGATTGCAATCATCATATGTTTCATATCATGTTAACGCGTAGACAGTGGATGAGGAGTTACTCTAGTATCGTCTCTAGATTTTTACGACTTAATAACTTTAATTTGTAAATACTTTATTCAGGGTATATAGTCGGACTCTAGCACTTTTATTGCCGCACGTGGATTTCAACATTATTGTAATTATACCGTGACGCCGCTTCACAAGTGAAGCTTGCGCGCAGCATTTGTGTAATATACATATTTCACAAGTTTAATTAAAATCTCCCTCTCTTAGGTTCGTCCCCGATTCGCTAAGTGACACAAAATGTGGGTGGTTGAAACACACCCTGTACGTCCTTAAGTGGGGTCAGGATGGGGTCACTAGCCAAAGCTTTAAGTACATCGTGATGATACGGGATCTCTATTCATGACACTGGGCAAATAACATACTAGTAGACACCACAGTGTCGCTAGTCGACATGTCTGTGATATTGCATTATGGCAACAGTACGTCTTTACTAGTTCGATAAGTCAATTTCGGTATGCGGGAGTAATCTCCAATTGTCCGGAAAAGCGTCGTCTGGAACACATTAACTGAATAATTTTATTGTGGTCTCTGGAACACTGACTAAGATTGATTTGGTCTGCTACCATTAAAATCTGATAAAAGATACATTTTACAGAAGGCGGAACGTCACCTGCCATTAGTAATTTGAAAACCGCTAATTTTGATGTCTAGCAGTTCTGACCATCAAGACTCGTATAACAAACATTTACAATGAGAACAGAGTATTTCGTGAACTTTGCAACACTGTAATAGTGTCTGGTAATAGTGTCACATACGTAACTAGGGGTTGTGACGACAAAACCTAGGTATGTTGTCCGTTACGTGTTGGTAACAAAACATTTCTGCTCGTACCAGCAAATAATTTGTCTTGATGTTACCGGGCCGATCGGCTGATACTAGTTGCACCAATGTACTGTAGGTCAAGCTTTTCCTATAGGTTGAGTTGCCTAATAATCTTTTTCCGTGACACGGTTGTATTAGGTAGTCTAAAATAGTCAATATTTTATATCATTAAAAAATTTGTAATTCAAAGAATAAATGTCAGGTTATGGTATCCTATGGTGTCCACTTAGTGTGGGCGTGATAATTAAACTTTTATTTTAAGGTTTACTGGTACCAGCTGATATGTTTCACTTTACCAGAGATAACGCTGTACATTAATTAATGCAACCACCCAAAATGCTCCAAAATTTTGAAATAGACTTGGTCAAATTGATATCAACATCTAGCCATTGTAAAATTCAAAATGGCCACCGAATGATGTGTTACCTCCATGCGAAAGTAAAAGACTAAGGGTTTCCTTGAAAACAAGACGGTGTATCCCAAAATGTATATAATGATATCAGAAAGACAGGAACAAGCTTTCATATGACAAAGTTTCGAGAGGATTGAAGACATTCGGTATTCAAGAAAATTTGTCCCCGAGACACATATTACCTTAAATCGTCGACGAGAAAATGTTTTCAAGTTATAACAACTTTTATTACATGACTCCCTTGCAGTCGTTTTGTGTGATATATTGTACATATAACGAGCGCCCTATTGAACTGTATTTGATCGTCCGTGACGTGAATTTTACAATTGATGCCGGGAGCGTGACTTTACTAAAATGGGGTCGCGTCGGCATCAAATCTAATTCAACTCGGACAGAAAGGCCTTCAAAATTGTACACCAATCAATAACTCCTCTTGCTTTCATCGGGTTGATTGCAGTCACGATGTTTCCTCCAAAGATTACATTTTTCGCAACCTGTTTAGCTTCACGGTTTGGCAAACACCTCAGTATAGCACTGACATCATTGCTACCAAAGTTCAGTATACGAACCACGAAGACATATATTTGGCTGAAGGTTATAAGAACAAAACCTTTGTACGGCGAATTAATGTGACGGTCACGGGCTGGGTTTATTTACTGCATATCATGAAAAGGCATAGGCAATATAGAATGCGGGCGACTTTTAGTGTTTTTTTTTCGTTTAAAAAATATTAAGTTAGAGGACAGATTTAATAGACATGCAACAACGACTTTGCATTGTCATCGAGATATACTAACCTCGTTAGCGTAGCAACACGCACTGGTAATTGTTCACAGTACACAAAATACCGAGTGAACTTTGAATGAAGGCCTGAGTACTGCATTTGTGTCAACTGTTAAGATCCTAACGCAGTCTACTACTATATACTCTCACTAAATTACTATATAAACAACATTAAACTTTGACGATTCAGTTTTCAAACTGGAAATTCACTTAACGTATAAGACAGTGCGGCAGACAGTTTGTTAAAACTGTGATTAGACTGACTACCCTGTTTAAATAAATTCGCGTGATTTTCCGCATAAGTTTGACGGGACTTGACGTGAAATTACTCATGATAGAGCGGGGAAGTTTACCTTTAGTCGGTCGGTCAAACCTATACAATCTATGTGACAGTCATACTCAAGTGTGTAAAATTTAACATACCGAAAACTACAGTAAACGTTTCTGTACAATTTGATTCAAAGTATGATATAACAGTTCCCTAAATGTTGTGACGGTTCTACGTTTATATTTTGTATATTTAAGAGGACACAACTGTAGTACCAATATATGAACATACTTACCACTACGCACTATGTACGATGTACTAGGAATTTGAAGCGGTCTGATGATGAGTGTTCACGCCTGGTAATTACGGACTCTGTAATGTCGTGCTGTTGATAATACGACCTGGTGAATAGACAGCAAAGTTCAAGTACACGTGTGACATCAGTATCGGGATTATACCAAAATAACCCAATGGTCTGGTTGATGACTGCGGTAGAAGTAGCTCGCCAGCTCTGGACGTGTTAAATTGAATACCACACCGTAGCCATACAATACTGCATGTATTCGTAGTTGAAACTCGATCGTGGGTTACGTTTTATCAGTCACACGCGTTTTCTGACTGGACGATATCACACCGGTGACGAAATGTGTCACTTTGCGCACGTCTAAACATAATGTAACTAGTGTGTGGGCCGTCAGGTGAAACAGGTTCAAGAGGCGTATACATACACATGTCACAGTTATTAAACAAACTATATAAGGGCTGAATTGAGTACTAATGTGTGCAATAGTTCCGTGGTTCAGTTGCCAAACAATTATTTACAGTAAATTAACACGTGCTTACAGAATTATTCTGGTCGACAGAAAATTGCTAAAACAGCAAACAACGTACAATAAACTTGCTATATGTCGAGTACGTCTACAAACAATACCGTTGTGATAATTACATTGAGTCTGTATCTTGTAGTGGTCTCACATTAATAAATTATCATTTCATCTGTCAAAAATTACGTTTAATAAATGGTCAATTAAAGAAAGATATTTATAATACGTTAATGAAACGTACACCCTATGAGTTCTTAACAACATAATTTAAATAAATCATGAGCTTACGATTTCATATAAATATACATATCCATTTTTCAAAATCATATAAATATATCATACACGCTTTTCTTTTTTTTCTAATCAAACAAACGATCAGATCACCTGCAATGAGCCATTTTACTTTGAGAAACAAAAAAAAATCATTCGCAAAATTACAATAATCTATTTAGATTACGTTTGAATCACAATATAATCTGACAATT